>NC_062980.1:1525223-1839367 GCF_023078275.1 Leguminivora glycinivorella | reverse complement strand
ATTATGAACAATCAAGAGCCTGAGACATATTTAAAATTACAGGCAAGAATCAACTTCAGTACAAAATTTGACACGCTCGGCCCCTATACAAATATATGAATTTGTTTCTTCTATCTAAATTAAGTTCTGTGGTAGGAAACGTCTTTGTTATCCTGTGTAGTAGTTCTTATGCACGACTGTCATTTTATCTAGCCCACTGGACTTGGGACCTCCACGCTCTCTCATAATCAGTTTTCAAATGAGGTCTAGTAGAGAACGGTAACCATAAAGGTGTAGGCAATGGGCATGTCATTTGTATTCAGATGATCGCCGCTTGCCCAAATCCGTGTCTACTCTCAAAATCAAACCAAGACTTGGAATTGTTTGGATTAATCCCTGCCGCTTCTTTCCGCCATCGCCCTACGCGACAACATTTCCATCTCCATCATTTAGATGGCTGGCAGTCCTCTACTGTGCGTTTCTCTAGAAACTTCCTGCCCCGCACAGCTAAACTGTGGAATGAATTGTCGCCTGCGGTATTTCCGGACCGATACGACCTTCAAATCTTCAAGAAAAGAGCGTACACCCATCTTAAAGGCCGGCAACGAACCTCCAACACCTCTGGTGTTTCTGGGGTCCATGGGCGGCAGTGATCGCTTACCATCAGGCGACCTGTCTGCTCGTTTGCCTCCTATCCCATAAAAAAGACACGACGGCCAGCATTTGCGTTAAAAGGATACCTGTGTGCGTAGCCGAATGCAAAAACGCTCACGAAACGCTCACGATATCATCTCTTTCGTAGCTATCTGTATCGCTCTTGAGTATTGGCGCGACAGAGCCAGACTACCTGCGGCGTTTTGGTGGCGTTTCGCGTCGCAGAAATGCCATTTGACTACGGGGCCTGAACGCTTGCAATGCAGTATCAACCATGATCCATGACCGTTCGATCACATAGATCAGGAATGGTCGCAGTGATACATATCTGTGAGTCTAGTGAAAAAGGGTATAACTCAAATTGACTCGGTGAAAAAGGTCACAAGTCCGAGGTGGGACTTGTGCAATTTTTCACCGAGTCAATTTGAGTTTATACCCTTTTTCACTAGACTCACAGATATGTATGTACTACGAAGCTTTACATAGTCCCTGATAATGAAGAAGAAGAACCCTGAACAATGGGAGAGGCTTCATATAGACAGGTAAACTTGGAAGTCTACCTTTGACCGCGCGCCAAATCTTTTAAGGATAATCGCATCAATACCTTTAAAGATATTTATTCTCATAAAAGACATAGGTACAAGTCACTTACACGACAACAGAATTTCAAAGTAATAACCTAACCGACCGCGACATAGTAGACCGATTTTCATGAAACATGGCTAAGAACACTCTCGACTTACTCAGCTTTCAGACAACATAAACTAAATCCAAATCGGTTCATCCGTTCGGGAGCTACGATGCCACAGACAGACACAAACACAGACAGACAGACAAACAGACACGTCAAAATACCCCTTCGTTTTTGCGTCGGGGGTTAAAAATTATCTTATTTACGAAATCATACAAAGATTGCTAGACGACAAGCATGTTAAAGCAACCATTGCAATATAAAGATTGACCAAAGCCCTTTTACGCAAAATACATACCTACGTACGATCGGTTTATCCAACTGTTTTGTAACACATGCAAAAGAGTATTAGACAGTGCAGCTTGGCCAGCCAAATAACAGCCCATAATAGGCGTCCATAGTTGTTGGGGTCGAAATCATCAAAATCGACGAGGAGTCCTATAGCGGTGTATTATGCTTCCAATTTTACCACTTACCCACGTGGATAAGACATCTGTCACTCTCACACTGACATACTTGCCAAAGCGTGACGGACACTTAATCTACATAGATAAGTGATACAATTGGAAGCATAATAAACCGGCTGTACAGTCAACCAATTGGAACCCTAGGCCACTTTAAAACCATGTCAAAATGACAAGCAGTAAGAGATTTCTTACAATCTGATTTATAACGTCATTATGACATAGTTCCACAGTGGCCCAGGGTTCCAATAGGCTACTTGATCCTTTTTTAAAGTCTGTCTTATATGATTAAGTACTGTCCAATTAACCGAAACAAAATATTACCAAATTTTATTATGAATTAAAAACAGCAAAAAATGTTTTTAAAGTATACTTTTACGTGATCAGGCGAAAACAACACAGTCATGTTAATCTTAGATTACCTGTGCATCTGGTCATTATATTCGAAAACAACATTTTCTGACTTTTAAGTATGAGGCATAAAGTTCATTATGTCAGTGATTGTTTGACATGAAGTAAGTTCGAATTCGATGACGTCACTACATCACTGACAGCGTTTTCGGTGGCCAAAGTAAAAAATAATTATAAACATTTTTAATCGAAAATACGTAGTCATCAAAATCTATAAATCGACGACAACAATACACTTTTAATATCCAAAATCTATAAATGTTGCTTTTTTAAGTAAAATACTACAGAAGACAATCATTTATTGTACCAAATTCGATATGAGTCTAGTAGCCTATTGGTTGACTGTACCTACGCTGCATCGCAAACTCGCGAGAATGCTCTAGAAGCGAGTTCTATAGCTAAAAATCCTTGAAGCTGTGCATTTTTTCAACATTGCCAGCTAATCGGAGGTTCAATGGGTTCATTGCACACGTGATAAATGAATTCTAATGTATGCCGGGTTGATCGTTCGGGTCCGAAGGCCAGCCGATGGAAAGGTTATTTTCCGCCGTACGGTATTCCTGAAGTTAACGAACTTTTACATAAATACATACGTCTGGTGTGCAGCGTCTTGGCTTGGCAATAAAAACCTATTTACACAGCGCACAGTCAACCAATTGGAACCCTAGACCACTGTAGAACTATGTCATAGTGACGTTATAAATCAGATTGTAAGAAATCTCTTACTGCTTGTCATTTTGACATGGTTGTAGGTTCCAATTGGTTGACTGTACAAGCGGTTCCGCACTACGTTCTATCAGAATCTGGTGCCGTAGCCGAATGGCATTTCTGCGACGCGGAACGAAAACGAAAAGCCGCGAAAGGTAGTCTTGCTCTGTCGCGCCAATACGCAAGAACGATAGAGATAAATATCTGCGAGCGTTTATTTTCCTGAACGTTTGTGGCGTTCGGCTACTTATTTACCCAGATCCGAATCCATGAAAATAAGGATCCGTCATAGCCGTACAACTATTTGTACGGTATTTTACGCACGACATCCAAAGAATGACGGAAAAAATTGAATGACGAAGATTTCGTTTTCACGTTTTTAGAAAATTGCTGTATTTGATTGGTGTGTCTAAAATATATCTAACTTCAACAGTCTTCAATGTATATTTTACTGGGCTTTTTGTTACTGGCGAATTCTCAATGTAAGTTGAGACTCCAGTGCCTGTTAAGATCTATTCTTATGGGTAGATATTTGCTATAACGCCACCCTAAGGCAGTTGAGAATTAAGGGAAGGCATGGATAAATTCGCACACATCCGTCAGGCCTCCGTGGCGCAATTGGAAGCGCGATGGCCCCGGCAAGGTCGAGGTCGCAGGTTCGAGTCCTGCCGGAGGTGCGAATTTTTCAATTTTTCCTTTAATTTAAAAATATGTAATATCGCTCGCAGTTTCTGCATGATAAAAAACAAATTTAGTCTTCAATGTAACTGAAATTATATGCGAATTTGCCCGCCGTATGAATGGGCCCTAAGAAATCGCTACAACGTAATGCTGCTATCCGATTGGTGGAAATGCGAGGATGCGCTTCGCTCTCGCGCTTTTCAGCCAATCAGGAGGAAGGATTGCCGTGTGTATTTGTGTACGTCAGGAACAATGGTGGCCCAAGAGGTTGCCTTCAGAAGCCTTGAAAACATTAAGTATATAATTTTGATTTTATTCTGCTTAGCTGATTCCGCTCCTACATTTTGTGTATGTATACCATCAATAGAAGTTCCCGAGAATCAAAACTATCTACAGTATTGGGTTCCTAACAAAGGGATGTACCTACAGGATTTTTAAAGGGTCTTGTGTAGTTGCAGGCATCCGTACGGTGACTGCTTATCACCAGGCGGGTCATATGCTTGTTTGCCTCTGTGTTACAATAAATTCACAGTAGCTTCTTTTTTAACCTCCGACGCAAAAACGAAGGGGTGTTATAAGTTTGACGTGTCTGTCTGTCTGTCTGTCTGTTTGTCTGTGTGTGTGTCTGTCTGTGGCATCGTAGCTCCCGAACGGATGAACCGATTAAGATTTTTTTTGTCTGAAAGCTGAGTTGGTCGGGAGTGTTCTTAGCCATGTTTCATGAAAATCGGCCCACTATGTCGGGGTCGGGGGTTTTTTCAAAATTTTAATGTCTCAGAAGATCGACATGCTTGTACAAACGTTTTTATCTTTTCCTGCACCTTCACTCTTGCTTTAAAAACGCGCGTTGTTTCCACATCGCCTTAAAGCTACACAGACAGTAATTGTACACATCTTTCACAGACTTACATCCGTTAGATTCTAAACTGTACAAGAAAGAGCTATCTATCCCATCTAAGTAAACAGTTATTGTGTTGGTTTGTTCACCTAGCCTTGGATATATCTGATGTCTACGGTCGCAGGTTGATACTTTTTGAAAGAAACCTTTTTATATCTTGTAGAAAATAAGCATAATCGTAACTTTTCAGTCTAATAATAAATGCTACTTTTGCATGATAATAGCCAGAAACACATTTGTAAAACTTTCATGAAGTACTATGAATTTTCAAGTGGGATTTATAACCATTTTTTTGTCTTAAGATAATTTTATATCATTATTAGTGTTAAATTTAACATTATACTTCCAAACGTCTCACAAGATGTCGCTAATAAGCTGCCACACAAAAGCTGCTTCACGCTATTGAGATTTTTCCGCGACACTATAAGCAGCTAGTTTGATTATGGACTAAAGGAGTTTTAAGTTGCAAGAAAGTGTTTAATTACAAAAGGTAGGAAGTGCAGTGCAGTATAGTGAGTGAACAATTAGGTAAGCATAATTTTTGCGTAAGCAAAGCTCACAACAATTGTCTTTATCGTTACTGGAAAGTGATTTTAAACAGATTTGCTATTGGCATAAAGTCCAAAGACAGTCAGTTATTAGTATTACTAGTAGTTAAAGTACTGCACATTCTTTATGCAGTATTCCAGTTTTATTAAAATCAGCCGCGCCTGCGTCAGATGTATAGACCATTTACCAAATAGACAACGCATAAAACACGCGTGGTCGTAACTGGGCATTTTTAACCCCCGACGCAAAAACGACGGGGTGTTATAAGTTTGACGTGTCTGTCTGTGTGTGTGTCTGTCTGTCTGTCTGTCTGTCTATCTGTCTGTTTATCTGTCTGTCTGTGTGTGTGTCTGTCTGTGGCATCGTAGCTCCCGAACGGATGAACCGATTTGAATTTAGTTTTTTTGTCTGAAAGCTGAGTCTTCTTAGCCATGTTTCATGAAAATCGGTCTACTATGTCGCGGTCGGGGGTTTTTTCAAAATGTTAAATAATTTTATTGTATCTATACACTATCTACATTCAAAGGACAGTTAGGAATCGTCACGCCGTCTACAGTCGACCGCTGTTATTATGGTCACTGACAAATCCCATGCAATCTGTCAGGATTGACCAGTAAAGGTAAGAGTTAAAATGAAAATTTCTAAGAACTATCTAGTAGGTACAGAACTACGTCTAGCAAGGGAAGCCTTTCGCAGGTTACCCTGCCAAAACACGACACTTTTCGACCAAAACTCAATTTATTTTATGATGCTCTTAATAAGTGCACAGAACGAAATGCACGTGGCATAAGATCCATACACACACCAGTGTGCGTAACCGAATGCCCAAATGCTTTACGATTCGCTCACGATTCGAAAGTTGAGCAGCTCTATGACTCTTGTTTATAGTACAATGCCGTCAGTTTTTAGAAACTAATTTTAGATAGGTACTTAGTTTTAAGGATGTGTTTTTTTTGTCCATAATGGCATCACCGTCCATTATACTTAGGGTATTTTACATTACGTAGGTGCAACTGCGCTGAGTGAGCGCCATTTTTCATAGCGCTAAAAAAATATGAGGCTCCAAAGATGCTGGTGTATGATGTATTTATTTATTTTATTTATTTAAACTTTATTGCACAAATTTACAAAAAAAGAGTACAAATGGCGGACTTAACGCCTTGAGGCATTCTCTACCAGTCAACCATTGGGCTAAACAGAAAGCTTAGTTTGGTGCAGGATTTTTAAAATTAAATAAGAAAACACAAGTCAGTATTCATACTTATCGCAATAAACCTACTTATATACATATAATAAATACATATTCAGAATAAAATAAAATATATATTATACATAAATATATATTATTCATACATATATATAATGATTTCGTACCTAGTGTGAGACAATACTTAGTCACGAAGATGGTGTTTTGAATTCCTACGGGACAGGCATTGCCTATAGTATTAAAATCACGCCAACTATTTATTGGTAAGGCACAAAAGTTTGCTTTTCAAATTCACTGTGTATAGTTTCTTAATTTAATATGATAATATGTTTTATGTTTTTTATATTTAATGTGGAGTCTGTACACAATATTCCATGTCTGAATCTAAGAAAGGGCTCTTCCGTAATCAAATAGTGCCGTGAAGGTCGCCCGGTGCGTCAGGGCTGCACTCCCTGCAGCTATTGCTAGGGTTATGACTGAGCAGATTTTCGCATTCTGGGTTCTGTCAAAGAGGATCGAGTATAAATTAAAATATGTAACACAGTGCATTATACTGCCATCTCTCGACACAGGCTTAAAACTTTTGGACTTCAGTTTTGACAATTTGGCCCATATCCTTAGCTTGATATGTGTTAAAATGTCAAATATTAATATTAGCGCCATCTAGCCGAGCGTTCCCTAAAGGTGTGACGCCATCTAGGCCACCGTACCTTTTTCTGGATGGGTCTGTCACACAGACAGGAAACCGAATCAAGATTTTACAAAGCAAATTGGATACTTCTGTCAGTCAATATATTTGGAAATTTATAATTAGATTTAAAAAAATCTACCGTCAATATGCTAATCAGATCAGAAGTCAGCTGTTAGATCGAGATCATCTTGGAGTGCTGCAAAAATGATATCGATATGAAAAATAGACTTGTTTTTTTTTTTTTTTAGGAACAATAAACTGCTATATATTATGCTGCCCGATTACGCGAGAAAATTATTTTTAAGGGTTTGCTGGAGGCCAAAAGCTCGAACGGAAAACTGATTTAGGTAAACATACAAGATTAAATACTCATTAAATATTTATTTACCTAACGTGAACTGCGGAATCAAGAAAACTCGAGCGGATAAAAATATTTATGTAAAATAAAATACGAATCATTTATTCGTGATAAACAAGATACAACACATATAAAACAATAAAAGCACATTCAAAAGTTGACGAAAAGAAAAACAAAGAAAAAACACATATCGTTAAAATAGTTTACCACGAAATGGTCCCGCCTCATAAGTCAACTTTAACCAGTAGTCTTTAAAATCACAAGAACAATGCTGACCTCGTACCTACGGAACCCTAAAAACGACATGTTTCTGTATGAAGCTACGCCTTCTTAGAATTACTGGCCAGTTTTATAACTTTATTTCTGCTTTAAGTTACATTACTTGGTACATCCTGCTTTTTAATAGTGGGTTAAACACATTTTATATGTGCAAATGTTATGTAAATTTGCACATTTGCGCTGCTTTTACATACCTACCTGGATAAACAAGGAAACACACTTTGATACACCGTGTTTTTATTAAATTTTGAAAGCCCGTTTCTCAACAGCAATTGAAGTTAACATCTATCGCAGGTGTATGGTGTTTTTTTTTTTTTAGAAAAAAATACTAATTTAAGAAAACTAACTATGCCATTCTGTTTCCTATAATGGACCTAAATATATGCCGAAGTTAACGGAATTCATTAAAAACACGGTGTATATCTACGATTATATTTTGAAGGAGAATAGATTTATATTTTCTGTTTTAATTTTGTAATCCAAAACATGTCAACGGACCAAATGTTTTTTTCTTTTTTATTTGATAATATGTAACTCTCCTAATAGATAATGAAAAACATAGGTACAAACAAGCTAAATAAATAAATAAGTAATGCATATTTTATATGCCTTTTCAAATGAAATAAATGAGTTCTAATTTTGATTTTAACAGTTGGTGTTGGTAAGTCCGTTTTCACATTAACCGATCCGATATCGGATGTCGGAAGAATTCAATAGAAAAAAATCCAAGATGGCGCCTGTAATGTATGGGATATCGGTCCGACATGCGATATCGGATCGGATAATGTGGAAACGCACTAATTTAAAACTATCCTTGCTAAACAGAATTTCTTTACATGAACATATTTACATCATTAAGAACCTAAGAAAAACTAACACCTAAACGCCCTAAACTAATAAAAATTATTATTTTTAACAATTATCAAGGTTAACCTTCCGTAAGCTGACATATTGTCAATCCATTTTATTTGCCTTAGCGGCTTATCAAAAACACACTCATTCATTTTATTGTCTCGCTATTTTATCCATTTCAAACTACTGTCACTATCCAAAAAAGTCCGAAGTCTTATCAGCCTCTTAGGCACATACGACGTTTTAAAGTTAGATTGACCTGCGTAGACACGACTAGCTGCATAAGGAAAAGGTACCGAGACAACCTTGAACATATTTACATCATTAAGAACCTAAGAAAAACTACCCCTAAACTAAACTACGCCCTAAACTAATAAATATTATTATTTTTAACAATTATCAAGGTTAACCTTCCGTAAGCTGACATATTTTCAATCCATTTTATTTGCCTTAGCGGCTTATCAAAAACACACTCATTCATTTTATTGTCTCGCTATTTTATCCATTTCAAACTACTGTCACTATCCAAAAAAGTCCTAAGTCTTATCAGCCTCTTAGGCACATACGACGTTTTAAAGTTAGATTGACCTGCGTAGACACGACTAGCTGCATAAGGAAAAGGTACCGAGACAACCTTGAGTTTTGCAAACGGCCTATACAAGTACATCACACCTAAAGGTCTTAAGTCACATACAAATGCAATGTACATACGTCGTTTAGGTTGCGCGCGTCGCAAACGCAACGGCCAGTATGACTAATATCAAAAAGTCTTAAGTTATATACAAATTTGATGTACTTACGTCGTTTTGGTATTGCGGTGCGCACGCGCATCGTTGTCTTGTTTTATTGCAGTCTGCAAGTTAGTCATTGAGTGTGCAATTTGGTTGGAGATTATTATGGAATTTAATGTATGTTTAAAGGTTATAGGTAAAGTGAATGAAGGGTTTTTAATGTGTTTATACTATGGGCACAGTATAATAATTATACATACATACATACAATCACGCCTGTATCCCATGAAGGGGTAGGCAGAGCACATGAAACTACTCAAGTTTCAGTGCCACTCTTGGCAAATAAGGGGTTGACAGAAAACGAAACTGTGACATTGCAGTGACAGGTTGCCAGCCTCTCGCCTACGCCACAATTTAACCCATATCCCACAGTCGCCTTCTACGACACCCACGGGAAGAAAGAGGGTGGTGAAATTCTTAACCCGTCACCACACGGGTACTATCATACAGTATTGGCCACTGCCTCTCTCCGCTGAAAGTGCCGCCCACCCCCTCTCGGCTACCTCACAGTTACCGCCTGTCAAAAACGGGAACAGTCGACCTGTCATATTTCACTCATACAAGCATAGTACGCGTTCACCTACACGAGCTTAGACTGTGTGCTAGGAACGCGCCTCTTTCATATATTTGATCGCCAGTGTCCGAGGTGTGCTATGGGTGGGGCTTTTTAATTTTGTCAAAATGATATTAATACCTCCAAAATTTGCATGTTTATGTAATTGATACATTATGAGGATAGAATAGTATAAATTATCATTTAAGTAGACACATAATATTTAATATCAAAAAGTTTTCAAATCATTCATTTGAATTAGACTTATATTGACCGGGATATAGACCGTGATTACCTTTTTGATTTTTGTCGAGCTCCCGATATTTCGACGCAGTTGCATGCATCATGATCACGGAAAACTGACGAAGGCCCCGGTCAATATAAGTCTAATGAAAATAACCGTGAATCATTCAAAACTCTCATTCATTTGAAATTTTGAAGGATAAAAAGTAACGCTTTGTATTCAAAAATCTATAAAACAGGATTACAGAATTAGCCAAAAATATGAGGTTATGCCTATGAAGAATGATACAGAACTGATGATATGTAGACACCGCTTTTGAACCTAAACTTATACATAAGACAAAAAAACTGGGCGTCGGTGATTGCTTATTATCAAGCGATCTGTCTACTCGTTTGCCTATCCCATAAAAAATACTCAAATACAAAAGCGCGACCCAGAAGCGCGCTTGTTCCAGCGCCATCTATTTATCAATGTGAGAACTAAAATCCTTGGATAGTATGCGGACAAGCTTATAGGCTATAGCTCGTGTTTACGACTATAAATAACCAGAGTACAAGAACAATTAGGGAGGGACGGTAGGGTTGGCGAAACTAAGTTTTAGCCGTTGGTCATATTCATATCAGAGAAGTAAAAAAGCATCGAAAGGTCGATAAATTATTGCATACACGATAAGACCAATTCCAGACGTTCATTTTCTAATATAATTGTGATATTAAATGTATAAAAATGAAATGTCATTTGCGTTATATGCGTGTCAATTCTATAATAAAATTTTACCTACTAAAGCGTACGTAGATTGTTGTTTCTTAGGTTTTTTTTTTTTATACTACGTCGGTGGCAAACAAGCATACGGTTGTTAGGTTGTCAGAACTCAACGAGGGTGCCGTGTTACTGCTTTTTCTCATTATCCGATCCGACATCGGATCTTGGACCGCTATTCTATACATTAAAGGAGCCATTTTTGATTTTTGCCTTTGAAATCCTTCCGACATCCGATATAGGATCGGATAATGTGAAAACGGTCTTAGGGTCAACACTCATGACCCCTGAGGTTGCAGTAGTCGACTAGGCAACCGTAACTGCTTACCATCAGGCAGACCGTGTGCTTGCTTGCTACCGTCGTAGTAACTACTTATAGAAAAACTGTTTTTTTTTATTACAAGAGCATTTCTTTTTTTTTCCACTTTTATGAAGTGTGATATTTTTAAAAAAAAAAATATGCTATTTCTACTCAGAATTACTAGCTTTTTCAATCCTAGTAGTTAAAAAAATTGTCCCATACGATTTTTTCTTATTTTGTTACCATTTTCCGTACATGTTGTATGGGGTAACAAAAGAGGAAAGTAACAAAAATGTATGGAAATTCTGGGACACTTTTTGTCTCCCAGTGAGATTGAAAGTACTCGTGATTCTGAGTACAATTGACCTAAAATTCCCTAAAACAATCAAAATTTTTTTATTGGCAAAAAAAAGAAATGCTCACAAATACATTAAATAATTGTGTAACTTTCAATAACATGTTTCAGAAGAATGTTAATCATATAAACCGTTTTTGGAAGCCGAAACTGTACTGTCTTCATCTTCGCCTTTCCATCAGGCGGGCCGTATACCTGTTTGCCACCGACATGGTATAAAAAAATATTACATTCCGCTGGTTCGCACATTTCGCGGAAGCACTCAAACCCATTTTTTAAAGTAATTACGTGTAGGGTTGACACAGTCGGATTCGGACCGGTGCAACATCTCCTAAATTATATTTATCTTAATGATTCATCTACACGTTATGTTTGAATTAGGCATTTTTGGAGTCTAACCCCTTTTTTCCCTTATAGCCTGTCTTGTGTCATTTTGAACCGTGTTGAAATGCAAGAAGGTTGATATTTGGTTTAAGTTGCGCGCGTCAGTTGACTTCCTTGGCAAGAAGGGCTAAAGAAAATTATAATGTGGTAATTGTTGAAATACGAATATTAAATGTCTGTACGATGACTATTGAATTAAACCGTGTTTGTAAAAAGCTCATCAAAAAATACTTGACAGAATTCTGGTATTTTTAATTGTGTCGCTTAACTTCAAACCTGGGTAAATCCATTCTGCTTTAAGGTTGAATATATAAAAAATATAATATGATCTGAAAGATAATCCACCTTCTAGCAGAATGGATTTACCCAGTTTTGAAGTTAAGCGACACAATTAATGTTCAAAATTAATAACAGTGAAAATTCTACGAATTGAACTTACCATCTAATCGAATCAAATTACATGTGTACAAACATGTGATTCGATAAATCACTCAATTCACTTTGTATTAGGCATTAAAATATGTAAGTAGATTATAAGTAGGTACGTAACATAGCATGTAAGTGTTCACTAACAACTATGGACTGTAATTGTCTGAAAATAAACTTTTTTTTTTTATCTAATACAGTACTCACCTTTTTTTGTGCACCTGTTTCTAACGTATATTGTAGAACGTACCATTGTTTTTAAACTGTCAGCCTTATGTAGATTTGAAGGAACTAGATTCAGTTAAAAAAAGACTGAGATTGAAGTGGCAACCCTACCGTTTGGAAAGTTGCAGCCGCCTTGACCTCCATCCGAGTTGTTTTGCCAATGCGCTTTCTTTGCTACATACCAATCGCCCGGCTCTAAACATAATGCCTACTGCCAAACGACTGTACTCAGTGTATACTCTGTATGTTTACAGTGTATACTCTGTATGCTTGCACCGCTTGACGCTCCTAGCAACCACACTTCTATTGAACTTGTTTTGCATGTGTTTTGTTCTACCTACATACCACAACTTTTATTATGTTATAATTATATTAAATCTTTATGTTTTTGTTATAGCAACTTACTAGCGCGGCACGAAACGATCATTAAGTTTAAAAAGTGTTTTGCTCACGAAACTATTTGTAAATATTTGTTATTTTTTTCTCAAATAAGTGAATTATTGTTATTCTTTTGACAAAATAAAGATCTTTAAACCGATGTTTAGGTATTTAAAAAAAAATTGAAAAAACCCCGACCGCGACATAGTAGACCGATTTTTATGAAACATGGCTACGAACACTTCCGGCTAACTAAGGTTTCAGACAAAAAAATAAATAAATCTAAATCGGTTCATCCGTTCGGGAGCTACGATGCCACAGACAGACACACACATACAGACAGACAGACATGTCAAACTTATAACACCCCGTCGTTTTTGCGTCGGGGTTTAAAAACATCACCCACCGATCTTGAACTCTTTCGAAGCGATTGGCCAAACATTGCCTTAGACCGAGACGCGTGGAAGAAATGAAGCCTTTGCCCGTCAATGGGATACAAGAGACTAACAAATAAATAATAAATAATCACACGACAAAACAAGGAGGTAATTAACAGCCCGTTCAAAGACATCCACTTGGTTTTATATTTGGCTGTTTAACCGAGAAATGTACATAACTACCCGAAAATGTACAAATTATTTGTTTTATTTTTTTAAGTACTTAAACACGTACAGTGGGGCAAATCTCGACTGGAGGGGGGGGGGGGGACAGATGTAACTGGTCCATTTTTTCCATGTTTTACAATGTTTGCATTATTAAATAGTGTCCACTGGTTAGAATATGGTAAGCGTGTTCAGTGGATACATGTAGAACTCAACATCATAGTGTAATAATGGAAAAAATTTATTAGTTACAATTGTCCCCCAGTCGAGATTTGCCCCGCTGTACCTTACTTAAAATTATTACTTACAGTGGGGAGTCTCGAGATTCACTGGATTACAGCTATGAGCTAGTAATCCAGAGTCACCCAAGAAAGAGCATTTTTGCAATTTTCATTTATTTTAAAGCAATAAATTAACCGGGTAAAGTGGAGAAGTTTAGAACAGGAAATCGGACCCTGGCGCTATGCCGGGAAAACGCTAGGTTGAGGAAGAAGAATAAATTCAAATCCACACTACAAAGATACTATATAGGCCTCCACAACGATTTCGATGACGGCGACCTCTGCAATCACGGGATTTTCCTTTCATGAGCTCTAATGTGGCTGGCCAAGCCAAACTTGCTCTTAAATACTCTTTTACTTTTTTTTTCATGACAGTAGAGTTGGCCATCCGTATTGTACACGTAGGAGGGCTTAGGCCTTTCCTTGCGCAGTTGACGTTTCGCGTCTAATGTCGGTCCTCCACAAACAACTTTGTTTTTTGTATGAATAGGTAGACGTTTGACCACGATCACACCTGATGGTAAGTGATGATGCGGTCTACGGTGGAGCACGCTTACCTACGAGATACCTATTTACTCTTGCTTTAAAGAGACCTGGATTGTGCTCATGCGGAAACACAGACTCAGGCAGGGCATTCCACTCCTTGGCACTTTATAGACTTGAAGACAGCAGATCGCTAAGATGACCGAGAGAGATGAAAAACATACTAGACTATAAGTGGACCGTTGAAAATAAACAACATTGCAACACAAGTAACGGGAAGCTCCCAGTGCGTCTGCAATTGTCAACGTATGCACATGCAGTTATAAATAGTATGCGCGTGTGACGTCACGCGCCGTAGGGGAGCAGCGACTACAGTGACTAGGGACTTGTGGGTTAGGGACTAGGGAAAATTTATGGGTTAGACATGCATCCATTTAAGTAAACTTATTTTTATCATGCAGAAACGTCTGCGAGTGATGTTACATATTATTAAGTTAAAAAAAAATATTTAAAAAAATATACTATATAATAGTTTCACAAGGGAATTATAATAAATCTTGAAATATATGTATGCAGCAACAGAAACAAATATTTTCTGATAACTGTGGACTTAGACAAACCTGTTTATTTTAAGGTTAATCGAAAACAAATTCTATATACAGAATAGATAGTCATTTTTTCTATAGTCACATTAACATATCCGATCATTAGACCAGTGGTGGGCAAACTCTTTTGATTGCAGGCGTTAATTTTAAGAGGCGGGCCAGATAATCCATTTTACTACAGTGCTGGCCATATCACACACTATTTTGAAGGGCCAAGGGGTTTTTTTGCCCACCACTGAGTTGGACGGTTCTCCTATAGCATTACGGCTCATTTATACGGTACGAGACACGAGTACGGTACGGTACGGTACGGTACGGTATACGAGTTTTATTACATTGCGGTATTTGATGGTTGTGCAAAATTGTATGTAACCTCAACAGCCCGCAATGTAACTAAAATCGCATGCGACCTATATCAGGCCTTAGAAACTTATTCTAAGCTTGCTACGCAACTCTATGCCTACGGCGTAGCATAGGCCTACGGCGTAGCATAGACCTATCTATGCTACGAAACCCGTAGCATTCATTCATAACCAGAGATCAGATTTTTGTGCGTCATCTCATACTAAAAGTCATTAAAATGACGTAAGTCACTAAGAATGTCGCAAATCCGTCCGATCTCTGTTCATAACGAAACCCATTGATAAACCCGTGCCCACTCACGTTCTATTTCTAAATACGGTGTTCTATTTTCAAATTGGATTTGCGTAAAATGCCGTTATTTTTAACGGATTTATGAGTTTATTTGTAAATTGTTTTTATGGGCTAATACGATTGAATGAGTTTTTTTATAACGGAAATGTGGTTTATAGATATTTGTGTAATATTATTTCCGTTTAAATTATAAATGGAACTTATACAATAAGGCATTATCTAGCACTTAGTACTAACATTGTAAGTGCAATATTGTACATAAAAATGTGTTAAATAATACTTATATTTTTTTTTAATAGTGTAATACGTTTTAATGCTATTTAAGCACATTTTGCTATATTATTTTATCGTATACAGGCAGGCAATTATGGTCGCGCGATAAGTGATAAAATAGCAGGCCGTCCCTATCGCACTATTTGTAAGTGCGATAGGGACGGTCTGATATTTTATCGTCTATCGCGTGACCATGCTTCCCGTGCAGGTTACAGGGTATACAGGTTTATAAGGTATACAAAATACTTTTAAAAGATCTTTGAATAATGATGTTAGTACTATTCTCTGATATTTCATGCATTTAAATTATCTCATCTCACATGTGTAGCAAATTAAATGTATTTCCGGATTCCTAAAGAACAGCTGTCTTAAACGACAAAGTAATTAAATTTGCTTATATTGCAATATGTGGGAGTAGGTGAATAAGAATAAATAGTACTTACTTAGCATACCTTGTCAGCATTTATAACAGGCTAGTTTCCTATACTTAAAATAAAATATTTTATGCAGTGCGCGAAATAAAGCACCACATAATTAGAAGAAAAATATGGATAGTAGTTATGTTTATACATAATTTATATAAGAAGTCAAAGAGAAAGATATAAATAAATAAATAAATATTGGGGACACCTTACACGGATCAACTTAGCCCCAAACTAAGCAAAGCTTGTACTATGGGTGCTAAGCGATATAAAGTAAATGAACTGACCGTGACGCGACTCCTCAGTATTTCATAGTAATTCCATATTAGAAAATCGTTTTGACAGTTCTTAAAAAGAAGCTGATTTGACTAGTAGGAAATTAGCCTATTATGACTTATGACCTCAGAATTATGCAAAAATATGTAGTTAATATGTAGTTATACGCGATTAAGTCCCGATTTTAAAAATAATGATGTGTAATAATCGTGAAAGTTTAAATCAGTATTATGCAAAAAGTCAAGCATTCACTTACTAACTTGTTAGGGTTCCGTTTTTAGCTATTATTAGGCAGGAGTGAACATCATATTAATAAAAACCCTAAAAAAAACATCACTGAGTCTGGTCAGAAAATTGTATCCTATCGGCGTCTAGCTTCAGCGATTGTCATTTTGGCTAGGCCGGCTGAGGTTCAAAAGTTTTAAGCCTGTGTCGAGAGATGGCACTGGTGGCAGTCTATGTTCTGTGACTATACGTTTTACTTTGACAGTAATTGTGTACAGATCTCGATCCTTCACCTCATTCGTACAATGTTCATTAAATTGAAACTACATTTAGGCCCGAACACACCAAGGGCACGCAATCTAAAACGATATCAAAATGGTAATCGGTCCAAACCCGAGCCACCAAGCATGTCCGTCTGTCTGGCCTAACTGTATCCTAAACGAACTCATTTACAATGGTAATGCTTTTTGGGGTTCGGCTTAAAGTACCATACAGGATTTATTATCTACTTGTTTTGCACATAAAAGTTTTTGTTCGCAAAAAAATCTTATTATTTTCAATATGTAGTGGCAGACCAAAATTAAAAGATTTTGATAGAATGTCAAACTTCTAAATAACAGATTTCGAAATATTGACCTGTGTTTAATGATCATTGGCACAGGCTGGGTATAAAAATATATATATGTCAACTTAATTTGGAAGAAAAAAATACTTAAATATTTTTTTCACGTTTTGAACAACAGTTTGTGAAGGACAAACTAAAGTTTGACAACTGGCCCTGACTCTGTCTATATTATATTAAACTTAAATAGGTACTAAAAGAAAATATGTATATGGTTTTATAATCCCCACGCAACTATAATGAGTTAGAAAGGACGTAGTTCTGAATGCGCACAAACAATCAAGGACAATTCGAGTCCTTTCAACCGAGAAAACTCCAAAAAAATTACGCCACTATTCTCCACGGCCCATCATTATAATAGACAAAGAAATCTGAATAAAGCCCAACTGTCGAACCGAAAACTTTATTATTATAAACAAACCTAACGAACGGACAACTCGTTACCGCTCCCTAATTACGCCGAAAATAATACACGACGACGCCATTGTTTAAAAAAAACAGACCGCGATAAAAAAATGTTCCCGCGAAAATGCAAGATGGCGGGCCTATTTAGATTCTGCCTTCTATTGGCGCTAGCATCAAATTTAAAAATGGAATGCGCTGTCCTTGGTCGCTCCGAGTTCAATGAACTCGATGCATTTTGGCTGTTTGCAACTAGACTCAAAAGGCCATTAGTTCAACAGAACTCATCGCTTGAATTTCGTATTTCAATCCATAGATTTAAAGTAGCTATTCGCTTATTTAGGAACGATTGGATTTGCTCCTACAAAAGCGTACGTCGTCAAATGGTTTTAAGCTCTTTCCCGTCGAGTTAAGACAGAATTTTTATTTTTTTTAAACTGCTGTTGTGTTTTGTGTTCGGCTTCGAGCTATTTCAAGCTAAAAATTATTTGGGACATGGTTGAAAATGGCTTGCGACTGAAATAATGCAGCGGAGTAGTTTTTTTTTTCATCCAAAGGTGAGCTAGACAGTGCATTAGTATTTTTTTAAGTTTAGATACTGGTTTTGCTTTTAATTGTTGGACGCACCGAGATAAGATATATGAGGGTTTGGATATAATGCTTTTGGCGCTGTAACTAGTTTGTAAAGGTCTCAAGGCAAAACGAGTTGGGTTAAAGTGCTACCTCATAAAGAAATATGAATTACAATATACGCTTACGATTTGTAGTTCACTATCATGTTCAAATTATTAGCAGAAATGTAGAATACATTTTTTAAGGGACTATTGTTTTTTTTATCACATTCTTGAAAACCTAGTCTTTAACAGAATGACATGACATGATCCTCAGCATTGAGAGAACGATTAAGAAGAAGAAGCTTAAAAAAAACCAAAATAATTTATTCAGCAAATAGGCCACAGAGGCACTTATACACGTCATATATATGTACATATTTTATCTAAAATTATAAGTGTAAGTAAAATTATAAGGTTCTTTCCTAAAATGAAAGCAATCTCACTATCAAGCAAACGTATAATATGTTTAGCATGTCAAATGAACTCAGTAAAATCCACTGCGTTGTCCGTCTTTGATCGCAGCTTGCAGCTTTCGGGAGTTTCGGGCGTCAATTTTTGTAAGTTCAAATCAACAAAAACATTAAAACTGAATTGCTTTGGATGATGCCAATTCTTTATTTCTGCATTTAATTAATTTCGCCTTTGAGCATTTCTGTATTAGTTATTAGTGGAAACTGTTTTGGCTCATGTTTTATTCATATTGTTTATATTTTGTATTGTTGCATGCTGTTTGTTTCCCGAAATAAATAAATAAAAAATAAATAAAAAATAAAAAAAATAAAAATGCCTCTTTGCGTGATATTTAATTGCAACAACACAAAAATTGTGAACACTCGAGGGCCTGAGACATACCTATTTAAAATCACAGGCAAGTAACAACTTTAGTACAAAATCTGACACGCTCGGCCGCCATACAAATAGATGAACTTGTTTCTTCTATCTAAATTCTCATTCTGTGATAAGGATCCTTTAGGCATAGAATGTCACATTCATTATATTTGAACTTGTGACCTTCGAGACTAGTCCAACCGTTTACTGAGCCCCGGTGTAACGAGTAGGTATGTTATTACTTCCTTTTTACATAGCTTAGGGAAGAGCGACATCTAACGTAAAAGTATGTAGATTATGTACCTGAAACGTATAGATATCTATTTATTACTACATTTCTTAAAAGTAGGTTCATTGGAAATTCACCAGTACCTACTGGTATTTCTAGGAATGTGCTTCATCATCCTCCTTGCGCTGTCCCGGCATTCGCCGCGGCTCATGGGAGCCTGGGGTCCGCTTTGACAACTAATCCCAATATTTGGCGAAGGCACTAGTTTTTACGAAAGCGGTTGCCATTTGACCTTCCAACTCGAAGGGTAACTAGACCTTATTGGAATTAGTCCGGTTTCCTCACGATGTTTTCCTTCACCGAAAAGCGACTGGCAAATATCAAATGACAGTTCGCACATAAGTTCCGAAAAACTCTAGGAATGTGCTTATTCATACTAAAATTAGTAGTTGAGGTGATGTTGTAACTAAATCTCCGCTCACCTTACTTATTTACTTACTTACTTGACTAACCAACAGTATAGCTAACCCCCCTTTAAATATATCCCGTAAATTTGGCCTTGTGATCGTCTAGCGTGAATAAGTAGAACCCTTCGATGTGATCCGCAATAACCTAGATCCTTTAATGAGTATCAGCTGTATTTCTGACTAATATTTAAATTTTTATTTATTTATATTTTAAAGAAGAATAAAGGTTATTGTAGCATAATAATGTAGTGTTATAGAAGAGTATTTTATCAGATTTAGGCCTAGAAAGTTATATGTGAGAAAATTAATGACGTGATGAAGAAATTTTAGAATAAAAGTTAGTGAGTGAAACATACATGAAATAAATATTAAAAAATATTTTAGTAATCATCCGCTACGCCTTATTAGTGGTCCCGGCTTGGGCAAGGGCTTGCGATACGGTATGGGACCCCTGACCTGATCAAACCACTTTATCAGGATCCTAAGCAAGTAAGCCTGAAGGGCTATCTATCTACGAACTAACCCCTTTTTTTTTGTTTTGTTCCTTTTTCCCTAGCTAAACCCCCCCGTTCCCCAATACTGCTAATAGACCATAACTTCTCGATCTTTCTAATGTTTTATCGAAACACCGAGCAGTTGCTAACTTTTATAAGAACTAAGTCTACTAACTTTTCTAAGCTTTTGACTTTCCATCAGTGGACGGCGCTCGCATGCCACTGGGCCCTATAACAAACCTATGCTTTTTATTCCAAAGAATAGTTTGTTTCCCTAACCAACTTGATAGAATTTACCTTGAAAAACCAGTTAGCAACACTAAGTGTCCCGCAGCCACACCGAAAGATCAGAAATTGCTACCACAATTATTAATTTCACTCAAAAAAATTAAGTAATAAGAGACTTTATAAATTACCAGTTTTACCACATATTTTAAGATAGTAAACACCACATTTAAAGTCCATTTAAACCATATAAATAGTAGTAGTTAAATTATTTCTCCACAATACACGTTGACCAATTATAATTTAAGACCAATCATAATAGAACTCTACTTTCATAGAAATAGTGTGTGACTCTACCCTACTCCTATTGTTTTTCCTACTCTAACATATCTGAAACACAGACCCTCACTTACCATAGATCTTGTGTTCAGAATATGTACAAGTGTATCCCTACTAGAACTGTACAGTTCAGCCAGCGAAGCTGAGATAGGCAACCTATAGGCTTGTGTTCTGATCCCCCCCTCTGCTCTTGCCCGCGGGCTAGGGTAGCAGAGAGTAGATCGCCCTATCCGTGTATATATCCAGTATTCTAGGACACACCAGTACCAGCCACATGAGAGACCCAGCTGCGATCAACTTTACTTAGATGTGGATCGATCACAACCGAAATCCCCAGCGACCAACGCCAGCATGGACTAGAGCACCGAGTAAATAAATATAAATATATATAGGACCCCAGCCTCAAATACTGCCGACTTCAGTGAGCAAGGATTACTCCTAATGTCTTTCGTCAATCGTGAAAGTCCTCACTTCCATCTAACAGTTGGACTCTTTGAGACCGGTGAGAAAGTACGCCTTTTGTAAGTAAATAAAGACGCCCAAGCCTCCACTTGGAACAAAAAGACTCCTAAACGCCTTATGTTTAACAGCCGCAAGGTATAAAGCGCTTAGCCGGACAACAGTCTGTCACAAACAATGATCTGGCTTATAACTTTCACAAAATAACCCCATAGAAAATTACTAAATTCAATTTTACTGACCAACTAAACAAACGAGTGAAGTTTCCTTTATGTGCTATAATCTAAGCTTAGTTTTGCAAGAATTACTCCCTACAAAACCAAACACAGACTTATCTCCAAGCACCAGCTATACATCAACCCAGTCTTTGTATTGCTTGACGGCGCTCACGAAACAAAGCACAGAAAACTTCACTATACACATCGATTTAAATGTAACACTACTATAAATAGAACACTAAAATAACCCCACAACAGACAGTAAAGCAATTCCACCACAGGTCTAAGTTCAACTGTACGACGATATTGTCCCCGCACAATCAAACAGAGACACAATTTCAAAGTTTACAATCACTTAGAATAATTTCCAAGTAAAAACAAACAGAGAAATAATAGCAGAACAACTTCACTCACCAGTAACACACGAAAGCCAGGGACACTGTTAGTCTTGTAGATATTTTAAGAATGACGCGCGTCGGCTCGCTCCGACCCTTTTATAGATCTTAATCGTGACATACCGTCGACTATCGACGTACCATCGACATACCGTCGACTATCGACACAGTATCGACATAACATCGACATAACATCGACACAACATCGACTATCGACACAGTATCGACACACAATCGACATAACATCGACATACTATCGACATACCATCGACTATCGACACAATATCGACATAACATCGACATACTATCGACTATCGACACAATATCGACATAACATCGACATAACATCGACACAACATCGACTATCGACACAGTATCGACATAACATCGACACAACATCGACTATCGACACAGTATCGACATAACATCGACATACTATCGACTATCGACACAGTATCGACATAACATCGACAGAAAGCCATTAACTTGCGCACATAAGAAAAAGATCACAAGTGCTTTGTTTACACTCATACGCTCTACGCAATAAAGTTCACGATCATCACGCGGATGTTTGCTTATTAACACGTGCAGATTGCAGCTGTTTTAGAGAGAGACAGAGCTATTGGTATTGATACCTATGTAGTCCAATAGTGGAGTGTTCCGTAAATATTTTTACGTAAATATTATTTTGTGAAAGATTGTTTAAATCAATTTAGTAAGTAACTTCGCAATGAAAGATCACACCTATTCCTAATTGTTACACTGAATGATATATTCAGGAAGTATAATAATCAATATCAGTGATTATTACCTCTTTGACTTGTAAATGAAACCAAGACACAATATCGGAACGTTACGCAGCTGACAACTGTCAGTGTCAGTATTCCGTCCATGTGAACGTAGTTTGTTGATAAATACGTTTTTCCAACCTGTTTTACATTAAATAATAGTGAATTTTATCAGTGATGACGTAACTGAACATGTGATTAACCATCAAAGACATTATTTGTTAAAATATTCAATGAAATCCCGAAGGAAATATGCACCAAAAAGCCGGTCAAGGAAAAGTTGATTCGCCGTAAGTTCCACATGCAATAACGAGTTCATCTCCTCGTCATAGACGCTTGTTCTGTTACAATGTGATAATTAATTTACAGCAAATATATCACACTGTTTTCCAGAAAAATCTCTATATCGTGTATAACGTAGTCTTAAATATGACCCCCCCCCCCCTCCCGTCTAGCGTCTCGCAAGCGTAGCGTCGGGCCAACTGTATGGGCAAAGCCTGATGCCGCGTGTTTACACAGAAAAAGTGTTGTACACAGAAGAAGAAGAGAGGCCTATGCTCATCAGTGGGCGATAAAAGGCTGATATGATGATGATGATGAAGTAAAACTATAAAAACGGATTATGAACAGCTAATAATATGAATATAATAGCTAGAAATACCCAACAAAAAAACAGTTGGTCTGATGACGCATAGCAAACGTATTCTAGGAATCGTCAGTGACCTAGCCAATGTCAACGTCGTTGTCCTATTGGTCCTATTCCATGGACTATGAGTAATAGAGTAGGCGGTCCGATACACTGAGCTAATAGTACATAGCTACATACCTATCAGTGGCGGGGCGTGAAAATTTTCGTTGGTAAAGCCGGAGGGGTTTTTTCAATCTGTTTTGTATGGACTTTCGAGTTGTATCGACGCTCCGCCACTGATACCTATACTATAATAAGAATCATAGGTACTTTGAATGATTCACGGTTATTTTCATTAGACTTATATTGACCGGGATCAAACACATATGTAACTCCGTATAGACGGATAAAGTCTAAGAAAAAAACGCACCTTAAAGCCATAGAGAAAAAGGTACGGTGGCCTAGATGGCGTTACACCTTTGGGGAACGCTTGGCTAGATGGCGCTAATATTAATATTTGACATTTTAACACATATCAAGCTAAAAATATGGTATTGTCTTCGGTTACCGCGATAGTTACTCATGAAATAAAACTATGGAAACGGATTAAATCGCGTATAATGAATTTAAAATTCATCCCGACGTTCCGAACTCTTTACAGCGTTCGTGGTCAACGGGTGACTGAGGAAAAATTACAATGTGCAAAAGCTACCCACATACGAGAAATATTAACGAACCATGACCACAAATAATATAGATTTTTAAGGCAGGTTCACACACTATTAATAAAGCTAGTTATACAATATTCAAAAAATTTACCATTACTATGTTAAAAAATAATTAACCAATTAATCTACACCATAATATGGGCCAAATTGTCAAAACTGAGGTTCAAAAGTTTTAAGCCTGTGTCGAGAGATGGCAGTCTATGCACTGTGATTACACATTTTACGTTGACAGTAACTCTCTATAATACTCGATCCTCTTTGACCGGGATATAGACCGTGATTACCTTTTTGATTTTTGTCGAGCTCCCTATACTTTTTAGGTCACTTATGTACATGCATACAGAGAAATTCTAGTTACTTGTGACCTAGCCAATGTGAATATTGTTGTATTCACAGAACTTTATTTATATAGAAGAAACAAGTTCATCTATTTGTATAGGGGCCGAGCGTGTCAAATTTTGTACTGAAGTTGTTTCTTGCCTGTAATTTTAAATATGTCTCAGGCTCTTGATTGTTCATAATTTTTGTGTTGTTGCAATTGAACATCACGTAACGAGGCATTTTTTATGTTTTGATTGACTTCAACTGACAAAAATTGACGCCCGAAAGCTGCAAGCTGCGATTAAAGACGGACAACTCAGTGGATTTCACTGAGTTCATTTGACACGCTAAGTAGATACGTTTGCTTGATCTATGGTATATATGACATCTGTGGTTGTATTACTACCGTCATTTAGCTTCAAAACATAGTTTAATTATGGATATTTTCAACTGTTTTCAAGTTTTTTCCATTCGGTTGCCAAACGGTGATAAATATTTTTCGGCAAGCTACCTAAATTTGTATTTGAAATGCTCCGTGTTTGATAATAATTTGCCACATGCTGTTTTCAAACCTATGCCAAAAAATAGGGTTGTCCACAAACACCACATTAGTCTAGATAAGTTCAGCCGATTTGGAAATAATAAGTGCATAATGCATCCTATCCGATGCATCTTAAATAAGACAGAGGGGTCAATTCTCCATACAAACGCTCTCGACTATTTCCTTCCTGGTTTTTGAAGATAGAGCAATGATTTTTTCAATACAGATTGTTATTATTTTTATCTGTGTCGGACCGTTTTGATTTTTTTATATTTTTATTTTTTAAGACGCTAGAGCCTTTCAAACATTTCCAAAAACGGCCATTTTGATGGCTTACATTAGACCGGGCTAAACCGAGAGTCATCCTTAATTGCGTTCAATTTTAAAAATGCAACATAAAAAGTACAGGGTGTAACAAAAATGGTGGTGATCCGTTTAAGGGCGTATTCAGTATCGTATTCTCATCAGGAAAAAGTAGGATAAAAATTTTTTTTCGTAAAAAATTTTTTTATCTTTGTATGGAGATTCGACCGATTCGCGCGGCCCGGCTCATACAAAAGTGAAAATTTTTTTAGCGAAAAAAATTTTTTTTTCTACTTTTTCCTGATAAGAATACGATACTGAGTACGCCCTTAAACGGATCACCACCATTTTTGTTACACTCTGTATATTAGTTAGATATATATGATTTTAATTTTCGTCTCGGTCTTTCTTATCCAAAACAAACATTTAATGGTCAAATCTGCCAGCCAGCGCTTCGGATATCAAGTTACTAGTTTTTCCGCGGCTTCGCCTGCATATTAATTTTTTTTTTTATACCACGTCGGTGGCAAACAGGTATACGGCCCGCCTGATGGAAAGCGGTCACCGTAACCTATGGACGCCTGCAACTCAAGGGGTGTCACGTGCGCGTTGCCGACCCATTAGAAACTTGTACACTCCTTTTTTGAAGAACCCCATACTGTAGTTCAAAGTTGAACTTTGGACCCATATTTCACCCCCTTAGGATGTGAATTTTGAAAAATCCTTTCTTAGTACTCCTCTACACCTTATAAGGCACCTACGTGACAAATTTGGAATCTCTAGGACCAGCGATTTCGGCTGTGCCATGGTTGATATATCAGTCAGCCAGTCAGTCAGTCATTTTAATTTGTATGAAATTACTTTTGCACTCTCGTTGATAAAATGCAACTCACTCATCCGTTTTCGAAGAATCAAGACAACCTTTAGCAGTTAGTGTGGTGAAAAGAATTAAAAGTCTTTGAACCTATTTAAACCCCTCAAAATACTTCCTAACGTAATGCGTCCGCCATTAAAGGAAAATGGCGTCCGTTGGTCATACAAATCGTTTCCGCGTGTCCAAGGCTAATATGGCCGCCGTAAGGACACGACAGGTTGTTTGATGTTTTGCAACTTAAGTTTAATTTACAAAGAAACGTTACCTTGGTTTTGGTTTAAGACTATAGTATAGCTACCACGAGTTTTACAAAGACATTTGGCAGGCCAGGCAGGTAAGCATGGTCGCACAATAAATGATAAAACATCAAGCCCGTAGCCGAATTGCATTTCTGCGACGCGAAACGCCACCGAAACGCCGCAGAAATGTAGTCTGGCTCTGTCGCGCCAATACGCATTAGCGATAGAGATAGATAGCTAAGAAAGATATATTATCGTGAGCGTTTGTGCATTCGGCTACGCACACTGATGTTTTATCATTTATCGAGCGACCATGCTTATACGCCAGCACGGGAAGCATGGTCGCGCGATAGACGATAAAATATCAGACCGTCCCTATCGCACTTACAAATAGTGCGATAGGGACGGCCTGCTATTTTATCGTCTATCGCGCGACCATGCTTCCCGTGCGAATATAGGTATACACAGTTAGCGAATATATCAGTCTCAGGGTACCTAGCCAACGACACAATCGCTTGCACCAACAACTTAGGGTTAGTGGGTTGTCATTTGTCAAATCCCATATAAAATGGTGGGTTAACCCGCCATTTTCGTTGGTGCAAGTGGCCCTTAGTTAGCTCTCTCTATCGCGCCACATAACGAATAACGAAACAGAGAACTAGCTACGATAACGTAAGCGATTGTGACCTTAGGGGGCCGATTTTTGAATCTCACGGCGTTCGAATTCAGAAAATTGTCACCGAAATTGCCTACTATTTTCAGTGACAATTTTCTGAATTCGAACGCCGTGAGATTCAAAAATCGGCCACTAGTTCCTAAACACCTCGCGCGATCGGAATCAAACATTTTATATAGAGGTAATATAAATACATATACCTTGTATGTGCATACTTACATAGCCCGAAGGAAGACGAACATACAATAAATAAAAAGCTTGAAGCGTGTAGGTGAGTAGGTATATGCTGAAAAATGCTAAATACGGCTAATAAACAAACAATACATGGACAAACTCAAGCTGTACGAATAAACTAAAACAATTGAAAGAAAAATCAACAAATATCACACACACACACATCTCTCTAACCAATCACACACTATACATTTTCATAAATACGTCTCTATTTACATTATGTATGCATAACATATACATATACGAATAGAAGTGTAGACAATGTATATAAATATAGATACGGACAACGTTCCAAAAACATGTATCCGTAACCTTAAAAATGCATAAGCAATAAAATCGTGCATTCATATTTTTGCCACTTTGCCCGCATCTATATTTAATACCTGTACACACGTCAGCTTAACATTACGAAAATAAACCACGAGTGCTCCAACCAAACATGTAGTGAAACTGAAATTAGTCACTCCCTAGTGCAACGACTCGCTAGGGATGCGCTGTCTATCGATAGGCCGAGTAGTCGATAGATTATGGCTAGTATAAGGATAAAATCCGATGTTGTTGCGCAGAGTTGCTAAAAACGCGCAAAAATGTTGATACTCTGATTTCGATAAATGTCCAAATGAAAAAATACAGTAATTATATGACTTAAAGTAGTAGATATATTAGGAAATGTATTTATGTTTGTTATCCAGAGAAACGTACATACTTTGACTTTTACTTACGAATCAACGATTAGCTTTATAACGTTGTAAAATTGTGAAATAGTTACGTTAGAGTAATAAAAATATGCGCAAACATGCATTTGGACATTTTAAGCAATGTTACAATCTCATTACTAAGTAAGAGTATTTAGCTGTGTCCCAATCTGTTCATGTTTACGCAAGAATTCGCCAGCGAAATGCTAAGCCGATGGTAATTTCAATTTGGTAATGCACTAGCGTGTATGTAGTTTTATATGCAAAACGCAAGGTAGTCAAATGTGCGATGCTTAGAATAATAAAATAGCCATAAATTGTACTGTTTTATTGGTTCTTGTATCTAAATGTTAATTTGAATTCAAAGGGTTAGCTAAAAACTTATATCAAAAACTATTATTATAATTTCAGTATAATTTATAAGGAGTTGAAAATATATAAATTTTATTTACCTACACACTTAGATTTATTGTCAGAACATAATCTTAAATAAACACTTCAAACAATAGACCAACAACAAATATCAATAACACCAAAAAAATTTAAAAAAAATATCTAAAATTATTAACAACATAAAATATGCAGCATACGTCGGCGCCGGACAACACTGATACTTTCATGTTTTTTTTTCTAGAAACTCACTTCTCTGACAGATAATTTTATATATTGCATCTTATAATGCAGTAAATACGGATTTTTTTACAACGATTATACGGTTCGGTTAGTGAATGTTCATTGTCTCACAGTTGAATAAATATTTATCATCTTATGTCATGTAACATAAGGATGTATTTCCAAAGAGCGTTACTACAAGGTTCGCTTAGTAATTTTTCATGCTAAGTCATGTCGGCCATTTGCATTGGCCGGTGAACGATCGCTAATTCAGCCGGGCCGGATTAAAAGTACATTGCATATTCAAAGTAAACAAATTTCGGTTCTTTGACATTGTTGGGGGTCGTTGAACTATCGAACGACTCTGAAAGTAGTGCTCCTTAATTGTCATTAACCTTTGTGAGTGAACAATGGTAATTGCAGTCTAAATTGTTATTGTGAGAACAATAGCTCTAAATAACGCTTAGTTTTACAGGGCAATTGTTTTCTGTAGAGTTTCGATTCAGATGTAGATGACTTAGCTGAATAAATACAATAAATTATTCATCATTTGCTTTTATAAATATCCTAAGTGTAGATATTGTAGCGATGTTATAAGGTTATATTTCACAATTTTTACAAATAAAGGTTCTACATAAAAATATACTTATTAATATGTGTTTTCTAATACATTTTATATTTTACCTAAAGTTTATATTCTATCAATAAAAAGTGTTTAGTTTATTGGCAGCGTGGTGTAATTTCTTTCAGAGTTTTATAATAAACTTTGTCTGTGTAAAAATGATTTGAACTATCGATAATGTATAGGCGATCGGCTCGCCACAGCACTAGTATTTCTAATTTCACGGCCAGCGTCTATGTGTGCGCGCGCTAGTGTGCGTGACCTTGCACGCTCTGCGTTTCGGCGGTCATTCACCCCGATGCACGCCAACCCTTGACTTTAGCAAATCCTAGCGTCGCGATCGTTGCAGTTTGAAAAAGGAACGGCGAATTCGAAAAAAGAAAGGCGGATTTGAAAAATGGGGCGATGTTCTATTTTTAAATTTGAACACTGTCTGGACAACCGTGCAACCATTCTTCGAATGATGGTCACTAATTTATGTAAAGCCTGTCCTGAAATATATGACTATTGTTAAGAGGGCGCTGTTATTCTGATGTGTGCGGTGACAGTTCATATCAGTATAGTATGAAGATAATAGTTTTAATGAGATTCCTCAATATGGCGCGTAGTCATATAGCGGGTGTCCCTAAAACCAACGCCAAAATGGAAAAGGGTGATAGGATATCTATTATGAAAATGTCATGGTTTTCGAGAAATTGGCCGTTTAATTTATAAAGCGAAAAAAAAAAAGTGCCAATATCTACAAAACCATGACATTTTCATTTAGGTCAAATTCACTTAATGTGATAGCCTCTTTAATAATCAATGTGTCCTGCCCCTCCTGCCCACCATAACCTACGGTGCCGAGCCATGGACGCTCACTATAATAAAGAGTACTATCGTATAGTATGGCCACTCCCGCTCCCCGCTCTCGGTTGCCTCACAGTTACCGCCTGTCAAAAACGCGAGCAGTCGACCTGTCATGTCTCACTCATACAAGCATGGTACGCGTTCACCCACAGATGTCATATAAACCATAGATCAAGCAAACGTATCTACTTAGCTTGTCAAATGAACTCAGTGAAATCCACTGAGTTGTCCGTCTTTAATCGCAGCTTGCAGCTTTCGGGCGTCAATTTTTGTAAGTTGAAGTCAACAAAAACATTAAAAATGCCTCGTTACATGATATTTAATTGCAACAACATAAAACTTATCAACACTCAAGGGCCTGAGATATATTTAAAATCACAGGCAAGTAACAACTTCAGTACAAAATCTGACACGCTCGGCCGCCATACAAATAAATGAACTCGTTTCTTCTATCTAAATCTAATTCTGTGTACACGAGCTAAGAATGTGTGCTAGGAACGCACCTCTCTCATAACAATATATTTGATCGCTAGTGTCCGAGGTGAGCTAAGAGACTGTGGCCCATTTTTTTTTCAAAGTTGTCCTACCACTTTTTTTGTGGAATTTTTTATGTGGTTTTGACTCAGAATCTAGCTCTTTCAATACTAATAGGAGAAAAAAAGTTTCTCAAGGTTTTTTTCCCATTCCGTTACCATTTTTTCATACACTGTATGGCGGTAACGAAATGGAAGGTTCGGAAAATGTATGGAAAATTTGGGACATTTTTTTTTCCTATCAGTATCGAAAGACCTCGCGATTCTGAGTATGAATCGCGTAAAAATAATCATGTTACAAAAAAGTGAGGTGGACAACTTTGAAAAAAAAAATGGCACCTGTGCATAAGATTCGAGTACCTAACTGTAACTAACCACAAAATTAAAATTTTGGAAAAACCTCCGACCGCGACATAGTGGACCGATTTTCATGAAACTTGGCTAAGAACGCTCCTCGACCAACGCAGCTTTCAAACAAAAAAAAAACTAAATCGGAATCGTTTCATCCGTTCGGGAGCTACGATGCCACAGACAGACACACACAGACAGGCATACAGACAAACAGACAGACAGATAGACATACAGACAGACACGTCAAACTTATAACAATTGGGCTGGTCAATGGACATGTTGTTGGGTATGTTGTTGTTCTTAGGTCCCGGGAACGCGAATTTTCGAGTTTTCATAAGCTACCTACTCTAATTGTAAATATTTTATGAATAATGGATATGACGATGTAAAATTAATTAAATATAATTCTGTTCTATTCTATTCGGTATACTCTTGAGTCGATCGACTACGTTCGTTTTTCGTCACGTTCCTAAATTTGTATCGCTTTGAGAGGTCGGCTCGGAAAGAGACACCACAAAATGTCTAGATTTTAGAGCGGTATTCCACTTTAACCCTTAAATGCATATTGTTGCCATTTGGCTACAATGTATGTATATTTTGTATGTATGTATGTATATTTTGGCTAGTTTATAGCCAAAATATAAGCTTTTTTTTTATTTATTTTTTACTAAATAAAAACATGATTTTTAGTACATGATTCAGGCAGATTTTATCAGAGTTAGTAAGTATTTTATGTTTAATCATTTTATCATAGGGGTTTCTCAAATAGTGTACCTTTTTAATAGTAGTAAAAGTTTTCTTATAAATTTTACTAGTAATTATATATTTATATAAGTAAGATTTAGCCTATTTTACTTCTAACACTGATTTAGGATTAAAATCGATGTTAAATATTTTTTTATTATTTTTCCTAGAGTCAGAAAACCATTGTCTATCACATTATTAATTTCTAGTTAAAAGAAAAAAATCATGCATTTAAGGGCTAAACCTAATCTGACCTACGACCCGACTTAATCTTATACGTAAATCCCTCTTTAAGTACCGCAGTGAACGCGTTAAATATATTCTAACATATTCCTAATACGATCTACCGCAAACCACCCGCCATTTAATTTACATAACACTGGCTGAGTAATTCCATATCCCCAATTAAAACTACCAATTTCAAACTTGGAACAAGCCACAAAGCGTTTGAAATTCGAACAGTAAACCGCCGCCGTCTACGGATCGTCTAGTCACTATCACATGTCCAGCGTTACTTGAACTGGGCTTGTCTATTCAAACGCACGGGAGCATTCCTATATTAGGTTGCGGGGGAGAAGCAGGGGGGGTCGAGGTAAAACGGGCGCCCCGTATAGTGTGTGTAGTGGTCCTGACCTAGAATGATAGTCGCCGTCTGTAGGTCAAGGAAGGGTAGACGCACACATCGATAGAACTAGCGTACACAAGTTACACAGCACAATTGTTCTAATCCGCACTAGTTTAGCACACTTTGATAGTTCCATGTTTGAAATCGAAGATGCGTAACTGGAATTTCAGCGGGTTTTCGGTGAAATTGGTTCGTTATTTCAACCTTTGTTAGCGTATGCAAATATGCATGCTTTCTACTTACTAGTTGCTTAACAAAAATTGTAAAAAAAAATGTTTAAAAACCTACCTACAGGAAAAGTCTGTGTTTTTCCTACTTCTTATTCATACCTACCTGAAAATGTTGGAATATCAAATCGGAATATCTCAAAAGGAAATTTCATTCCCAAAACCATAGTGTATCACTTGTTTCAACTAAATGCAGCAATACATAGTCAATTGTGTTTTTCATACGTAGCGAATGTGTCCTGTGATATACTATCATATCACGTCACATAATATCACATACCTACTAGAGAAGCTGAGTATGATTTTTTAAATTTATATTTTTTTAAACATTATTTGCACGATACATTAAATTATACAGATGGCGGATAATAAAATTGTACAGATGGCGGACTTAATGCCTTCACGCAATCCCTACTAGTCAACCATTTGATCAATCAGATACTTTAGTACAGGATTGTATATATCGATAAAGTATATAATTATGTTCTTATTGTAATTTCTACTCTTAATTTTTTTCACCTTTATTTTTTTGTAAAGATGAAAACTGTCTCAACTGAAATAACTCATCACTAAAATCCAGTTTAAATATCCCTAAACCCTTCAAGCCTATGAAAGTATAAATCCTCAAGGGCCCTTTCCTTTACTACATACATTCCATACACAGACCCTTTGCCCTTCAATGTGAATATGGAAAGGGTGGAAGCGCCAGTAAGGGTCACCTCACAAATGTTATGTTCGTATAGGAATGAAATCTATCTGTAAAGAAAAAAGCAGGAGTGAAACTTAAGACCTTTTTCGAAGATGCTTCAACTTTCTACCTTGTACATTTTCCTTTCATATGACTTTTTTAGTTGATTTGACGGTAAGCGCGAAAATGCTAGCAAATAGAACGACGTGTTATACAGGCTCAAATACATCATCAGCCTCCTTGCGTTATTACGAAAGCGACGGCATTTGTCAGGTGCAAAGGGCTCATCGCGCCACGCCTTTCTATCTTCAACCTCGGGGTCCAGCTTTGATTTTCAACTAATCCCAAGATTTGGCGTAGGAACTAGTTTTACGAAAGTGTGTCCAATCCATCTCCATTTTCGTGTCGCGATTTCCTCGACTGCCATCTGACCTTCCAACCCGAAGGGTAACTTACAAATTAGGAAGTCCGGTTTCCACCGGATGTTTTCTTCACCGAAAAGCGACTGGCAAATATCAAATGACATTTCGGACAGAAGTTCCCAAAAACTCATTGCGTGCGAGCCGGGGTTCGAACCCACGACCTCCGGAACGAAAGTCGCACGCACTTACCGCACTGCTACCAGTGGCTTTTTTTACCAGAGGCTCATATAAATATTACTGCAAATAGTCTTATAGGGAAAAACGGGAGAAAGGGGTCACAAAAAGTGGCTATCATAATGCAGCCACTTGGAGTGAAGAGGAAGAAATTTGACCTTTGAACTAAGAAAGAACACTTACAAAGTACTTTAAAATAAAATCGTATGTTATCCATACTAATATTATAAATGGGAAAGTGTGTGTGTCTGTTTTGTTTGTCCGTCTTTCACGGCAATACGGAGCGAGAAATTGACGTGATTTTTATGTGGAGATAGCAGGGGCGGCTCACTCTGCGATTCTATCGCCGCGCTACAAGTACATGCTGGCGGCCGCGAGTTCGCGGCCTAATCAGGGGTGGCGCGCGTTCTCACGGAACGCACGTTCGCACTTTCTATTGTTACTTTACGTCGCGAGTTTTTTTTTAAGGTTCATATGCGATGTCCACGTGTGGAATGGCTAATAATGCTTAGTTAAATAGACATCATGAATAAAATAGGACAATCTTACACAGATCTTATTGATTAAGTCCCACGTAAATGTTCAATAAGGCTTGTGATGCTGAAGGCTTAAACAAAAATATATAAATACTGTATATAGACCTAGAAAGTAGTCAAGACTTGAATAAATAATATAACATTTTATCTGAGAATTAATTCGTTTTAATCCATAGGCAACCCTATCATCCGACGCTGCGCACGTGCGGCTCGTTTCTTTGTTAGAATTTTGTAGGCATTTAAAAAGGCGGCATTTCGTGAACATCAAAGCAGTGGGCCTTCTGTACTTGTACTATTATATATTCTGTGGAGATAGTTGAAAAGATCGGAAGTGACATAGGCTACTTTTTGTCTCCTTCTAACGCGAGCGAAGCCGCGGGCAAAAGCTAGTATGAAATAAACCCGTGTGGTGACGGGTTAAGAATTTCCCCATCCCCTTACTTTCCGTGGGTGTCGTACAAGGCGACTGTGGGATATGGGGTCAATTGTGGCGTAGGCGAGAGGCTGGCAACCTGTCAATGCAATGTCACAATTTCGTTTTCCCCTCACTAGCTCGGAAACACGTGTTTTGTCCTTTAATACCAGCGGGTAAAAACGCATTTTATCCACTAGTGGGTAAAGTAATTTGACCTTGAATAAAGTCAAATTAACTGCTTCAAAATTTATAAATGTAGGTGAATCTAGTAATAAAGATGATTTACCACCTGTGGAACTACTGGAAGCAGTGATAAACGCAATTTTTGCGTTGTAGTTTCCTCGCTATAGTGAGGGGAAAAGTTTTGTGTTACACTCGGGTGCAAATGTATTTTACTTCTCGTGTGTTAAAAAACTCGCAAGTTCAGGATTCTATTCTCGAACCACTCGCTTCGCTCGTGGTTCAACTATAGAATCCTTTCACTTGCTCGTTTTTCAATTCCAAACTCGGCGTTAAAATACAACTTTGCCCCCTTGTATAACAAATAACTATTTCTTTCAACCCCTTATTTGCCAAGAATAGCACTGTAACTTTAGCAGTTTCATGTGCTCTGCCTACCCCTTTATGGTATACAGGCGTAATTATATGTATGTATCCAAACTAATATTATAAATGGGAAAGTGTGTGTGTCTGTTTGTTTGTCCATCTTTCACGACAAAACGGAGCGAGAAAGAAAAAAGACAATAGACGAAAGACGTTATTTTTTAAGTGGAGATAGTTGAAAGGATGGAAAGTGACATACTTAGACTACTTTTTATCTCTTTCTAACGCGCGCGAAGCTACTTAGTATGAAATAAAAACTCATTTCATTCTCAATCTAACTGTTATAGGTTATTATTGAAATCTTGGTCCAGTCCAGATTTTAGGTATGAGACTATATTTGCCGAATGGGTCCTATGGAAGACCAGCGCTGGCTTTCAGCTAGCAATATGCTGAGTTGGGTCCATTTCGTGATGCGCACTTAATGCTCTGTTCTCTGTTTCTTGTTTTCTTGTTGCTTGTACATGAACGTACGTGTTGTGAATGTCACGAATAAAAGTGTTTTATCTTTATCTTTATCTTATTTAGATCTCCTATCTCCTCCTTCTTATCCCACCCATGCCTACTTTATCCCACGTTATGTGGGGTCGGAACAACTCGTCTTCCTCTTAGATTCTTCTCTGTATCTCGTCATCTCAGCACTCATTTTCTCATATCCTCTTTCACACAATGCATCTTCGACGATTTAGATTTCCTATGTTATGTCGATTTGTTTTGTTTTACTCACGAAAAAATTGTATCTATGGTTTCTATAGTATTTAGTCAATCCAGGGATATAAAATGAAATAGTATGACAATGTCATGACGTCAATAACTTTCTCATTATTCCCGTTAATGATTGAAGCTTTAACTAGGAATGAAAATAATAAATGAAAGTCTTTCGAAAAGATTTTCTTTTCTCCCTGTCACAATCTCACGCCCCACAATCTACACTCCATATAATGATATACCAGTATAAGACCTCAACACACTTATTCAGCAGCACGCTGTCCCGTACTTTAATAAAGGCCCGATCAGACAAACAAACGCCCAGTAAACACAACCCCCACAACGCATTCATTAACTATCCAATTTAAAATTTTAAAACACCATTTCAAATTTGGAATTCCGTTTTAAAAAACATCCACTAATTATCGACGTCGGCCAATTTATGTGCTGCCAGTTACATAATGTGCCATACAAGGTGTATGTGTGTTATGTGTAAAAAAAGGGTGTTTTTCGTCTATGTACCCAAATAAAAATGAGGGCGGTAATGTCCGGCTGTATGGGCCGTTTATCGTGAATTGGCGATGTCTGGTAAAATGGGGTAAGTACAAAATTTTGATTTTTGCGTTATATTTTTTTTGTCGCAAAAAATCAATATCATCTTCATTGTCAAGTACTTATAATAAGATAGTATTAAACTTACCATAGATCACAGGATATAGTAAAATAAGTTAACGTAGTTTCACAGAAGATTAATTTAAATTGCATAGGTACCTAAGTAATTCCCTATAATGTAAATTATTATAGATTTTTTTAAATCTTTATTTAATGAGCTTAGTCTAAGAGACGATATCGCTCCATGATACACATCAGGAGTTATTCTTACACTAAAATATTAAAAGTTATACAGTAACAATACTAAAATTACACCTTATTCAGGAAGTTCGATACCTACCAAAATAAAAACGAAATTGTGTCATAATTTTCACGTATTTTTAAACATTCTATTCTCAGAAAATCAATATCCTAACTCAAATTTTTCCTTAAATTATTTATAAGCGCACTTTCCTTTACATCCTGTTTACTCCTTAAAGCATCAAACATTGACCCTAATCCGAGACTTTTCCGCTTCCCCATCATCTTTTCATTAGTTAATTGAGCCTCTTTTGTATTTAAGAAGATGATCTTATTAAATACGATTATTATGTTATAAAAAACGGCAAGATTTAAAAAAAGAACAAAAGATATTAAGCAACTTTTTAATAAGATAAATGATAATGTTCTTACGTCCTAATAGATCAATAAAAAAACTAAAATTACCACCACTCAAAGCATGAACTAAAAGTGGCATTAATAGAACTAAGACTGACAGCCAGTTCTGTTACTGGACCCCTTAAGGAACTTAAGTCTTCTTATGGGAGTATAACTAGCTTATTTTTCTGTTTTTGTTTGTAAATGAAATTACTTAAATATGGCCAAATAGTTTAGTTGTTGATCCACTTCTAGCTTATTTTATACTAGATACGTCATAGCTTAACTATGAAATAACAAAATTATTGTGGCCTCTAAATGGCTCAACAATTAAAGTCCTTGAGTGTAGAATATTTACACGTATAATACAAATACAAATAATTTATTTAGAAAATACAAATACACAATTACACACACAATTTACACGTATAACTGTTAACTTATGAACAATTAACGCATTTACACAAAGTGCATATTTCTCAAAACTGAAACGCAATAAAAAAAACTCACGACACTTTCATAGCCCATACAAATGCCAAACTCAACGCGCTCATTATAAAATGCAAATGTCCTAAGCGGTGAAGAAATATTTAAAATTCTCACTTACGTGCTTTTCGCAACCGGGCGATTGTCATTCGAAATTTAAATGAAGTAGCTATCGCAATTAGTGTGCGTGCGTTGTAGTGTGCACTACACGCACACATGGGAACGGGCAAATAAAAATGGAGATCAAAAAATGTGTGAGGCACTCACACATGCATGGCGCCACAATTCAATATTGCCCGTCATTGGGCGTAGAGTATGCAGAAAAAAAGTTTTTATGATAATTAAGACAATGTTTATTTCTGTAAATAAAGTATAACTTGACACCAACGGATCTGGTGAAATAGTAAGTCGATAGAAAAGTATTGAACGACAAAATGGAACACTATTTTAATAAACATCTACTTACGACTGAAAGTAACGTTTTAAAGTAAGTATCGTAATCCATACTAATATTTTAAACGTGAAAGTGTGTGTGTCTGTTTGTTTGTCCGTCTTTCACGGCAAAACGGAGCGTCGCCGTCGAATTGACGTAATTTTTTAAGTGAAGATAGTTGAAGGGATGGAGAGTGACATAGGCTGCTTTTTGTCTCTTTCCAACGCGAGCGAAGCCGCGGGCAAAGGCTATTTAGTCATATTTCCAAGTTTCAGCTAAATCGGTAACCAACCGACAGACTAAGTTTAACATTTATTACATCAGTAAGCCTTTCAAATCAAATATATCACAAATTTAAACCAATAAAAAGCTAAAAATACAAACGCAAACATCACTAATTCAAAATGCATAATAATTAGTTCTTAATCACATTATTTTTCCCAACCCTACAATCAAAATACAACCTGAGCACACATCGACACCTCACTCACACAACGAAGCGCGTACATCAAACTGACGGAGTGCGTTAACGCAGCGCGACCATGTGGCGTATTTAGGTCAATTGCTGAAATAAGCGCGCATCGTCGGGCGGTCGTCTTGGTTTTTTTAAGCCCAAGGAGAAGTGCCATGTACGCCCTACTCCTTTTATTTCAAGTTGCTTGCTTGTAGGGGACGATTGATACAAATATAGGCCCTCATTTTCCCCTCTACGTGTTAACATCATAGAAAATAATATTACACGGGTTATTTAAATAATAGCTAATCCCATTTTTTTTTCAGATGTATTGTTATACGATTACGAAGGAAAACATACATTTATATACACATTTTACATGTTCTTAACTTTTACAATAATTAAATAGGGGTTATTTACAGTATTCATCAAATTATTTTAAAAAAATGATTTCTAGAGGGGAAAATGGGGACCACATGTATAAGGAAAAGTGGTTCGGGGCGGTCGTCCGCTTGCGTTTTAAGAATAGCATAAAATTATATTATACACATAACTCTGAAACCAGTGCAGTGTTTGTGTATTGTAGTAAAAATATTACAACATTAACGCGGCCATTTGCAGACTTTCAACCTTTTCAATAGGTAGAGTCATTTTGCCCATAAATGACTCATTCGCACTAAAAATGCCAGGGTTCAGGATAATTGTAGTAATTTTTAAAAGTAATGTTCGTTGTCATTTTTGTACGTTCAAACCCAAAATATAAGGCGGATAATCATCAAAGCCAATTAAATTAACCGTCATCAGCGGTGCACATCATTTATGGCCCGGGGTTGTGAAAGCCAGACATGGAGAGCAGGACTTATGCATTAATCTTTTTTTTTTTGCAGTGTGTCTCAAAATTTTGAACATTACTTTCTAGCAGTAGCTAGGAGAGATATTGAAAAGTAGGAGAGATAATTATTTTGATGAAAAGTTTGGATTAACATGGTTATTTTTGTTGTAAAAACCTGTACATTTAAATATTTTTGGAGTAACATTATACTTAATATTATTGCCGATGGCCGATTAAACCTGAAATGTATTGCAACGACCGCAATTTATATGAAAACCTCAACTACCAATTACTTCATAAAAGACGAAATCTCACTTAACACTTTAAGGAAAATAAAACAGACGAATATGATCCTATCGAATGGGTTTTCCCACAGTTACAAACAATAATTTACATACAAGGTTGTTTTTCTGTTTATGCCAAGCAAAACTAAAATCTAAAATTAAAATACTTACTTGGTACCTATATGATTTTAACTACCTACTTCACCTACATTATTCAAAACATGTTTCTGCTTCACATTAATCAAAAAATAATAATAAAAGATGTGTACCTACTTGCTTCAGAGCCATGTGAACATGACCTCTCCTTTTGACAGCTTAAAATCGCTATAACCACTGAAATACTGCTATTAAGAAATAAGCTTAATGCCTTAAGTATGAAGGTATTACTTTGGATGATAATGAATATGCCTTTACTACTTTTTAGTTTGAACATGTTGATATTTTGACAAGCTGCGTCGGCGCATAAAGGCGAACAGGTTCGAGAGAAAGGGACACCGCTATACCAGTTGTGTAGCTCCGTCCCTCTCTGACTTACTTACTTCATGGTAACCCGACAGGTTCACCGCAATCGCTGCTTTTATGCAATCAATATCGATTCATTACTTGTCTCGTGACGATTTTCGATTAAATGGCATTATTAAGGTCTTGTTGGCTTTTTTGTTCGGAGTGTTGGCACAACATTGCGTTCATTGTTGTTTTGCGATAATGGTAGCAACAGTTTAAATATATGTGGCATTGACTGTTAATGGACTAGCTAGAACAACAATAATAACATAAATCTGTTTAGCAACTCATTTGTTTTGATATGTAGTATTATTTACAGTTTATTCCGCTCGAAAAATGTAATCTGTTGTGATTATGGTTAAAGCGCTATAAGCAACGTTACGATAAAACATGATTTGTATCAAACAGAATTAACAAGATAGTCAATTGCAACAGACTACTTATTTTGAGTTCATTTTTTACGAAATATTGTATTGTTAAAAAATTACAAGACATGTTTCAATTATTTATTAATAAATACCAAAACAAAATTTTATTCTTTCTATAATCGAAAAGAACAATGGTATTGGTAAATGATATGGGTAAACACAAAAATAAAATCCTATCCCACTTCGAATCAAATAAATACCTACAATTTTCTAGCCTATACCAAAGAACAATACTTACAAAAATAAAATAAAAAAGTTGCATCTACTAGACCTGCTAGCTAGACGAACACCGCGATTGTCAATTTTTAATGTGTTGTTGCGACAAGGCCTGCATTTTTGGGCAATAGAGTACACGCACAGGGGCCATTGGCTATTTCCGCTAATGAACAAAATTAAATAGCTTTTTAGATTTGAATTATAAATTAAATGGCGCGTCAGTCAGCCGTGCAATTAGATTTGCCATTTGAATTGGTAGGATATCCTAGTAATTAACGTTTGGTTTAACAGTAGCTTTATTGTATAAAAGTATGACTCAATTTGTATAGCTGCGCACAAATAAAGTTATTTATCATTATCACATTGCACCGACTAATACAGACGCGGGTATAAAAGGCCCTATTTATAAATCGTAATATTATTTTATAACCTGGATTTTTGACTATAGATCTGGTTATAACGATATGATAACGAAAATAGTTTAAGTCCAAATCAAATCGTCGTTAAACTCGTAAATTGTATCCATAACGACCATAACTAATTCCCTTCATTTTATTTCAATACTTCCTTTAGTTACAAAAAGGGTAATAAGATTCACATTTACCGTTACTTTCTCGACAAACAGCCACAAATACCGAATGTGTGTCACGATATTAAAAAAACATACGCAAAAATTGTTTGAACAAATCATTCAGCTCTTTATACTGAGCCCAGATTTTATCACGGAACTTTGCATATGAAGCGAACGCCTAAGTGTAAGGCTTGAGTCACACCTCGGACACTGGCGATCAAATATACGAAAGAAGCGCGTTCCTAGCACACAGTCTAAGCTCGTGTAGGTAAACGCGTACTATGCTTGTAGTAGTAGTAGTAGTAGTAGTAGTAATACACTTTATTGTACAAAGATAAGAACACACACAGTAAAGAAAAAAAGAACACACACATCATTTGTACAAAGGCGAACTTATCCCATTAAGGGATTTCTTCCAGTTAACCTTAGAGCAGTATGAGTGAAATATGACAGGTCGACTGTTCGCGGTTTTGACAGGCGGTAACAGTGAGGTAACCGAGAGGGGGTGGGAGACACTTTCAGCGCGGAGCGGAAGTGGCCACTCTGTACGATAGTACTCTTTATTATACTGTGCCTGAGTGGACGCTTGGTGCGGAGCGTTCGGCGGGGCGTGCGGCGTGGCGGGCGAGCGTGCATATAATCTATGCAGCGTCGACTCAGGACACTCGTATGAACTTCTATTGTTTGACGCTCCGCCCCGCTATACGCCCAATATGAGCATGCACTCAGACACACTAACATCGCAAAACAATAACGCCTTAAAGGCTGACCTGAATTTCACCGCGACCGGCGCAGCATTAAACGAGATGAATGCGCGAGATGACTAACGGCCGTCAGCGGGATTTATTTGACACATTTCGCAAATTGGCTGAGTACCGAATTGAATGATGTGCAGTTATAATGTCACATTTTGTTGAACCTTTTGAGGACTTGTGTACATGCTTTTATTGAGAAATAGAAGGCATATATCGGATTCAAGAACCAAATAATGGTGGTGCGATATCTATAACCTATATGCTGGGACTAATTCCCATTTATAGCTAGAACATAAGAGTAACAATACTTAAAAGTAAATAGCCATTTTATATTAGTATATCTACTGAGAGATACTACTACAAAATGATTTGAATGATTGACTTCGATTAACACTTATGTGCAAATAATGATTTGTTACAAAATTGAATATACACTTATGGACTAAAATCAATTCCTTGTATTGTAAAGGTATGTACAGCTAAATTATTTATTATGTCTCAACTATTCTCATATTAGTAAAAAATAAACATAAATAAATAAATAAATATTACAGGACATTCTTACACAGATTGACTGAGGCCCACGGTAAGCTCAAGAAGGCTTGTGTTGTGGGTACACAGACAACGATATATATAATATACAAATACTTATATACATAGAAAACATCCATGACTCAGGAACAAATATCTGTGCTCATCACACAAATAAATGCCCTTACCGGGATTCGAACCCGGACATACATTCGAACATGTATACGTATATAAGCAATTGACTTGTAAATGTACCATTTATGAATAAATTCATTCATTCATTCATTCAAAAACCCCTAAAAAGCATATTAAATTTGCCTTGAAAGGATGTTTATTATTAATATCCAAACCACTTGTTTAAACGTATTTCGAAGTATTCGTCATAATCGAAATATAGGTAAGTGCTTTTTAAACAACATAAACTTAAAATATACGCCAAAACAAGTCATAAACCCACTAAAAACAACATAATTGAGCTATAAACATTTTATTTCATAATTGTAGTCTGCATACTGGATATTCAGGTTAATTTTCGGTCGGCAAACTAGATGAGACCTCCAAATATGAAAGCATTGGCAGGTGCACTCAAAACCTTATTAAAATGAAATTTAATTCAGCAAAATACCTCTATATTTTACTAATTACAACATATAATAGGTAAATCACTTTATTCATGCATCCTTTATGGTGATAATACTTGTATGTTTAAGAACGTTGCTTACCTAGAGATTTGAAGTCATAGAAACAGCGTTGCTTTACATAACTTCTAATAAACATGTGTGTTAATAAAACAATAGTCAAATATGTTTTTATTTCTTAGACATTTTCTCGTACTTCTCTTGTTTAAAATAATTCACGAGCTACATAAAAACCTGTGACACAAGTTGTATTCTTAATAAACATAAATAACGACAAACAATATTCACCGGTTTTTTAGATTTATGACAATATTAAAAAAAAAAAATTTTATATTTTGTTATCGGTGAATCGAAGCGTTATAACACCTAAAACATTAACACTGCAACATGCAATCAAATGTCAATTCCAACCTAACGCGTCATCGCGTTACAAAATCGACTTTCCAATTTCTCGAAAACGATAATTTTGTTTTTTCACATAAGTTGCGTCACTGCCTCCTCTCGGTGTACAATGCATGTGACCTCGATACGCACACATCGACAGTTGACTTACACAGACGCGATCGTGTACGTACGCACTAATACAAGTGCTTTTTTCCGTATGCACAGGATGTCCCGATTTTTATTGTTTTATTATAATTATCTTTTTTTGTGATAATATTATTTAATAGGAAATGCAATTGGTGATATTGAATGCATCCTGTTGTGGGGAAATTGCAATTGCAATAACACGTATAGGTATAATTGTTATTTTAGTAAACCTCTAAAAATATAAGTATTATTTTGTGTATATAATAAAATTATAAAATATAATAAGATGTCTATGAACTTTTTTCTGAAACAAATGTTAACTTGGCTTTCCTTTGTTTATAATGAGGCATTTTTCTATTACTTAAATGAATATAATGTTTAAAATATATTTCAATTCAGTTTACATATTCAGTAAACAAGCAGTCATCAAATTTTATATAATTTTAAAATATTATAACTACTTATTAGATTCCAGAGTTTACTTGCTAAATTCTAGCTATAGGGTCACATCTCATAATTATATAATTATGACATAAAACATACCCTTACCAAAAAAAAGTCTCAGAAAAAAGCAACAGCCTGTACCAACCGATACTCACACTCCAATCGGCTCATAATAAAATGTGGCTTTTTTATCACTATTTACTTTTTTCTATGTGCCCGTTAATCCGCGCGCGTGTGTGCGTCACATACGCTCATTCCGACCGTAATCATAATGGAAGCTTAAATGGCCGCCCAATTTTAAAGTATATTTATATTTTAAAATATTTTTTTATGTAATGCGGACTTCGTATATATAATTATAAATTCGATATTGGAACGTATGAAGCGTAAGGTAATATGAAATATAAAATGAAGACATTCTTTTTTATGGTTGCATGATTCGAAGTTTATCCCATGTCAGATATAAGTTCTGGATTTAACATGGATAGGATATGTTAGTGACAAATGTAGTATTTGTTTGAATAAATGTCACTGCATATAATCGTATTCATATTATCGTTTCAATTTTCGTCGTATATCAAACTTTGAATTAGGAAGAAAAGAGACAAAAGAGATGAATCGCCTGATGGTAAGCAATTACCAACACACAACAGTTGTGATATATTTATGTTTGTCTTATTAAATAGAAAACACAGATCAAACTTAAGTAACCTTTATTTTTCAGGATGAACCACAATATTTAAAGCCAAGCTTATTACCAAATACTACAATAACTTTGATACATCACATATTTTTAAATTAAAGGAAAAATGGAAAAATTCACACCTCCGGCAGGACTCGAACCTGCGACCTCTGGCCTTGCCGGCAGGTGTGATTTTTTCCATTTTTCCTTTACTTTAAAAATATGTAATATCGCTCGCAGACGTTTCTGCATGATAAAAAACATTTTTTTTTGATACATCATTTCATAATTTTATAACTCGATCAAAATATCAAATCGAATAGGATCAATCAGTGGTATAAACATCCGTAATAGAAAAACCAGCATAAAACCAGTAACCATTACAAACTACATATACGCTAAAAATGGCCTCCACTACCCTGATGCCTCATCAGCGAACTAACCATTCTTATTTATTTTTATTCAGCACAACAACACATTTTCACTCATAATCCATTACAAACTACTTAATATGTAAAATAGCCCATAATGGACAAATTATGACAAAAAAACACAAATCCTTAAAAATAAGCGTCCACTACCATAAAATGGCCTCAATTAATTCGGTTATTTCTGAAGGATTTGGCGACAAGATAAAATTCATCAGACTGAAAAAAATATCAAGACGAATTCTTAGTAATGTTCAGTTCACTCGGTGTAAACTTGAATGCGTTTTACTTACCATTAAGCATGAGATAATATAAAACATACTAGTTTGTTTTATAAAGAAATTTATTTTCGAGTGTCCATTACTGGAACGAAAAAACTATGATGGACAAGGAACAATTTACAAAACCAAAATTTACAAGAAACAATCCTATGTTAAAATAACTCAAACTAATTGTATTTATGGTATATAAAATTGACTCATTGAGTATCAGCTTTAAAAGTAAAATTTTAAACTTAATCCATAATGGGGGATGAGAGAACTGCCGTCCATAATTGGAGAAAAAAACCTAAGTTTTAATTTGTTTTGAAGAAACTATTGTGCAATACGCTTGAAATGTAAAAGAAGGATAGGACATTCAAGATTTAAAGCTTAGCGGTAGAATTTTTACATTTATGAGTGGGCGAAAATTTTCCTTAAATGTCCATGATTGGGTCCGTTACCTTATTCATGCTTTTTGTGATAAATTTATTTTTGGTATAAACGATATATGGGCAATAGATTGTGCCATTCGCGATGGCGCATCATTTGACTAATCTAACATTTAAGGAGACGATAATATGAACCAAAGCAGACTTCAACGTGAATACATTTTAATCATCTTTTAGGAACTAAAAAAATATTTGTAAGTACTATGCAATGCAATGCAACTGAAGCGCTGGTGGCCTAGCGGTAAGAGCGTGCGACTTTCGATCCGGAGGTCGCGGGTTCGAACCCGGCTCGTACCAATGAGTTTTTCTGAACTGCGAAATGTCATTTGATATTAAATTTGCCAGTCGCTTTTCGGTGAAGGAAAACATCGTGAGGAAACCGGACTAATTCAAATAAGGCCTAGTTACCCTTCGGGTTGGAAGGTCATATGGCAGTCGCTTTCGTAAAACTAGTGCCTACGCCAAATCTTGGAATTAGTTGTCAAAGCGGACCCCAGGCTCCCGTATTTTAGCGGACCCTGGCGCTAGGCCGGGAAAACGCTAGGTTGAAGAAGAAGAAGCTATGCAATGCAACCCATGACGACAAAGAAGCGGGGACGTGGCAGACCTAGGCGAAAATGGCGGAACCACTTGGACACCTTTATGAGTGACTGGCCTGAAAAAGCACACCATGCAGAGGGAGTTGTGGAAATCAAGGGGAGAGGCCTTTGCCCAGCAGTGGGACTATAGCGGGCTAATAAAAAAAATATGATTGGTGTCTTGGCTATGCGGCATGATATAATGGGTCTATTAGAGTCTGACGACAAAGAAGAACACTGACACACAATATAAATAGAGTAAATAGGAATAGGAGAGCAAGAGTAAATAGGTATCTCATAGGTAAGCGTGCTCCACCGTAGACCGCATCATCACTTACCATCAGGTGTGATCGTGGTTAAACGTCTACCTATCCATAGTAAAAAAAAAACCAGACTAAGGTTTTTCATTGGGCTTCAAAGTATTGGGCATTGAGCACAGATACTTTGAGGTCTGTAGGTTATTCTTATTAACTACCGTGTTAGGCTAGTGCTTTGCTGGCCTCTAAGATTAAGAATACGCTATTTTGCAGATTTTATCATATTATGATGGCAGATGATTTTAGTAGTAAGTAGAATCTTTTCAAATGTTCGTGTTCCTACCTACCTCCCAACCTACGACGCATATACGTCTATTATTAAATTTATAACTATAAATGTTTTAAAGGTCAAAGAAACCTTAAAATTGCTTATTTTCTTCCTTTAATAATGTTACGTAAGATTTTTTAATATTTAGGTAACAAATTAGTAAATTAATAAGTAGTTAATCAGTTGCTTACAGTAATTTACTCAAGCACCTACTCATTTGTACAAAATCTAAAATAATAATAACTGTTTTCCTTTACATAGGTGCCTATTATAACGGTTTGAAACATCCCAAAATAAGTTTGAAATTGGAACACATTGTTCCATTTCGAAAACGCATCCGTAAGTAGCGCGCGAAAGTTGAAATATTCAAAAATAGAACGGCAAATCGGCCAATGAATGGGGGCGGGCAAAAAGAAAAGGTCTTTACTCCGCCGTCGGCACAGCGACGGGAGTTGAGACGCTTTTTAAACTTTCCCAAAAAAAATTTTTTTTGTCAAAAGTAAATAAATAGTCAAGAGACAGTTTTTATAATTAATTATCCTCCAACAATTTCCAAAACTGTTTTTTTTAGTTAAATTGAAACTGAAACCAAACAAGGCTCGACGGGGGCACTATAAATCTATGCGTATATTTCTTATTGACGCACTTTTTAATTCTAGTTGAATTGGTGTGAGGCATCTTGCTGCACGAGAGGATATTCTGGGACGCATTTAATCCAAAAAGCAAGACTCAAACAAAATGGAAGATAACTACTGATGATATGGAATGTCTTACATTTGGCATCTGCAATAAAATAATTATGAACTTACGAACTCTCTCAATCAGTAAAATGCCTTGCCTTTATTAGAGTAAGACTTTAATAACATAATTATTAATGGCATGGCAGGGAACTAAAAGTATAATACAAAATAAATATGATCCTAACGACTCTCTTCGAAATTTCTGTTCCCAAACTAAAACTTTACGAACGATTTGTTTCGTTCATATTTTAAATTATGTTCCTAATTTAAGTTCAATACAATTTTGAAAACTGTTATTCATACTAGATATATTATGATTTTTTAATTTTTTGTTCAGAAATGAAAATATCAGATAACAAACCTTTTTATATTTTAATAACTAACCGACGCTTTTCCTCTGTTTCAGATGAACACACAGCGGCACAGGTGAGTGAATGAGTGAATGAAAACTAATAACAGTTCTGAATCGGCATTTTTCCACCGGCAACACATGTCCGAAAAAACCGGTAAAAAAAGTAAAAAACGCCGTCGGTCCGAGCAATTTGAAAATAGAACTCTCGCTCTCAACGGCCGTTCGCCATTTTTTCTTTTTTCCGCCGCACGATAGGAATAGTGACGTATTTTTTCAGCCACTCTCGTTTTCACTAGCTCGTAAAAGCAAATAAAGATCGGTAAAAATACGCCGAATTTTTTAGCGCACCGTTTTGTGGGTTATCCATTTTTTTTTTAATTTTTCATCGCCGTTTCCATTTAGGTTGTGCCAATCTGATTTTTGACGTGTGTATGAAATAAAAACAGAAGTCTTTTATATGATTCAGAAGGTTGTGTTATCGCTTTGTAAAGCGAACACGTGTAACTTATTTAAACCACAAAATGAGTACAAGAGCCCTTTTGATTGTTGGTAACAAGCTTTCTGGATAAATTAATTTGAAGTTGGCTTAGTATGTACCTAACTTGTTGGGTCACGGTAAGATCTAAAGTACCTACTTATTTTTAGTATTTTTAGCTTTGCCTCCCACATGGTTATTGACTGCGGACATACAAGATGACTCAAAAAAAGTCTTATAAAATGTTTGATTTTTTTTTACACAGCTGTGTATTTGAACACCAATATTAACATTAAAAGTTGTTGAATTTTTGAACTTATTGTTAATTTATTGAATGAATACAGTAAAAATAAATTCATTTTATATTGGTAATTTAAAGTCTATATTACGCTTCAAACATACAAACTTTGGTTCCATAAGGTTTGGGTACTTAGCTACTAAAAATTCTTTCGTAATGAAGTACCTCACATTTCTTAAGAAACTTTATTTACCTACATAACACGAGTATACTTATGGCGTGTTTTTAAAAAAAAATGTATTTATTGTAATCATAGTGAATACCCTTAATGCGTTTTCACATTATCCGATACGATATCGGATGTAGAAATTGTAGGACCGATGTCCTATACATTTCAGCCGCCATCTTTAATTTTTGCCTTTGAAATCCTTCCGACATCCGATATCGGATCGGATAATGTGAAAATGCACTTACGCCCTAAGAAATGGGTCGCTATTTTATTACCTTGGCTTTCTATACTTACTCAAAAAATACTATACTAATGATATGTACTTACTTAGCCTACCACTATGCACAACGCTAATTTTAATCACGATCGAAAACCGCTTAAAACCGCCAAAAGCGCAGCATCCATCGGCAATTACCAAATCTAAACTCCACATCCGGATCAATACCCGACACTAAAACCGAACTACCCCCAGCCCTTACGAGCCAAATAAAAAACCACCCGTTTCATGAAACCCGCATCTGCATAGTGCCATCGTAATCTCACTCACACTCCAAATAAAACACAAACACACTAACACAAATAATAAAGTACAGCAGTAATATAAAACTAAGAAACATCAACATCTTGCCCCCTCCACCCTCTACCCACCCTCGGGGGTAATTCCCCCCCTGAACTTACTAAAATACTAAAAACGGAGATACAGTGGGGTGGCTCCCCTCTTCGTTTTCTTATGCAAGATCCTTATATTTTAACCTAAATTGTTCCCGCTAGCGATTCTGTGGAGCACACACTTTTAAATTATGTAATTCTGTTATGTATTTTCGTTTGATTTCCGCGTTCTTGGCAGCTTTGTAGTGTTTGGTGCAGTTGATAATTAGTCTCGAGATTTCAGACTTGAGCTTGAAGAGTTAAGTAAAATCTGTGACTAAACTCAGGCATTTCTGAAGGCTCGTGGCCCCCTGTAAAGGCCGGTAAACGGAGGACGCTGGTTCGATTTCAGGTGGCCGATTTTTGAGTCTCACGGCGTTCGAATTCAGAAAATTGTCACTGAAAATAATAGGCAATTCACCGTTTTCAACCGGTATTTTAGTGACAGTGAGACTCAAAAATCGGCCCCCAGCTCGGGATACTTGGAGGCCATGGTCACTTTTTCTTTATATATGACATTTATTTCATGTTTATGAAGTATAATAGTAGTGTGACTACTTAAAATACAAATCAAAAATATTTTCTATGGAAATAATTTAATCTTTGTTCTCAGACTCTAATCATGACCACATCTTTAGATACTAGTTTGCACAACCTGTTAAAAAAAGAGTAGAAAAAAATAGGGGCGCCATCGTTTATATAAACAGTTTTGCAATGTGGCTACCATTGAGTCACTTTTGTAGAACAGTAAGTGTTGCTATTATAAAAAAAATAGCACCATTTCTATTTTTTCGCAAGATTTAGTGCATCATCCGATCAGATATCGGATGTCGGAAGGATTTCAAAGGCACAAATAAAAGATGGCAGCTTAAATATAAATCTATGGGATATCGGTCCTACTTCTGATATCGGATCGGATAATGTGAAAACGCACTTAACGTGGTCAGAAACTGAAAAGTGTGACAAAATTCCCAATAATCTTTAAGGTACAGCGGGGCATATCTAGACTGGAGGGGGCAAATGTAACTCATCCATTTTTTCATGTTTTACAATGTTTGCATTATTAAATAGAGTATCTACCGGTTATATATGGTAGGCGTGTTCAGTGGATACATGTAGAACTCAACATCATAGTGTAATAATGGAAAAAATGGATCAGTTACAATCGCCCCCACCCCCGTCGAGATTTGCCCCGCTGTACCTTAATTAAAACCTAACAAATTATTCTCAGTTCATAAGCCTAGCCAGTGACACAGACCGACATCGCCTATTTCGGTCACACGCTTGCCCACTGACCCAAATATGCGTGGGAATGACCCCTCACGGACGTTACCTTCAGACATGGGGTATGTAAGTGCAATGCTAGCATTACGCCACTCGATAGCGAGTACGTTACGAAAAACGATTAGTAGGTACAAAGACATAATTATGTAACTCCGTAGACAGATAAAGTCTAAGAAAAAAACGTACCTGAGCATTTCTTTTTTTTTCGCCACTTTTATGAAATATGTTATTTTTTTAAAATATATGGTATTTCTACTCAGAACCACTAGCTTCTTCAATCCTAGTTTTTTTTTTTAAAGGTTATTTTCTATATTTCAAAAGAATTATTACTACATATATATATAAAAATTACATCCTAGGGGGCGTCCATTAATCGCGTCATACGTTTTTGGCTTATTTTAGACCCCCCCCTCCCCCATGGTGATCTTTGGTGATATTTTCAGGACCCCCCCCCCCCCCCCCCCCTGGCCAATATGACGTGTAATTTTTTGGCAACTTAAGTAGACTTTTTTCCAACCCACGAATCTACCAAATCTTAGCGCGAAATTCAAATTTTCTATGAGAATTAAACCTTCGCCCCCTCATTTTTAAGGTTCCGTACCTCAAAAAGGAAATCACTGAACCAATTAACTTGTTTGGCACACATATGTAAACTTGTGACCCAAAGACGGTCATGTAATTTAAATAAAATAAAAAAAAACAACTACATACACTTTTGGAGGGTGAAAGTGAAAATTAGAAATCAAAGTTTTTTGAAATAGTTTTTTAGCGTGTTACATATCAAATGAAAGAGCGTTAATTGGGCCATTTTTTTTTTTCAAAGTTGTCCATCCCACTTTTTTTTTTATTTGGAATTTTTGATGTGCTTTCCACTCAGAATCGCAAGCTCTTTCAATCCTAATAGGAGCAAAAAAGTGTTTTCCCTATTCCGTATACCAGTTTTTCATACATTTTGTATGGCAGTAACGGAATGGAAGGTCTAAAAAAAATATGGAAATTTTGGGATATTTTTTTCTCCTATCACGATCAAAAGACCTCGCGATTCTGAATATGAATCGCGTAAAAAATACCCATGTTACAAAAAAAGTGGGGTGGACAACTTTGAAAAAAATGGCCCTTATTATTTCAAAAATATATGTTTTTAATAATTTTCAATCGAGTAATTTAGAAAACAGGCAAAAATTACCATTCCCTTATCTCCGAAACTAATTAGCATAAAATTTTCAAAACATTACCGGGGTAAGCCTTTAATGTATAGATTACAAGAAAACCTATTAGAAATATACTCAAATTACGAATTTCACCCACTGGGGCTGCAAGGAGTTACCAAATCTTTTGAAAGTGTTGAGTGCGTTTGAATATTACATGTACATTCATTTTTGTTTCGTCTTTTTAGGGTTTCGTAGTTAACTAGGAACCCTTATAGTTTCGCCATGTCTGTCTGTCCGTCCCTCCGTCCGCGGATAATCTCAGTGACCGGTAGCACTAGAAAGCTGAAATATGGTACCAATATGTATATCACGCCAACAAAGTGGTAAACTACATGTAAAGTGGGGATTGTTTTTTTTTCATTCCAAGCCCAACGTGTGATATATTGTTGGATAGGTATTTAAAAATGAATAAGGGTTTACTAAAATCGTTTTTTGTTAATATTAATATTTTCTTAAATAATCGCTCCTAAAGGAAAAAAAAGTGTCCCCCCCCCTCTAACTTTTGTTTTGAACTATATGTTTAAAATATATGAAAAAATCACAAAAGTAGAACTTTATAAAGACTTTCTAAGAAAATTGTTTTGAACTTGATAGGTTAAGTAGTTTTTGAGAAAAATACGGAAAACTACGGAACCCTACACTGAGCGTGGCCCGACACGCTCTTGGCCGGTTTTTTATACATTGTTCAAAATATTATTATTTTATTTTAAAAAATGACTTAGCGCCTCCAAAAGGCGCTTAAGCTCTTCTTGTGATCTAACCCTTGCAACACGAGTCCAACTCACACTTGGCCGGTTTTTAAGTGTTATGGCTCGTCTATGATTCCGCCAACGTCAAAGTTTAGGAAGGCACGCGTTTTTTGAAGACAGTTGGCCGGTGATTTGCCAAATTTGCCGCCTTTTTTCAGTGCCATGATTAGGTTGACCGTCTATAACCGACTGTCCGTGTACACGTGATGAGGGCAAACTAAAAAAATCTTTGAGAATGAAAAATAACCGACTGCACACAGCTCTTTTTTTCTCACATGATGGTCTCATCGGAAGATCAGCGCTGGAAGTCATCAGCAACGGCAGCAACACGCTGAGATGAGGCCATTTCGTGGCACTTCATACCGTTCTGTTCGTGTTGTAATGTGTAATTAATCTTGACTGTGTCCACGAATAAATTATATTATATTATGTTATATTCTATTCTATTCTGTTCTCTTTGCACTGCACAACGCAAGTTCTAACTATAAAAGTTGATATAAAAATAGCTCAGAAATATGATTTTTTGTTTATGTTAGTGTAAGAAAAAAATACACGTGATATGTTCCTAACCCCCCCTCCCCCCATGGTGATATTTGGTGATTTTTTCATGACCCCCTCCCCCCCCTATGCAGTATGACGCGATTAATGGACGCCCCCCTAGTAGTTAAAAAAATTGTTCTATACGATTTTTTCTTATTTTCTTATTTTCCATACAAATGTTGTGTGGGGTAACAAAAGAGGAAAGTAACTAAAATGTATGGAAATTCTGGGACACTTTTTGTCTCCCAGTGAGATTGAAAGTACTCGTGATTCTGAGTAAAATTGACCTAAAATTCCCTAAAAAAATCAGAATAAAAAAATGGCAAAAAAAAAGAAATGCTCACCTCAGAACCATACCAAAAAAGGTACGGTGGCCTAGATGGCGTTACACTTCTGGGGGCTCTCGACTAGATTGCGCTAATATTAATATTTGACATTTTAACACATATCAAGCTAAGAATACGGGCCAAATTGTCAAAAGTGAGGTTCAAAAGTTTCAAGCCAGTGTCGAGAGATGGCAGTCTATGCACTGTGATTACACATTTTACTTTGACAGTAACCCTCTATAAACTGGATCCTCTTTGATAAGTATCATAATGATTACTGAATACAGGAGATGTCATTTTTTTTAGGTTCATGAGTCTGATTAATTATTTAGATTAAAATAAATGTAGGTACTTAATATATATTTATTTGGTTCTTGTAAGTGAGTTGAGGTGCTTACCCTCGTTTTAGGGGTGCATAGCCTCTACCTACTCTACACTAAATATCAGGGGAAATATATTTAATTTTTAGTTTGGATAAATATTCACTTCAAAGCACTGTTCACTTTCTCCATATAGGTTACTATCGAGTAACGTATTCTGAACGTATTACGCCGATAGTGAGAACGTTACGAAAAATGTCTATAATTTTTGATTCTAATATATTTTTGGAGACGCTGTTCATTTTCTTCATACAATTTCTCTGGCGTTTTCAATGTTACGGTAGCTACCTAGCTACAAAAATTCTAATGCGAAGATGTCGAGAATGCGAATATGCACATGTTACGATATGGTTCTAAAATATCTAATTAGAATATCGGTTGCCGATATCGTAGAAAGTAAAAATTACAATGCGCTAATAAAATACAGATATCTTAATAAACATATTATAGAGAACTTACGATATCGATATAGATAAATGAATAAGCCCTCTCCAAATTCGTCCACACTTGCCCAGTGACCTAAATCTGCGTGGGAAAGCGTCCCCTTACGGACTTACGAATACCTTCGAGATATGTTGCAACCCCATGCGGTCCCGATAAGCTCACATTTGGAAAGTGACGGACGCCGTCGAGACTGGGGTTGCGATGTGTAAGTACAGACACAGGAATTAAAGTGGCCGAGACTTGAATGTGTAAATAGAGATATAGACTTATATTGACCGGGATATAAACCGTGATTACCTTTTTGATTTTTGTCGAGATCCCGATATTTCGACGCAGTTCAAAAAGGTAATCACGGTCTATATCCTGGTCAATATAAGTCTAATGAAAATAACCGTGAATCATTCAAAACTCTTAATAGAGATATACCTATGTTCGCCTTTGTACTGAAACTTTTTATTTTAAATATTATGTGCGAAATATCATTTGATATTTACCAGTCGCTTTTCGGTGAAGGAAAACATCTGAGGAAACCGGACTAATTCCAATAAGGTCTAGTTTACCCCTTCGGGTTGGTCAGATGGCAGTCGCTTTTGTAAAAACTAGTGCCTACGCCAAATCTTGGGATTAGTTGTCAAAGCGGACCCCAGGCTCCCATGAGCCGTGGCAAATGCCGGGATAACGCAAGGAGGATGACGACGGAATTATATTATTGAGTTTCCGTAAAAAAGAATTTTGGGGACAGTCTTAGGAAGATCTACCTAAGTCAAATGAAACATAGATTGCACTCTAATAGTTACTAGGTAACAAATCAAGTAAGATACATAACATAACCCAAAACGTAGAAACTAAATTATACATAATCAAGAGCTTTAAATGGAGCCCTAGGTAGAATGTTTCATATTCGTAGGAAGCGTCACTACTGACCCCAATAAATTTGTCTTGGCAATAATTTGCCACAGCATTAAATAATCACAACAATGTTAACTCGACGAAAACTGCACGTAATTTCACAAAGTTACCGAGTCAAACAGCGCCATCTATACAAGCATCTCATTGATCGCTCCACCATAAATAAGAAAACACTACCTACAGGTACCTACTTACTCATTTAAATTTACCAAAAAGCACTCCTTCATTTCTACCAGCCTCCACAAACATTTCTCAAGACAGCCCCTAACATTTCTTACAAAGCAATCCCTCTCGCACACACACGCCCAAGTTGATTGTGTGTGTGAGGAAATTAATGTATGAATATTAGAGGGGACGCCAGATTAGTTCTGTACATGGAGTCATTTGTTGTAGTAGATATACGATCTTAAGAAAAAACTTAGTATGGCGTTGTACTCATGTATAGATGTCGCTTTAAAAGTCAGTGGCGTTGATGTTTTTTAACCTCTGATGCAATAACGCTGTTATAAGTTTGATGTGTCTCTCTGTCATTGTAGCTCCCGAATGGATGAACCGATTTCAGATTTAGTTTTTTTTGTTTGAAAGCTGAATTAGTGTTTTTAACTACGTTGATGGAAATCGATCCACTATGTCGGTTTTTTTTTTTTTATAATGTATTGTATGTGGTAAGCGTTTTTTATTATAGCCTTTTTATTCCTTAAAAAAATTTACACATTCATACACGTACTTATAGTTACATGCTTACATAATTTTCATTTCTTTTAAAGTAGAATAGAATAGAATAGAATAGCTTTATTTGCATAGAAGTATTACATGATTTATGTCTACAGATGTTATTTTGACAATTTGTTGCTTATTCTGCTATATGTATTTAAAAATACTAGCATGCAAAAGTAGGTGTTAAAATAATTCTAACTTGTAGTGTTTAAATCATTTTATCATTAATTGTAAACAGTTCATAAATTGATAAAGAGTGAGAAAAATTAAAATGATAAAAATTATTTACAACTGTAAATTCATGATTACTCTTACTAAACACAACCTCTGGTGTTTCGGGTGTCCATGGGCGGCGGTGATCGCTTACCATCAGGCGACCTGTCTGCTCGTTTGCCTCCTATCCCATAAAAAAAACTATTTAAAATTAAATTGAAAAATATCTTATATGATAAGTGGATTAGTATTCAATTACTTACATTTATTGCTCAAATTTACACTCAGGATTGGCACTAATTACAGAATAAACTTTACACATCTTATACTGCAATTGAATCTTTGGCCCTCCAAGGAAAAGGTAAGAAAGTGAACAGGTTTAACGGAGTGCGTGCACACTTGCTATTTATTTACATAATTATCTGTCGTGGTTAAAATGTTCAGTTTTCTGTTTATGTGTGTCGGAAAAATTGACAAGTTGCTACGGCGACTAGGAGATCAATTGAAATAGAAAATTTGTGTACAGTCAACCAATTAGAACCCTAGGCCACTCTACAACCATGTCAAAATGACAAGCAGTAAGAGATTTCTTACAATCTGATTAATAACGTCACTATGACATAGTTCTACAGTGGCCTAGGGTTCCAGTTGGTTGACTGTACTTTGCCGCAAGAGTATGTCGCCGCGAGATAGACTCATCCTCCTTGCGTTATCCCGGCATTTGTCACGGCTCATGGGAGCCTGGGGTCCGCTTTGACAACTAATCACAAGATTCGGCGTAGGCGCTAGTTTTACGAAAGCGACTGCCATCTGACCTTCCAACCCGAAGGGTAACTAGGCCTTATTGGAATTAGTCCGGTTTCTTCACGATGTTTTCCTTCACCGAAAAGCGACTGGCAAATATCAAATGACATTTCGCACATATGTTCCGAAAAACTCATTGGTACGAGCCGGGGTTCGAACCCGCGACCTCCGGATCGATAGTCGCACGCTCTTACCACTAGGTTACCAACGCTTCCACGCGCCGCGAAATAGACTACCGGTCCTTATATCATTAATACAATTAGAAGATGTGTAATTTATCTCGCGACGACATACTCTCGCGGACATCATGTGCTAGGCCTACTGGGCCATTTTTTTCAAAGTTGTCCACCCCACTATTTTTGTACGTAACGAGGCCATTCTATTTAAGTAAAGACGGACAACTCAGTGGATTTCACTGAGTTCATTTGACACGCTAAGTGGATAATTTCATCAGTTTAAATGTAAACAATCATCAGGCATATACTACCTACAGATGTTAGATATGCTCTTACAAATAGAAGTAGCTTTCTCCCATTTTATACGACGTACGCACGCTCAAATAAATGAGCTCTGTGACAATCGTAAACCGTACCGGGGCGTATTGACGTCACGGTACAGTCGGACTGAATTAGATGCACGTGACGCTATTCCAGTAGCTTAGGACAGAAATATCTAACATGTGAGATGAGTCATATGACGAACTGGGTTAGTAGTGACGTGGTTGAAGAAGAGGATAGAATTTAGGTGACATGTAGAAGATTATGTGACATATCATGATGTCACATACATACATATAATCACTCCTAATATAAAGGCGGGGCGTATTGACGTCATTGTATAGTCGGACCGCATTAGATGCACGTGACGCTATTCCAGTAGCTTAGGACAGAAATATCTAACGTGTGAGATGAGACATATGACGTACTGGGTTAGTAGTGACGTGGTTGAAGAAGAGGATGGAATTGAGGTGACATGTAAAAATGTGACATATCATGATGTCACATACATACATATAATCACTCCTAACAATATAAAGGCGGGGCGTATTGACGTCATTGTATAGTCGGACTGAATTAGATGCACGTGACGCTATTCCAGTAGCTCAGGACAGAAATATCTAACGTGTGAGATGAGTCATATGACGTACTGGGTTAGTAGTGACGTGGTTGAAGAAGAGGATGGAATTTAGGTGACATGTAGAAGATTATGTGACATATCATGATGTCACATACATATACATATAATCACTCCTAACAATATAAAGGCGGGGCGTATTGACGTCATGGTATAGTCTGGCCGAATTAGATGCACGTGACGCTATTCCAGTAGCTTAGAACAGAAATATCTAACGTTTGACATCAATAATATGACGTAGGGTTAGTAGTGACGTGGTTAAATAGAAAAGGATGGAATTGAAATGGTAAACATTTGGGTGAAAATTAGTGATATGCCTTAGTGTTATGTGATATGCCTCGTACATTAGACTTCTTTGACCGGGATTTAGACCGTGATTACCCCTTTTAATATTCATCATGCCCACGAAAACTAACCGACAATCGTGATTATTCAAAAGTCTTATGTTACATACATTATGATGTATATGGTACTAAAATATGAGCGTATGTATGAAATTAGTTTAGACTGTATAATGTAATATAACACATTAATAGCATATTACTATACATATACATGTGCGAAAAATAAGGAAAAATCTAAACTAGTTACGTTAAATGAAAACACGACCGAAAGTTGCGAATTACCTACTCGTATACACACATGACATGTATCGTACAAAGCTTTAAAGAACACTATGCTCTTTAAATTTTCGACATGGTTACGTAATGTACTAATTATCCTAGTGTGTTAAAGAAGTGTAAAACATATAACATATTACATTCGAGCTCTAGTTACATATGTTGGTTTTAAAGATAAAAAATATAACTAACAATTAAACCACCAGCAACTTTCATCAGCCTTCATTTCGAACTAAAAGCCCATACGAAATAACGACAACATTAAAACCCAAATACACGAGCACATTACCATACGAGAGGAAACATGAAGTGGGGGGGACTCTAATCAACCCCCCCATTAAGCCGGAAAACTTTCGAGCGCCCCCCATCAATATTCTTACCAGAATATAATCAATTCTTAGAGAAAGAAACAGTCTCAGTCTCAGTGTGTATTGATAAATGAGCGCTCCCTTCATATTTCCGCCCCCCTCGGGTGGGTAACGGGTGGGGGGTGGGGGGAGTCTTAGGAACGTGCAAGATAGTAGGCAGGGTTGGCGGGCTAATGAACTTTTAAGTTTTTAGGGTGATATTAAAGGGAAACGGAGTAGTTGGGGATAAGATGCTGTTTTAAAAATCGATACTCGGGTTGAATTTTGTGTTTTTGTTTTGGGAATTTCGGCAGTGTCGTATTTGGGGAATTTTGGATTGAACTTCGGCCTTAATTTTAAGATTTGGAATCTGTTTATCATATATTTTATGCCACTTATACGTTATACGTTAGAATGTATTACCTACTAAAAAAAAATGAAAATTATGTAAGCAAAGCATGTAACTACGTGTAAGAATGTGTAAAGTTTTTAAGGAATAAAAAGGCTATAATAATAATAAAAAATATTTTATGCCAATTGAATTTGCCGGGGCCCCGGCAAGGCCAGAGGTCACAGGTTCGAGTCCTGCCGGAGGTGGGAATTTTTCCATTTTTCCTTTAATTTAAAAATATGTTTTATAGCTCGCAGATATTTCTGCATGATAAAAACAAATTTAGTAATAAAATGACTCATTATGTCAAATCAGAAAATTTTAACTACAACATACATAAAAGTTACATAAAAAAACTACAATAACTACTAAATAACAACACTACAATTCTACTAAAGGTAGTCTACCAACAAAACTCACCAAAGTTCTATATGACTGAACCTAAACAAAATTAAAATTTTGAAAAAAGACCGCGACATAGTAGATTTTCATACTGAAAAATAAACAACTTCCAAAAAAAAAAAACTCGGTTCATAATTTCATTCAGACAAAGACAAACTCAGACAACATAAATATGAATATAAATGAAAAATTAATATCAATAACAAATCAAACCCATCAGAAAACTACAAATATGCCAAATACTACCAACACTACTAAATCTCACAAACTTGAACTTTAAACGACACAACTCAAAACGTATTATTCGAAAGACTAACCAGTTTTTAAACTCCGTAATTCCATTCCATATACTATCAAAAATAACAAAACATGCTTCAAAAAACTACAATTCTAACAAATCCTACCAAAATCTCCCAAACTCGTAGCATGCCCCTGCCCCGGCCTACATCGTAGCACGTAGCGGAGCGGCGTAGGCGCTAGTACCTCTCTACAGTCCCAACCACGCAAAATGTATAATGTCGATATATGAGTTTTTTTTTTAATCAAAGAGAAATTAATTTAAGGATTAGTAGTTTTTAAAGTTGCCAAAGTTTATAAATTGAAATAGATATCATACACGAAAGAAAAAACGGCAAGGCCCACTGGTGGCCGCCCGTGTGGCGGGCGTGTGGTCTAGTGGTAAAGACGTTAGCCGCGTAAGCTGAAGACCCGGGTTCGATTCCTGGCTCGGCCACCAGTGGGCCTTGCCGTTTTTTCTTTCGTGTATGATATCTATTTCAATTTATAATTTATATATAGTAGTGTGACTACTTGAAAAAAAGAACAAATCAAAAACTATTCAATAAAATAATTTAATTTCTTCCCTAGTTGCCAAAGTTTGTTTTATATGGCCACTTTGAAATTATTTAGCCAGAAAATCAGAAATAATACATTTTTCTTACGCATAAAAGTACATAGTGACAGAAGGTACTCATGAAAATATTTTTTTCCGAGGATATCATAATTTCGTCTCTTAGTAAGACGAGCGTAGTAACATAACAAATCAAACCCACCAAAAAACTACAATTCTACCAAATACTACCAAAACTACTTAACCTCTAAATACTACACAAGTGACAACATACATTTGAAGAACAACACACTTCCAAAACTCCATATCCATCCATAAATACCAACTAAAATAACAAAACACGCTTTGAAAAACTACAATTCTACCAAACCTACCAAAACCTCCCAAATTCGTAGCATGCCCCTGCCCCGGCCTACATCGTAGCTCGTAGCGGAGCGGCGTAGGCGCTAGTGCCCCCCCTACACAACTTTTTACTAAGAACCACGCGAAATGAGTGGATAAAACATAGGTAGCTTCACTTTTCCAAATGAAATTAGAGAAATCAGGTTTTTTTTTAGGTCAATGTGACCGTGATTGAATGATATAAATGGTGTATGAACAAATGTAAGGTTTTTAATCCATACTAATATTATAAAAGGGGAAAGTGTTTGTGTCTGTTTGTTTGTCCGTATTTCACGGCAAAACGGAGCGATTAATTAACGTGATTTTTTAAGCGGAGATAGTTACTACTTGGCTACTTTTTGTCTTTTCTAACGCGAGCGAAGCCGCGGGCAAAAGCTAGTATAGAATAAATAAATAAAAAATATGCCCGTGTAATACATGTACAGTCAACCAATTTGAATCATAGGCCACTGTACACTGAGAGAAAATACAACCAGTTTTCATGTTCGTTCAACAAGTTTTTTGGTTAAAATAGCGCCTACGTGCTCTTTGGTTCAAACAACAAGCTACTTGTCATTTGAATCGGCAATATATTTGAATCAACAAGTCGATTTTATAAAAACAACCTGACACATATTGTTTTAAACATACGTTTGGCTGATTCAAACGGATAAACCGCAACAAGTCGAACTTGTTAAATTCACAATGCAAATTTCTCTCAGTGTAGAACCTTTGCACAGTAAACGTCAATGTGACTTCTTATGGCAAATATAACACGGTTTAAATGAGACAGGGTTCTAGAGTGGCCAAGGATTCAAATAGGTTGTCAGTTGTACAGACATATCAGTACTATTAGATGCCTTTTCATATCAATGTACTTTTCAATGAGGAGGCACACTCAAAGGTTATGACAGATGGCGCCACCTTATTAGTCCATTGCACAGATAAAGAATTTCATACGTGAGAGCGAGAAGACATTTTTCTCTCTCTCAAACGTATGAATGACAGTGACATACCCAGACACTTGCACAAGCGCCGCCTGGTGGGATAAAATATCAGCCTCATTGGTTTTAAAATGAAAAAGTGTATGATAGTTATAATACTCATAATTTGCATGCAGACTATTTGAAATTGTTGCTCGCTATGTTAACTGCCTTTTATATCTACCTCTATATAAATGTCATGAATAATATAATAAAAAAATATAGTGATGATCACGTGGATTGGCATTATAACTTATAACATATTATCATGGCAAAATCTTACAAATTACAATCAGATAATATCAAAGAGCCGAAGTTTGGTAAGTAAACATGAAATACAGAGTGGGATAATAAAATACAAATCTCATAATAATGTATTGGGGTAATTTAGAAGCACAGCAATGCTCGGGCAATTTTGAAAGAGGAATCTTGATAAGATGGAAATAATGGTGATTTTTATGTGACTTTCGAAATTACCCCAATGCACCCGTACCCGTACAAAGAAAAAGTGAGACTCCAAGCGTAACTTAAAAATACAAACTAAAATATTAACTTTTTTTTAATATCACGTCGGTGGCAAACAAGCATACGGGCCGCCTGATGGAAAGCGGTCACCGTAACCTATGGACGCCTGCAACTCAAGGGGTGTCACTTGCGCGTTGCCGACCCATTAGAAACTTGTACACTCCTTTTTTGAAGAACCCCAAACTGTAGTTCATCGAGAATACCTTGGCAGGGAGCTCATTCCACAGCCGGGGCGTTCGCGGGAGGAAATTCCTCTGAAACCGCGCGGTGTGCGACCATTTAGGTTGCAAGGTGTGTGGATGAGCGCCCTGTCGATGGCGAGCGGTGCGATGATGAAAAGTGGCCGTTGGCATCATGTCAAACAGTTCTTCAGAACACAACCCATTGTACAGGCGATAGAACACACATAAGGAGGCGAAGTCTCCTTAGACTTAAAGGTTCAGGTACCGCCTGTGAGTTTGGGATCGTCGACAATTCGTACAGCGCGTCTCTGGATCGAGTTCCTCCTTTACTATGAAAATTACCTATTTAATTTGTTCTTACAGTTTAGTAAGCATGTCAATATTTTACGAACAAGGTCAGCTTTCGGTCGTAACTAATTATTTGAGCTACATTTTAAAGTAACATATTGAAGGGAGGTAAGCAATAAAACCAGAAATAAAAACGAAGGCCAAGTCTCAGTTTATAAATAAATATGAGCGAAGCGAAGGATTAAGTTACGTTTCGTAAATAGCATTTTTAAAACTGTTTTTATTGTGATTACAAAAAAAAACTATAACACGAAATATTTTCGTCTGTGTAGCCATTTTTTTTTAATATTATATGGCGGCAAACAAGTATACGGCTCGCCTGGTGGTAAGAAGTCACCGTAGCCTATGGACGCGATGTGTTACTTGCGCAGAGGTAATTTTTAATGATTTGCTAGTTTCGATATTTTTTACTTATTATCTGAGGTTCTTCATACTGAGATGAGATGAATCATTTGGTTTGCCTCAAATAAGTTAAGGAAATTTCCTTATTTAACATAGGTACATTTTTTGTTTTGCTGAACTAAAGTTATCAATTATTAAAAAACTTTTTTTTTTCTTTGGGGAAAAAACTACATAGTACATTACATAGGTATGTATTAGCGTGCAAAGCATGTTTTAAATGAATAACGACAGCCAAATTGTTTCCTCTAAGTATATGAATGAAATTTCTCAAAGGGAACAACAGAAAAAAACCTGAAAAAAGTCATTATAATAACCTCTTTTGCACCTAAATCCATAATTCAGTATTCATCGCACATCTCTCAAACCAAACATTAAATCAATCACCACCCTCTGTTTATCAATCAAAAATGCGATGTCTTCAAAAATCTTACCCGGAATCGAACCTGCGTCCGCCACCCTCTTAACCGCCGCGCCACCACCCCGCGCTCGCTCTTATTTTAAACAACTACCGCCTTTTATAATACATCCCGTTTCGCGACTAAATATCAGCGAATGTAGCGGTGTACGCCGACAGAGGGTATTTGATACTTGACGGTTTGTTTTAATAATTAAACAACCGTGAGACACCGACATATTTAACATGTAAAATCGGATAAGTCACGTAAAATTGTCGAAGGTCGCTCGACATGTTTCGCTCCGTAACGAGGAGCATTTTCATTTTTTTCGGAATACCATCGGCATCGAGCGTGCTCAGTGAAAATAGGAGCATTTTTACGTTACGGAGCTAAAAATGTCGAGCAACGTTCTACAATTTTACGAGAGTTACCCGATTTTACATGTTTAATATGATGGCTGCTTGGATTTTAGTGTTATTTTGATACAGTATCTTGAGATAGATTACTTAGCAACAGTTAAATATTTAACTTTGATAATTATGTTGAAGAAAATATTGACTCGTTGACGTATATGTTAGTTATTTAAATAACTGTTATTGACTTATTTTCTAAAACAATACATTCTTTAGTATTGTACATAAATAAACAAATGAAATGCAACATTTAAAAATTATGGAAGAATGAGTAGTACTTACTTAGTAGGTAAAAAGGAAACCTATCCAAGATTTACATGACATCAAACTTAATATTTGAAACGAGGGCTAAACACATATTTCCATGTCAATTTTAAGTTTAATATTACTTATTTTTACATGATGACCTTTAAAATGAATTCTTTTTTATTATCAGTAATACTAAAAATAAAGTTATGGCCAGTTTATTCATAAGACTTTCCATACATTTTAAAACAACTATCTCACAAACTACCAAGAAAACATTTCATTAATTATATATACTTTCATACCTTAACAAAGCTGCAACAATCCCAACCACATTAATTATCATAACCCAAATACGTGCCTCAAGACTCAAGTATCAAGCCTCCCCGAGCGCTCTACTTCCGCGTGCCGTATTTACAAGTATTGTAAGTATAGAATTATATATTTTATAACACCCCCACCCCCCCGCGGGAACTAAGTCTTTGCGCATCTTTCTATCCCCACCTTTTTGCCTTCTTCTTTTAAAGCCACCCATCGTATGAACCCCTTTCCCCTCATTCGACTAATTTTGGGGTACAACTGGAGAATTATTTCTTACAAGCGCGCCGGTGAAGCGTTTTCGACTTAAAGACGTTCGAAGAAGGTTGGTTTATTATTTGTGGACGCACACAGTCTTGGGACTGTATCTTTTCACTTCGAAAACTAATTCTGAATTAGAAAATGGAAGCAAGTGCTCATTCTAACCCTCCTGAAATCAACCTTAACATGTACAATCTTAGGGTTGAGAATGGGTGTGAATAGGAAGTAAAATTAGAACCGTTTCGTCAAAATATGAAATTAAAATCTTCATACTAGCGAAAGAAGTTTTAGCATCTTTGTTTTAGAGTGAGAGGGGCGATGCTGCGCTTAGTCTCGTTCTGGCAAGGGGATGAGGGGGTGAGATGGGTAGTTTGGAGTAAAAAGCCGGTTTCTTGATCAATGCGCCGCATTTGGAATTAATCATAACCGGGTATTTTCGTCTGTGGGGGGAAGGAGGGGGTATTCGTATTCTAAATGAAAATACGCTCTTCCTGTTTACATTTTGTAATAAATTGTTTTACTCCAATGTTTGTGTGACGCGAATCGGGGACGAATCGAATTTATTATTTAGGAAGAAACGGGCCTTTATTGAGTAAAGAGACGATTACTATTCTGGCGTGGCGAGGCTCCTAACTATGCGGATATCGTTGAAATATAGATGATGCAGAAATAGCGATCAACTCACTTATTTTTTGCTCTCAGTATGATATAATGTTTTGGGGTTTATTTGTCTACATAAATTATGAGCCGATTCGAACATTAATATATTAACGTCAAAAATAAACTAAAAATACGATATGGATTGAATAGTGTCAAAGTTAAAAACATAGCTACCTACATAAACAAAAAAAAACATAACTTTTGATAGTGTCTAATTTTTGATGTATTTTAAAGCTTGAATCAGATTAGATTAGTCTTGCGTCCCACTTTCTTTAATGTTTACAAAAAAACTCAAAAAGAATTAAAAATAAACCTTGCTACCCACATAATGTAATGGCCATCTGATCGCAAATTATACCCAGATAGAAAATTTTATCATTAAAACTTCGTACTATTATAATACTTGTAGCGGCGTTTAATTGGTGAGGCTACTTACATTTGTCCAGAGGCGCTTGTGGGGCCACGTGGAAACACTTTGGGAAAATCCTCACACTAAAACGATTGTCACATATAAACGGAAGCTTAGGTCACTGGTCGGAATATCACTTAAAATGTCAATTTTCACGTTTGTGTCGCGCCGGTGCACCGATAACTATTTTTAATTCGTAATAACGGGAGCGCAGATCATGGCGCTCGCACGGTCGAAGAGAGAGTTTTTTCTATATATCCGCCAGGTGGCGTGGTTGACGCACCGGAAAGTCGCTTTGGGACTTCTGTAATTGCCAGCTCCAAAAAACTGTGCTACATATACATGGAAAAAAGTATTCTTTCAAAATTGTGTTGCCTTGTATGTATGAAAATGAAATAACTATTTAACTATATCAAGAAAAGAAATTAAAACTAAAAATCTCTGTTCCTCGACGGAACATGCCGCTCACCTTAAAAGACACGGAGTGACTTTTAAAAGAAATAAAAAAAAGAAACTATACGAAAGTATACCAAAATATTTTATGAAACTTATATTTAACTTAACATTAAGAGTCGTAACGATTGTATAAGTTTATTCTAAAGGTAAGGGACAGACCTTCACAACAGGTCGTTTGAACAACGTGTTCCCGCTTTTCAATGTTACGACGCGAATAACTTGATCGCTGCCCGGATGGACAGCATGAACGCGCGCGAGTTTCCACTGCAGCGGCGGCAGGTGGTCGTCGCATACCACAACAACAGTACCTTCACGAACGGCGGGACCGCGGTCTTGCAGCCACTTTGTACTTTGTTGCAGTTGATGGAGATATTCACGACTCCATCGACGCCAGAAATGCTGGACAGCTTGCTGTATCCAGCGCCAACGTGTAAGACGATTAGGGTTCTCGTCTATCAGAGAAACGTCCGGTAGGGCCGTTAAGGGCTCACCGATTAAGAAATGGGCCGGCGTAAGAGGTAAAGGATCCGCGGAGTCCGAACTTAGAACGCAGAGCGGACGACTGTTTAATACAGCTTCGATTTGACACGTCAAAGTGTGCATACAATCATATGTTTGCGTTTGTGTACCTATTACGCGATGTAAATGAGTTTTGAAACTCTTAACAGCTGCTTCAAATAATCCACCGAAATGACTAGCATAAGGTGGTTGAAAATGCCAAGTTAATCCTTGTTTTAAAGTTTGTTGATTAAGGGCACTCATGACCGAATCATTACGTAAAAAAATATATAACTCTTGAAGGTAATTATTACAACCAACAAAGTTACGTCCGCAATCGGTATATATATCCGTACAATATCCTCGACGGGACGTGAAACGTCGCAACGCAGCTAAAAAACCTTCCGTGGAAAGTTCGGAAACTAACTCAAGATGTACAGCTTTAACGCTCATACATACGAAAACTGCAACGTAACATTTTATTATTTTTGCATTACGAACCTTATTAGCGCGTACGTAGAATGGCCCACAAAAGTCACAAGACGTTTTACTAAACACACGTGCGGGGCGTAGCCGAACCGAGGGTAACATTCCTATGCGCGGCTGGCAGCGAGTCGGTCGAGCGCGGAAGCATTTGATACAACGATGTACGCGGAGGCGAACAATATCACGACCAGAGATAATCCAGTATCGCTGTAAGAGCGAGTTTTGCACGCACTGCGAACCGGCATGTAGTTCCTTTATATGCGCATCGTCAATGATAAGATTTGTAAGAGGATGTCTTTTAGGTAAAATCAATTGATGTTTTGATTCAAAAGGTAAAAGTGATTTGTGAATACGTCCGCCGACGCGTAACAAACCATCCCTATCTATAATGGGCGTGAGACGCCGCAAACGAATTGACGGAAGTTTATTTGACGAAATCCTCTTAATGTCGTCTTCGAACACTTTTTGTTGTGTAATCAATATTAGTCGATTTAATGCAAAATTGTACTCTGGTACGGTGACGTACTTTGGGAATGTTTGTTTATGTTTCCTGCATTTATTGTAGAAACGAAATATGACTGCCGTGACGCGAACTAATTTACCTAGCGACGAAAATCGCGTTATAAGAGTGTCGTCGTCCGGGGAAGGAGGCAATGTGGACACACATGCATAACTAAGACTTGCCGAGTCATGTGTATTGCGTTTTTCCTCGTTCGTGTTTACCACCGGTTTTGGTATAGGCCAGGAGTCGCGACTTTGTTGGAGCCATGTAGGACCATGGAACCACAAGTCATTTTGTACGAGCGCGGCGGGGAGCAGACCGCGAGACGCCGGGTCAGCGCTGTTATCAGCTGACGGGACGTGACGCCAACAGCGCGCCGGGACACGGGACAAAATCTCACTAGTGCGGTTCGAGACAAACGTTTTCCATTCGTGCGGGGGTGACTGAAGCCACGCGAGCACGACGGAACTGTCAGACCATGCGTACACTTGATCGGGGTGAATGTGACCACCGTAAAGATGCATAACTCTTTCAATTAATTTTGATAGGATTACACAACCCATCAATTCCATTCTAGGTATAGTAAGGCATACCCGAAGAGGTGCAACGCGACTTTTAGCCATGACTAAATAGGTTTGAACTCGCCCGGTGTTGTCCGTCAGACGTATATAAACACATGCTGCGTATGCAATTTTGCTTGCGTCGGCAAATCCGTGAATTTCGATTGAATCGAAGTCGTCAGTATTGAAAATATGACGAGGAAAAGAAATTTGCGATAGGAGCGGTAGCTCGTTAATAAAACTCGTCCATGAGTTAATAATATCGATAGGGGGTTCTGAGTCCCAGGAAATTTTGGCTAACCATAGCAATTGAATTAAATGTTTGGCAAACAATGTCACCGGAGATAATAACCCGAGGGGGTCGTAAATTTTTGCAATTTCGGAAAGAATCGCCCGCTTTGTACAGGCCTGCGAAGAACTTTGAACTTTGAAACTAAATGCGTCAGATCTTGGATTCCATTGAAGTCCAAGGACCTTGACCCCTTTGTCATTTTCCATTTCGGCAAAATGAACATTTTCGCGCCGCTCACCATGAAACTCTGTCGGTCGCGTGGCAGCGAGAATGGCTGGCGAGTTACTTTGCCACTTTCGCAATTCGAACCCGGCCGTGGCACAAATACCTATCAGCTCCTGCTGCAGATTGAGGGCTTCGGCTAAGGTATCTGCGCCGGTCACCACATCGTCGACGAACACGTCATTTAGGAGGACTGGCGAGGCGAGCGGGAAACGCTCGGCTTCGTCATGCGCGAGCTGTTTAATTGTGCGCAAGGCGAGATAAGGGGAACTACTGATACCAAAAGTAACGGTACGCAGCCTATAATCGCGCAGAGGTTCCTCTGGCGATTTGCGCCACAGGATGCGCTGAAAGTCCCTATCACTCTCACGTACAAGAATATTCCGATACATTTGTTTAATATCAGAACAAAATGCAACTTTATGTACTCGAAATTTTAGAAGTACATCTACTATGTCTAAGTGTAACTTAGGCCCTTTTAGCAACGCATCATTGAGCGCGTAGCCACTCGTTGTGCGACAACCAGCATCATAGACAACACGAGTTCGGGTAGTGTCGGAAATCTTCGACACCGAGTGGTGCGGGATGTAATAACTCGCGCCAGCGGGGGTTATCGTCCGCGAGCTCCATGTGGTTAAGATCCACATACTCCTGGAGGCACGCGTGATACTCCGCCTTCAGCTGGGGGTTTCGTTCTAGACGGTATTCCAGTTTGTGGAAACGTGCTAGAGCAATTTGCCGAGACTCGCCGAGGGGCGGTGCATCGGGCTTGAATGGCAGAGCAACTATGTATCGCCCTGTCTCATCGCGCGTATGCGTCTTTTGGAAAAAGGATTCGCATAGCTTTTCTTCGGGAGTGTAACTCCGCATCTCTGGAACTGACTCCAGCTCCCAAAACTTCTCGAGATTGTCGTTGTCGAACGACGTAAAACAAGTATGGCGTGGAGTCGAAATATTAGAAGTAAAGTTGACTTTACCCCTAGTAAATAACCAAATACACTATTGATTGCGGTGGGTGTGCCAGGTTTACCCCTGACTATACCCTCGCGAATGACATCCATGAAAATGTCCTCGCCAAGTATCATGTCAACCGGCTGAGGTTTATGAAATTCAGGGTCGGCTAGAGCGAGCCCTTGCAAATGAGGCCATTCCCCGTACGGTGCTAGTGGTACACTAGGCATTTGACGGGTTAATTTTGACAAAATAGTAGCCTCCAAAGGAATACTTGGACTTTGTTTGCCCTTGGGCGAAATTGAGCACACGAAGGTACCCCTAGGGTTGAGCGGTAAATCACCGACACCTACCAACGGCTCGCTGACATTTCGTCGCGGTAAATTTAATCGTTGCATACACGATTCAGTAATAAGAGCTGCTTGTGAGCCCCCGTCTAACATACAACGAATTGTAGCAATTTTATTACCTTCGTAATAAAGGTCAACCAACGCAGTTGACAGTAACACCGTATGAGGCTCAATACCTAAACCTAGATTATTTTGATTCACGCCGTGAACAGCTGATGGGCTCGGGACAGCGCCCGCGCCGGGCTGCGACTGCTCCGTTAGAGCGAGCGAGACGGCAACTAGTTCCGCGGCTTCATTGTTCGCCGGGAAGGGTCGCGTACGCGTAAGGTCCGAATCTAAATGAATTAAGGTGTGGTGCTTCTTATTGCACTTACGACACTTAAAACTTGATTTACAATTACGTAAGTCATGTCCGGAACATAAACAATTATAACAAATGTTATTTGTTTGAACAAATGTGAATCTATCTTTAGTAGACAAATTTAAAAATTCTAAACATTTGTGAAGTGAATGGAAGCCTTTGCACTTCACGCAAGATCGAATCTTATTCGTATCGACATACGGTCGAGTTTGGTCTGACGTATTCGTAATTAAAACCCGTTTAGGTGTAATTTGATTTGAAATTAAATTATTTTTATTTGTTGTACTTAAGGAATTATTTTTTGTGGACTGTATATGGGAAACTGTAATCATCTGTTCCGCCGTAAGTTCGCGCTCTAAGAATGTTATTAAGGTTTGGACTTTAGGTATTTCACTTGGGTTGGTTAAAGAACGTTCATATTCTTTTCGCGTATTAACGGGAATTTTACGTAATAATAAATTTAACAGAACGAAGTCCCATTCTTTAACCGGAAACTCCAAAACTTCAAGTGCTTTAATATTTTCGTGGTAAACATTAAGCAAATTTCGCATAGCAACAACTGATGAGCGCGCGGAACAAGAATCGATATCGAATAATTTATCTAGATGTTGTGACGCAATAATGCGTTTGTTGTCATAACGGGATTTTAGAACATCGATCGCAATTGAATAATTACTTTCCGTTATGGGAATTGATTTAATTAAATTAAATGGTTCGTTTTTAACCGAAAGTAGTAAATACCTAAACTTTTCCGCGTCAGTGTAGGCATTGTTGTTGTGGACCAACGATTGAAATAAGTCGAAAAAGGCGGGCCAGCCCGTAGGTTCACCGTGAAATTCAGGAAGCGACAATTTAGGCAAGTTTCGACGGTCGTTCATAAACGTGTCGTGTTGGCTAGGCACAGGAATGCGGCTCGCTCGCCGCTTTTCTACATCTACCTCCTTTAGGTTATTTAAATGCGTAACTATCGCGTAATATAAATCGTTGAAATCATTTCGAATCTTAATGTTGGCTTCTTTGTTGAAGCTATTAGACTTAATTAATGCCTTTTCGATCTTAGTTTGAATTTTGGTAAACTTTCGCTGGTGCGCTGTTAAATCGGAAGTTCTTGAACGAAATTGTTCTATATTCGTTGCTGCGAACTGTAATGTTCGTTTTAATTCGTCGAGAATTAGATCTCGCTCGAATAAATCTTGTGTCATACACGATGTGTCGGTTTCGACACCGTCTGTAGGATTCGGTACCATTTTGCCGTGAGCAAAGATGGCGGAAATTACAATGAAAAATTGAACTACAAACGTATGTAATTGGAATGATGGGTACGTAATACCGCAAAATACACGGGCAACACAACGTGAGAAAGAAAATCCGGATCGAACGGATCAAAAAACTATATGTAGCGGCGTTTAATTGGTGAGGCTACTTACATTTGTCCAGAGGCGCTTGTGGGGCCACGTGGAAACACTTTGGGAAAATCCTCACACTAAAACGATTGTCACATATAAACGGAAGCTTAGGTCACTGGTCGGAATATCACTTAAAATGTCAATTTTCACGTTTGTGTCGCGCCGGTGCACCGATAACTATTTTTAATTCGTAATAACGGGAGCGCAGATCATGGCGCTCGCACGGTCGAAGAGAGAGTTTTTCTATATATCCGCCAGGTGGCGTGGTTGACGCACCGGAAAGTCGCTTTGGGACTTCTGTAATTGCCAGCTCCAAAAAACTGTGCTACATATACATGGAAAAAAAGTATTCTTTCAAAATTGTGTTGCCTTGTATGTATGAAAATGAAATAACTATTTAACTATATCAAGAAAAGAAATTAAAACTAAAAATCTCTGTTCCTCGACGGAACAATACTTTTAAAAATGTTTAGATTATTGCAATACGATAAGAAATCTGAATTCAAAGGTTTATTATTTTTTGCTTTTTAGTTTCTCCGTGTTTTGTAACGCGCTTATTTTTGAAGGCGGTTTTATTTTTTGTTAAAAAAGTTTATTTATTTGTTGATTTTTAGTGGTTCCTATTGATATTATATGTATCAGTCCGAATACATGTACACTAGTGAAAGAATTATCCTTTAACTCCTAACCATTGAGGAGTTGACCTTCCATCATCAGCTCAGCCACATAAAATTATTACCATCAGGCGTAAATACTGGTTTACCTTTGAAAAATACACTAAAAATATTACATGTGCCTATAACATTTGAAGAGTTCCCTCGATTTCTCCAGGATTCCATCATCAGACCCTGACTTGGTGCCAATGGGACCATCTCGGGGTTATACCCGTTCGATCAAAAAAAAAATTTTGAAAATCGGTCCACAATTCTCGGAGATATCGAGGAACATACATACAAAAAAATAAAAAAAACATTCAGTCGAATTGAGAACCTCCTCCTTTTTTGAAGTCGGTTAAAAATGACTTTTATCAAGCACTAAGAGAATATTTAAGAAAACATGACTAACGTAATGCGTTACCGCGTTCAACATACTGTAAGATCAAACGCCTGAGGAAACCATTTGGCAATTCGCTATTACGCAAGCGACAGACCAACGCCTTGCGCCGATGTGAGACGCCGCTGCGATTTATTGCTATGATGGTAATGGCAGGCGCTTTAAGTAAGTCTTGGTACTCCTGGTATGGTGAGTATTATGGAAGATGGGTGTGCGTATGAACTATTGCGGAATATTTATGTAGGTATGAGAACTTGTGTGAGATTAAATAATTATTTATTTTATGTATTTGGGTTGAGTAAATATTCTTATAGATTCTTTTGTTTTTATTTATTTAATAATGACAAGCAATCAACGTAAATTATTAACAAATTCGGTTTTTGAATAATTAATTTATTACGTATATTTCATTTAAAAATTCAGTATAATTTAATATAGTATAAGATGTTTTAATAAAATATATTGTTGAAAAGTTTTCTATTTTACTTTATAAAACTATCTTAACTATTTATCAACTATTTTTTATTTTTTTATATGTCCATAATTATAATTATTGAAAAATATTTAGGCGTCTAAAACTCATCTAATTTTAAAATGATTTATTGTCATTATCATTCCATATAAAATAAGCGTTTAATAAAGCTGTAAGACCATAGCCAATTTTTGCACTTTTCTTATCGAGTACGCTCTGAAGCTTAAGTTAAATAAAAATTATTAAAAAAAATATTTTGACATACTTATAAAAAGCTCTTCATTTGATATAGTAATAGTATAGTTCAAACAACTTTGATTTTTGATTTTCACTTTTACCTTACAAAAGCGGCTCTATAATTAAATTTTCTTAATTTAAATTACATGTCCGTCTTTGGGTCACAGGTTGACATATGCGTGCCGAATTTCAAGTTAATCGGTTCAGTAGCTTTAGAGAAAATTGGCTGTGACAGACGGACAGACAGACGCACGAGTGATCTTATAAGGGTTCCGTTTTTCTTTTTTGAGGTACGGAACCCTAAAATGCGTGTGTTATGGACTGATCGAGTTAAAAATGCGTACCAGTGCCTTAGGCATTCTCTATTTAGCTAGTTTATTTCGGGTAGACGCATAGTTTCGCCCGAGCGCCCTCTCGTGCCCACGCAACCTTATTTGCATATTTTAGGGTAGATTACCTTCCTAATTTTAGCATCTACCAAAATAGTTCGTCCTATTAGCCTATGGCATGCTTAGATGAAATTCTACGGCTAAAATGACGCAATAAAAAAAATTACACAAACCCTTAAATGCATGACCTTGACAAAAATGTATTCGTTTGAATTTTGACATGTCACATTTCACTATGCATTTAAGGATTAAACAAGTATCTCACAATATTGTCTACCTCTATCAATGTTTATGATAACATATTAATTTTTGCTATTATAATTTTTAATCACAATAAGCTTATCTATTTAGGAAAACGATCATTACGTACAATGTTGGTATACTAAGTAAATACATAGATTATTAAAACCAAAGACTAATTTCGTTTTCTAAAAAGATTACCATTTCCTTTTATCATAAATTAAAATCAAATAAAGTTATATGGTTATTTAGATGTATTTTATAATTGCTTTTTTTATAAATGTTGTTTTTATTTGCATTGAAATATTTAAATATTGTTTATTAGCAGAGATAAGTAAAATTCCCAATCCCAAAAAAATGGTACAAATTCAGTCAATATAAAGTCAACAGTTATTAAAACAATAAAAACACATATGTTTTTAGATTTCCCCAAACATACTCCAATATCGATGTCAAAAGTGTTCCAGCCGCCCCCATATTTTGATAGTGACATGAATAGTCACAACCAGAACATCGCCTCACAATAACAGAAAGCCAACTTAAAGCCAATTATACTACAAATGTAGACCTTATACTTCCCTAAATAAAGCAGGGATTCCTTGTAGTTGAAATCGTCTTTCAGGGAAACCGAATGCAAGTGACTGTCATATCAAACTGCCGTGTCAGGCATGAGTGCTATAATGTTACAATCTATAAAAAAATCTTCCTACCCTTTGCTATTTCCCTGCTACACCATTTTCAACTATGTTTCTTTAGAATAGGATACCAAAATGTAGGAAAATATTTGAGCGATAGCAAAAGTAAGTTTGTATTTTTTTTTACCTTATATTTGCTCGCTCGTGGTTGTAAAATAGGGGTTTTCTTGCAAGATGTAGTTATTTTGCTTTTATTATAGTAATGTAGGGCGATTTATGTTTAAGTTATTAGTTGCAATTTTGTTGAATATAATGTTTTATGCTTTCTTTTTTTTATTACATAGTAATGCAGGCTACGCGCGATTTACCTACATGTTTAGTTTAAATCACTCTATCTATTAAAAAAAAGCTCAAAATCCGTTGCAGTTTTTGTTGAATATAATGTTTTATGCTTTCTTTTTTTTATTACTACATGAATGTAAAGTAAAATAGATGACATGGTTTCTATTATAATAATGATATTTAAATAGTAAGGTTCCCTAATCGATAACCTAAATAGTATAAAATAAATAAATATTATAGGACATTCTTACACAGATTGACTGAGGCCCGCGGTAAGCTCAAGAAGGCTTGTGTTGTGGGTACTCAGACAACGATATATATAATATATACATACTTATATACATAGAAAACATCCATGACTCAGGAATAAATATCTGTGCTCATCACATAAATAAATGCCCTTATCGGGATTCGAACCCGGGACCGCGGCGTAGCAGGCAGGGTCACTACCGACTGCACCAGACGGGTCGTCTGTCGTAGTATTTTATTTTATTAAAGTTTGATGTGAATCTTCTTAATTTTAATACATTACAAGTACAAATGTAAACAAACTATCAATTCCCTGTCGCTCCCAGTGCAAAGGTGACCAAGATGTTCGGAAGTTCGGAGGAATGTTTGGACAGTTCTTTTTTAACCCCCGACGCAAAAACGAAGGGGTGTTATAAGTTTGACGTGTCTGTCTGTGTGTGTCTGTCTGTCTGTCTGTCTGTCTGTCTGTCTGTCTGTTTGTCTGTCTGTCTGTCTGTCTGTGTGTGTGTCTGTCTGTGGCATCGTAGCTCTCGAACGGATGAACCGATTTTGATTTAGTTTTTTTTTGTCTGAAAGCTGAGTTAGTCGGGAGTGTTCTTAGCCATGTTTCATGAAAATCGGTCCACTAGGTCGCGGTCGGGGTTTTTTTCAAAATTTTAATTTTGTGATTAGGTTAGTTAATTGATTAATATCAGGGCGACCGAGCTTCGCTCGGTTCTATTTTATTATAGGTATCACGTCCTTAGTTAAAAAAAACATGTTATAAATACAAAAAAAAAACTTAATTTCTGGCCGGAATTCGAAACCTTGACACCTGCGATCTGTCTGCTAACATTACCAGACCGACCTCGTACGACTGAGCTACGCGGAGCCGAAGCGGGGTCAGCGAAATTAACGACCATATTTGATGTTTACTAACGTGAAAGAAAATCGCATGAAAACTCAAAAATTGAGATAAAACTATGGAAACGGATTAAATCGCGTATAATGAATTTAAAATACATCCCGACGTTTCGAACTCTTTACAGCGTTCGTGGTCAACGGGTGACTGAGGAAAAATTAAAATGTGCAAAAGCTACCCACTTACAAGAAATATTAACGAACCATGACCACAAATAATCTAGATTTCTAAGGCAGGTTCACACACTATTAATAAAGCTATTTATACAATATTAAAAAAAAATTTTTACCATTACTCTGTTAAAAAATAATTAACCAATTAATCTACACAAAATTGACAAAAAAAAGAAACAAACTGCAAATGTCCAACACCATACAACACAAATGCCTCACAGCCTTCGTCGTGCTTGTTCCATTATCAGATGTACTACTGGATCCCAAGCCGGTGGTAAAGCAAAAATTGAGGCTACGCTAGATCGATTTTTCACCCCCGAAAACCCCCACATAACAAATTTCAGCGAAATCGTTATCATTCTTTAATTTGATCGTTTTTTGAAATTGATCAAGTGCTGACGTTCTATGCATTTTGTTGAAATCGAAATTATTGTTGATACTGACATATATTTGCGTTACAGTAATAAATGAATTTAATATACATGACAAAATAGTTGTCGAAACAGAAAATGTTCAAATATCCTAATAAAACAAGACTTTTGGCCATGAGTTGAGTCAATTCTGTAGTTAAAACAGATATTATATGAATAATTAACTAGAAAATAACTGCAACTTCATATTCTAATGAATAAAGTTAAATAATGAAAATATTTACTTGTGCTGTCCCACTACGTATTAAAAAAAGATGAATACATTAAATTTTTCTTGGTCACTTTTTCTTTCATATTAAAAACTTATATATAATAAGGCTTTTTGGTTTTTACTATAGTTTAACTTTATTTATTTGATATTAAATGTTGAACCTGTTATATTATATATTCAAATAAAAAGTCTGTTCAATATCAATAAATACTAAGCATTCAATTATTATTAAGTACTAATTACTTTTTGACAAAATACTTTGAATAGGTATCTTTGATAAAAATGAAACATATCTAAAAATAATACCTACTTTGAATTAAATCGAAAATCCAAATAAATGAAAGTTCATTTTTGAAGCCTTCGATAAGTGTGTAATCGCAAACGATAGATACTTAGAGAATTTTACTTCTTCGTTTGGAATCTAGGATTTTAACAACCTTTATTCAGACATTTTGATGTCAATATCTGACTAACCCGATTGTGTGTGCCGGTATAAAATTATAGGCTTAAACCTCCGTGAATAGCATAAAAAAAACGTTTTCGAATGCTAAGTGTGGCAGAGCCATCATAATCACCAAAAATCGATGTAAGTATTACGTGTTTAAGTTTATACTGTCGCGTTCAATTACATCTACACACTTAAGCGACCAAAAATACCTAGATGTGACTGACTCTAATACTATTAGCATACAAGCGTGTTTTCTATTCTCGTATAGGTGTGATCGCGTCTTTACTTCTATTATATTCTAAGCAAAATATCAAACCACGTTTACTAAAAGCGGCAGAATACTCTCCATATAATCTTCCCTAATCAATACTCCGCAAAACATCAAAAACCGCGCCCGCGAACTAAACAGCCCGCATGTGGAATAATTTAAAAATACGCAAAATACTGCCACTTCACTTCTAACCATCCCCCACCCTGCGTATTTTTCGGTATGCGTGGCAGGTGGGTGGGGGGGTTCGTTAAAAACGGCGAGAGTACGTAGTATTATAAAAGTTGTGCCTACCGCGTGTAAGTAGTGAGTGTGGGGAGGGGGGCGTACCCCCTAGTTAGACAGTTAAAAGTATGCGGTATTAACAGTACAGAACGGAAATGAATATACGGGTACGGGTAGGCAGGCGGTTTTGGAGGCAGGCTTAGATAATGAAAATACTTTTGTCGGTTTTTTCTCGTTTTCAAGAGGGTTGAGGATTTGGGATTGCTGTTGGATTAGTTTTGTTTATGATATACGCGTGTAGGTATGGTAATGAGGAATGTTTTTAGCTTCAGCACGGGAAGCATGGTCGCGCGATAAATGATAAAACATCTGGCCGTCCCTATTGCACTTACTAATAGTGCGATAGGGAGATATTTTATCGTCTATAGAGGTTTGATGAGACAAAAAATTATAGGCTTCCACATTGGCACTTAATACTATAGTACCTTTGTGGTAATTACTTATTATCTTAAAAGTACTGATAACCATAGCCATGATTTTATGTTCATGAAGAGTGTGATATATGTAGCTTTTAATAGAAATAGGTATTAATGTAACAACATTGCTTAATTATATATGTAGGACTGTAGGTTATGGAACATTTGCCAATATATAAAAGTAGGTAATTACATTTAATTGAAGTAACAACTAATACCTAATAGATACCTCTTGGATCTAATTAAGTAATTACAACTTTATGAATAAACATATAAATACCTAGTTTTAAATTAGATGTAATTTTTATTATGTTGGGTAAAATTTGGTATATGAAATCTAGCAACAATATTTTAGAAAGTTATTTTCTATTCCTATGAAATAAAATCCAGGTTTCTCTTACCAATACTAAGGAATTCTAGGAATTGTACCCGAGATCGTGGCCTTGCGCGGGTTTTATATTGTTTCAGTTTTCAAACTCGTGGTCACTGCACGTTTCAAACAATCCTTTTTCAAATTAATAAAATATGACAAAACCAAGCTAAATAAGACAGTTACAGCATTAGTTAAAACTGTTAAAAGCCTTGGTTTTTTTTTTTTTATTTGGACTATTTAGCTTTTAAAAGGAATTTGTTACATGCCAAAGTTATGTTTATCTTCTCATCATGATCGTCGAAAATTACATTATAAATTGAAAATAATAAAATGAATATTTTCTCCCAATAAGGATCGTCATTTACAAATAGAAATACACAAAACACAATATTTTAAGAAATGAAATAAAATCCGAAGTCAGTGTAATCAAATGCATGCTATCACAAATTCAATTCCATGTACTCATTTACAGAGTACAGAGGGTTATCTAACAAAAGGTTTCTCAATTTGCGCTTAAATGCTTCGTCATATGGCTCATTCCTAAGATCGGCAGGTAAGTGTTCATAGTAAGTAGGGCCGATGACACGCGGGTTCTTTCTTGAAAGTGCCATGCGATAATAATCAAATTAAAATAAAGCAAGAGTAAATAGGTATCTCATAGGTAAGCGTGATCCACCGTATACCGCATCATCACTTACCATCAGGTGTGATCGTGGTCAAACGTCTGCCTATTCATACTAAAAAAAAAAGGTTATTGTCATGGTCATGACACTCCCTCATACACTTATTAGTGCTTGAAAATTAAGACCTAGCCTTTCTACGTGTTTCAACGTCGCGAGAGTGACTAAGTACACGTGAGCTTCAAATTATTTCAAGAAATTAAATAATATATATTTTTTTTATATATTAGGACATTATCTTACACAGATTGACTAAGCCCCACGGTAAGCTCAAGAATGCTTGTTTTCTGGGTACTCAGACAACGATATATATAAATACAAATACATACATAGAACATTTCCATGACTCAGGAACAAATATATGTTCTCATCACACAAATAAATGCCCTTACCGGGATTCGAACCCGGGACCGTGGCTTAGCAGGCAGGGTCACTACCGACTGAGCCAGACCGGTCGTTAATTATTATTATTATTTTTGATATTGCCTAGCAACTAAAAAACTCTCTTTGTCGTATATTTTTTTAATGAATCTCAAAATCTCCTTTTCATCACCGTTTATGGCCTAAACTAATCTACAAAAGTATATACCTCTATATAGTCGACATACTGCTCGCGAAAAAAAAATGAAATATCCAGTTTCCGGATACCAGGCTAACATAACCCCGCTCCTGTCTCCAATATCAATCGCTCGCATAATTCCCGACAAAACACGCAATCGAACAAAAATGTATAATCACATGATGTCACAAGAACACACAGTACAATATGTACGTGTGTGCCGATGTAGGCGTCACAAAGGGGCTGATTAAAAAACATGACATGCGCAGTAATTTAAAAAACTACCGGAGGCTGGGTTAATTTTTAAGTATTGATCAAAAATTGCGTGTATGTGAGGAGGGGTAATGTGGGCCACCACCCCCCTTCCACCCCCGTGCGTGAATTAGATTTTTGTGCGCGAATTTGTCATTAGAAAGTTGCTCTGAGCTTTGTTTTGTTTTAGTAGGCATGCTTTCGGGCGGTGAAAAATCATGCATATTTCCGTGGAGAGATTTTATTTTATTGTTTGAGTGTGGATTTTGTGAATTTAGAGGCAGGATTGGGCCGGTGAATGTTTTTAAAATATTTTTTATTCGTATGCTAACATGTGTAACCGACACTTTGACAAAAATAAACGTTTATGGGAAATTGATCTGGGATATCCGTTAGATTTATTCTAGAAGTATGAAAATAGGAAATATTATTTATTTACCCATTTATTTTTATCATGTTCGTTATCGGAAGAAAATAATTATAATGACAATTTGCTTTACAAAGTTAAAGTATTAATATACAAATCGCCGACATAAACCTAATTGCATTATCTATACATATGCAATTACTAAATCTTAATCTTAGTACTAATCGATCAAAAGTTACAATAAAAAAATTTTTTTCTATCGGTTAAACTTTAAAGATATATGCTTCAAAATTGAGTCGGAATATTTTACCCAAACATACATACTTACCTACCAAGGACCACATAATACGAGACCCATACAAAAAGCGTACCGGAGCATTTCTTTTTTTTTGGCACCTTTTATATGATATTTTTGAAAAAAAAAATGCTATTTCTACTCAGAATTACTAGCCTTTTCAATCCTAGTAGTTAAAAAAATTGTCCCATACGATTTTTTTCTTATTTTGTTACCATTTTCCGTACATGTTATACCTAATTATTATTAAATTTGAAATATGAAACTCACAATAATTAATTATTTATTTGAGACTACTATTTTATTTTATGAGGAATTTTATGGATTAATATATTTTTACCTATATATATATATGTTTTCAATGTTTAATTTATTCTTTTTTTTAAATAATAATAATTAAATTTAATGATAAGTTATTATATTTTTGCAGGGTCCATGTGAGACATCATACTACATTCAATACCTGTACTGTAACCATGGTTTGCAATAAAGAATTATGAATTATGAATTATGGGGTAACAAAAGAGGAAAGTAAAAAAAATGTATGGAAATTCTGGGACACTTTTTGTCTCCCAGTGAGATTGAAAGTGCTCGTGATTCTGAGTACAATTGACCTTTATTGGCATAAAAAAAAAAGAAATGCTCACCCCTGAAATGTACAAATATTTTTCCTAAGTAGTTTATATTTTTATAAGAACAAATGACATGCTTCTTTATTTTAATATCATGATATTACGTCAATACACATTTTGAAAACAATAAATTTTTAGGCATCATCATATTTAATAGTCTAGGTGCTAAAAATGAAGGGAACGGTTCATAGTATGAAAATTGTAAATCCTATATATGACTTATGATAAACATTAAGATTAAACTGACAAACAACGTCAAACTAGTAGCGGAAAAAATAATCGTCCAAGTAACCGGCCAGTATTAATACCCCTAAATACTGAAAAAAGGTAAACAACCTCTAGCAATGCGATATACACAATGTTGTATTACGAGTACAATAGAATGGGCACGTAAAAAATAACTAATAATACTAATTTAAATAAAAATATTACCCCCATCAAGATATAGCTCAATCGATTCTACTCTCGATTCTGAACAAACTGTTTTCAGGTTTTTAGTGTTAAGTGAAACACGGTGTATATTTAAATCATTCGTGATTAGTGCAAGAATTTCACCACCCCCTTTCTTCCCGTGGGTGTCGTAGAAGGCGACTATGGGATATGGGTTTTGTGGCGTAGGCGAGAGGCTGGCAACCTGTCACTGCAATGCCACAGTTTCGTTTTCTTTTAACCCCTTATTTGCCAAGAGTGGCCCTGAAGCTTTAGTAGTTTCATGTGCTCTGCCTACCCCTTTATGGGATACAGGCGTGATTGTATGTATGTATGTATGTATTCTTGATACTTATTTACATATTTATTATGCACTCTAGTGGCTAAAATGCAATTTTGCTATCCATTTTCGAATAGCGAAGAATGCCTTTATTAGTTGGTGTGGTGAAAATGAAACCTGTATTATTTGGATCACAAAAACACTACATTTACACTCGTAACAGGATAAGCCAAAATCAGGCTAAAACGCTATGATATTACCGACCAACACCGGTTGTTACAGTTTGCCCGATTTTAGTAATTAATAGTAAATTGGCTATTAGTCCCTGAGGGCGTGGACATTAACTAATATATCTTTTTGGTTGGAGGCCATTCTAGTTAACAAAAATAAATAATCCCAGGGTGCGTAGCCGAATGGCACAAACGCTCACGAAACGAAACGCTCGTAGATATCTATCTCTATCGCTCGCGCGGATTGGCGCGACAGAGCCAGACTACCTTTCGCAGCGTTTCGTTTTCGTTTCGCGTCGCAGAAATGCCATTTGGCTGCGGCACCAGGGTGGAATGGCACAATTCCTAGTAGATATCTATCTCTATCGCGCTTGCGCATTGGCGCGACAGAGCCAGCGGCGTATCGCTTTCGTTTGGCGTCGGAGAAATGCCATTCGGCTACGGGGCCAGGCCAGAAGGAGCCTAATTTCCGACTCCATCGAATAAATAGAGAAAAAAGCACACACCTTGATTAGTGCATAACAAAATCTCACATCACATGTTTTTTAACCGACTTCAAAAAAGGAGGAGGTTCTCAATTCGACTGAATGTTTTTTTTTTTTTAGTTTTTTTTTTTGTATGTATGTTACTCAAATATCTTTTGTATGTATGTTACATAAATAGAATCGTGGACCGATTTTCAAAATTTTTTTTTTGATCGAACGAGTATAACCCCGAGTTAATTTCGGGGTCTGATGATGGGATCTTGGAGAAATCGAGGGAACTCTTCAAATGTTATAGGCACATGTAAGGTTTTTAGTGAATACACCAATAATGATGGTAATAATTTTATGTGGCTGAATGATGGAAGTCAACTCCTCAACGGTTAGGAGTTAAAGGATAACACTTGATTCAGACTGATACATATAATATCACTAGGAACCACTAAAAATCAAATAAATAAACTTTTTAATAAAAATAAAACCGCCTTCAGCGTGTTACAAAACACAAAGAAACCAAAAATAATTATTATTTTTGGCTTTTTAGTTTCTCTGTGTTTTTTAACTCAACATCATATGACTATAATTATGATCTACACAAGTACACATTTCTTATCCTTAATTTTCTTTTAACAGTTTGTATTGGCAGACACCATTAAAGCGCCATCGCCAGCATGCATCAACCACATTTGACAGACACATCATCGTCAATTCGCCACAAAGCAGACGACTATGGAACCATCGGCAACACTGTCAGTTGTACATTAATAATCCTTATTACAAGGGCATAAAGCCTACCGATGATTAGTTAAGTGTTGCTGTTAGAACTTCCCATACAAAAATTTAACGATCACTTTAACGGTGACAGACGGTTTGATGCAACCGGCCTTAAGTCGAGACAAATTGGCCCTAAAGGGTAATTATTTCATTGAAATTATAATACGTTATTTAAAAGATGAGGAGTGGCAGGTTAGCGTGGTACGGTCATGTAATGAGGAGAGATGAATGTCATATAGGCAAAAGAATGTTGGAGATGAAGGTTGATGGATGGAGAGGAAGGGGTAAACCCAAACAACGATGGATGGATTGTGTGAAAGAGGATATGAGGAAGAAAGATGTGAGTGTTGAGATGACGAAAGATGAGGAGAATGGAAGAGGAAGACGTGTTGTACCGACCCCACATAACGTGGGATAAGGGTAGGAGGAAGAAGAAGAAGAAGATTTAACCTATTACAATAAGTTATTCTCGTCTACTAAATTTGACTACAAATGCTATTGTAAGCACTAAGCACTTACCCATAATTGGTACACTCCAGATGCTCTTCAGAGGAGCAAAATACGCAAATACACATAATGTTTCACATGATACAATATTCTCTCTATTTCTTCATAGATATATGTATGAGTATTCATAACTAGGTAGATAATAACAAGAACACGTTCACCGAAAACTAATATTGAAGTACAAAGGAAATTAACACCAAAAATTTACAGTAACTTGACTCACGGCACTAAAACACGATATTATTCTATTATGCTAATAATAAAGTATTAGCTAGCTGAACTTTAAAAATCCTGAATTACCGAGTGTAAGCAAAAGACTGATGAGCCGCGTTTCAAGACATCTTAAGTAGCTGCACATTTCAAATTATTTCATATCATGATATGAATATTATAACTTTTAAACAGCATCATTGAAAAAAAACCATTGTTCGGTCATCAATCTCGTCATCAACTTACACGGAACTGACAGATTTATGTCAACATAAAGCCATAGAGTATCATAAATAACATAACAAAAAGTTTAGTAGTTTTTGTCAAAGGAGTACAGTTTGCGTAAATTAATACAGTATTTTCAACAATGTAGTAAATAATCCACCATTTTGATCGTGAGTAAAGGGTGACAAGTATTTATTTGACCCTCGCGGTTACGGATTTTTAGTAGTACTTAGTAGTACTAATCTCACGAGTAATTTCTTGGTAATTTCTTTTTTGATTTTCTTTTACTAGCAAGTAATACTCTTTGACAACTGACGTCGAAAGTCTTCGAATGTCAGTGATGTAAACAAGAAGTGAATTGAATGATTTAAATATTATAACGGTTTTATCACAAATATATCCGAGAAGCTAAAAAAAATATACTAAACGCTATAAATTACTTACAACAAAAAAGGATGAAGGACTTCACAGCATTCCGATTTCCCATAAACAATGTTCTGAAATCAGTTATTGATGTTGGTGTGAGGTAAGGTACTAAAATTTTAGTGCGTTTTCACACGTTATACGATCCGATATCGGATGTCGGAAAGGATCGAATTTCAAAGGCAAAAATGAAAGATGGTGGCTTAAATGTATAGGATGTCGGTCTTACATCTGATATCGGATCGTATAGTGTGAAAACGCACTAAATTGTAGCGTCAATTTTTTTAGTGAAAGCTATATATATGACCTTACTCGATCTGCCGAGAAGAAAAACACTCTAACGAAGCGTAGTACTTAGATACTTCTGATCATTTTTCTACATTTTCTAGGAGTCTAAGCGAAAGAATCCAGCAGGCGTAGCACACTAGTGTGATAAACCTTATCGCGTCGGGCATCCCTGTCGCACTTACTAATAAAATAAATAAATATTGGGGGTTGGCGGACACTTTACACAGATAAACCTAGCCCCAAACTAAGCAAAGCTTGTACTATGGATGCTAGGCGACGATATACATAAGACATAAGTACTTATTTAGATAAATACATAGAATACATACATGAAGGAACAAATATCTGTATTCATCAAACACAGTGTGTGTGTCAATCGAATTCTAACTCAGGACCGCGGCTTAGCAGGCAGGGTCACTACCGACTACGCCAGCCCGGTCATCAAGTCAAGTCGTAATAGCACAGAATATATAATAGTACAAGTACAGAAGGCCCACTGCTTTGATGTTCACGAAATGCCGCCTTTTTAAATGCCTACAAAAGTCTAACAAAGAAACGAGCCGCACGTGCGCAGCGTCGGATGATAGGGTTGCCTATGGATTAAAACGAATTAATTCTCAGATAAAATGTTATACTACATATTCAAGTTTTGGGTTCTTTCTAGGTATACAATACAGTATTTTTATATTTTTGTTTAAGCCTTCAGCATCACAAGCCTTATTGAACTTTTCTGTGGGACTTAATCAATAAGATCTGTGTAAGATTGTCCTATTTTATTCATGATGTCTATTTAACTATGCATTATTAGCCATTCCACACGTGGACATCGCATATGAACCTTAAAAAAACTCGCGATGTAAAGTAACAATAGAAAGTGCGAACGTGCGTTCCGTGAGAACGCGCTCCACCCCTGGGTGGCTAGCCGAATGGCACAATCGCTCACGAAACGCTCACGAAACGAAGCGCTAGTAGATATCTATCTCTATCGCGCTTGCGTATTGGCGCGACAGAGCCAGCGGCGTATCGCTTTCGTTTTTGTCGGAGAAATGCCATTCGGCTACGGGGCCTGATTAGGCCGCGAAGGGGTGCCGCCGGCACTTTCAGCGCGGCGATACAATCGCGGAGTGAGCCGCCCCTGGTAATAGTGCGAAAAGGCCGGCGTGACGTGATATAGCCTTTATCACGCGGCCGTGCTTGCCCGCCAGGTTACTCGTTCGTGCCCTAGCTATAAATTATGTCCCCAAGGGCGAAGGGCCCCAGCGAACGGTCTGCTTTCGCCTTAGTGTGAAATGTATTAACTGTGTGTAAAAGTGTACGTACATACAACCTTTTGATATTGAAACAAGTGTAAGCGCCAGCTTTCTTAAGTTCTGCGATAAATATTAAGAATAGTTTTTACGAAGTATTTTTACTTATTTTGTGGATTTTTACGGCCCAGCCACGAATTGACGACAGCTGTGCTTTTCCTATCGCTGTGTCTTCTGGCCGCCGCTCACCGCTATTTAGACCAATGTTTGGGCCGTTAAGATATCATTTGATTCTCTATTTTAATATACATATTACATATATGTAGGTAATAGTCATAAAACTAGGCGAATAGTTTCTAAGTTTTTTTTTTTTTTGGAGTTTATAAGCCTTTTTTCAGTACACATGGTGTTTTTTTACGCACTAGTGCGAGAAGTGGTTCATTATATGCCAGGCCGAAATTTCGGAGGGCCATCTGTACTGAAAAACGTCGTACGTGTTGAAACGATGTGACATTAAACGCTGCCCTCTCCCTAAAGCTAAATCCTTATTACGTAAATACCTACTGCCTTTAACTTACGAAGATTCTTGAGTCCGTCCCTCACACACACACACACACACACACCCACACACACCATACATATTCTTACACACTCTCTCACACTACCTAAATCACTAGTTACGAAACTCTCTGTTTTCATTTGATATTTTCATTCTTAGTCTAACGTTATATTTTATATTAATTGTAATTGGTACTTATATTTGTAAGTTTGCATGCACTTAGTATTTATTTTTTCTTAAGCCGCTGTTATCTGGTCAAATCACGTATGTAGCTGACTTCCACGATACAGGCTTAGCCTAGTGTGGGAGTCGTCGATTAATTGCAAATTGTATTTTAAACTAATTCTCTTGGTTAATAAAATATTTTTAATTTAATTTAATTTAATACGACACACGTGCGAAAGGGAAATTCGTGACTCCCTTCGGTTGTGTTTTAATTTATCGCCGCTCGTTTCGAACTTCCTTTTTTACGCACTTGTATCGTAATGTACTATGTCTTTATTTTTATTGTACGTACACGTTTCATAATCGCGAAACTGGTACGTAAATATACTGGTACCAAAAACTTCATGGTTTAAGCTCAGGTTTTACTTTCTTATCACTGAAGTTGATCCAGCAAGGCTAGCATATGATTGACGCGAGATTATCTCGCCGCGACACACCACCGCTACCCATTCAGTCAATAATTATGATTAGAATGAAAATTTTGAAAAAAACGCCGACTGCGACACAGTAGACCGATTTTCATGAAACATGGCTAAGAACACTCCCGACTAACTCAGCTTTCAGACAAAAAAAAACTAAATCTAAATCAGTTCTTCCGTTCGGGAGCTACGATGCCACAGACAGACACACACACAGACAGACAGACAAACAGACAGACAGACAGACACGTCAAACTTATAACACCCCTTCGTTTTTGCGTCATGGGTTAAAAAGAGAACATATCGCAGCGAGAAACTGTCGCGCCAATCATGTGCTACCCTGGTCTAGCCTATTTCATCACAGTGATTTTGACACTTGTTATTGACAATTATGTGCCTATTTCTGGGTTTATTTAGTAACATTGTTACTCATTGTGAATATTTCATTAAACAGGCAATGGACAGCGAAGTGACTGTCGGGAGACAATGAGGAGGCACACTCGGAGGTTATGACAGATGGTGCCACCTTATTATTCCATTGCATACGTGATAAATAATTTCATACGTGAGAGCGAGAAGATATTTTTCTCTCTCGCACATATGAATGACAGTGACATGCCTAACACTATACACTATACACTTGCACAGGCGCCATCTGGCGGGATAAAATGTTGTGAAAGTGAGTGTGTCTGTTTGTTTGTCCGTCTTTCACGGCAAAACGGAGCGACGAAATGACGTGATTTTTTAAGCGGAGCCGGTTGAAGATATGGAGATTGACATAGGCTTCTTTTTGTTAGACCCTACTCATAGTGTTGTGTTCCTGCCGGTGAGTAAGACTGCCAGAGCTCAACGAGGGTGCGGTTTGCTGATGACGGGAGGACTTACGGAACTGACCTATGCCGTCTATTATCCTTTGCGTCGTCGGCAACCCGAACCCTCCTTGGAACTTGTGCACTCCTTTTTACTGTGTAGGTATTTAACACAGCAAAAGGGAATGTACAAGTTTCTAATGGGGTGGCAACGCGCATGTGACACTCTTTGAGTTGCAGGCGTCCATAGGTTACGGTGACCGCTTTCTATCAGGCGGGCCGTACGCTTGTTTGCCACCGACGTAGTTTATAAAAAAAAGGCATTGCTTCCCAACTGCACAAAAATATTGACATTTCCAAAAATAAATTTCCTCACAAAGTACTAATGAACCTTTTTTACGAAGTTATCGTTACAATAAGAATACTAAATTTAAATAATTCGTGATGAACGTGGCTAAAATTGGGTCGCAAAAGTCGGTCAAGGAACCTCCCTGTTTATTCTATTCAACATGCTTCCTCATATTATCTAATTTCGGGTAAAAACGGGAGAGAATTCAACTTTTGTAAGAAATATATGTGCTGGGAATATACTGCTATAAGTTTTTTACAGTACACGTGGAGCTCTATTACAGCGCTAGTACGGTAATAAGCATATTACGTAACTATGTCAAAAATTTAAGGAGTCATATGTATTTCGCAACTTCTCAGCGCTGGGTTTGAATTTCTTTTTTAGGGTTCCGTACTTCAAAATGGAAAAACGGAACCCTTATAGGATATCTCGTGTGTCTGTATGTCCGTTGTCACAGCCAATTTTCTCCGAAACTACTGAACCGATTAACTTGGAATTTGGCACACATATGTAAACCTGTGACCCAAAGACGGACATGTAATTTAAATTTAGAAAATTTAATTATAGGGTCCACTTTTGGGGGGTAAAAGGGAAAATTTAAAAACAAAGTTTCTAGAACTATATTGTGTTACATATCAAATGAAAGAGCTTTTTACAAGTATTTCAAATATTTTTTTTTAATATTTTTAGTACAGTAATTTTCAATTAATAAAGAACAAATTTTACCCACTTCCCGGTTTCCGATTAAGCTAAAAATTTGCACACATATGTAAATCACGTGACAATGCAATATTATGGTATCATGGAGCTGCTGATCTGATGGAGCTGAAAGGTAGTCATCAGGAACTTTGCTATGAAACGTCGTATCACAATCCAGTAAGGGGTTTTTAGAAACGTCTCGGAGAGCAGTAGATGACTGTTGAAAGAAAGGTGCAGTCGGCGATAAAAGCTTGTGCCAAAAATGATTTTTTTGCAAAAACCTTATTTGACCCCCATTAAACACCTGTTGCATAAATATATACGATACAAGTGCGTAAAAAAGGAAGTTCGAAACGAGTGGCGATAAATTAAAACACGACCGAAGGGAGTGTTTTAAATCAACACGAGTTCCGAATTTCCTTTTCGCACGTGTATCGTACGACGTTTTTCAGTACAGATGAGCCTCCGAAGTTTCGACCTGACATATAATGAACCACTTCTCGCACTAGTGCGTAAAAAAAACACCATCTGTACTGAAAAATACTATAGGTGTTTTACACACCTTTAATTAATGACGTTATGTTATGACAGTTCGATATCACTTTCATCCAGAAGTCGTGAGTTCAAGTCTCGACAGACGACCGGTCTAACCTAGCGCGTGACCCTGCCTGGTACGCCGCGGTCCCGGGTTCGAATCCCGGCAAGGGAATTTATTTGTGTGATGAGCACAGATATTTGCTCCCCTGAGTCATGTATCATTTCTATGTATATAAGTATTTGTATATTATGTATTTATCGCTGTCTAAGTACCCATAACACAAGCCTTCTTGAGCTTACCGTGGGACAGTAAATCTGCGTAAGAATATCCTATAATATTTACTGATTTATTTATTTACAGTTCATACTAAGAATCGTACCTCATTTTTTTAGCGCCACCTAGTAGGTAAATACTACACCACTTAATAACTACACTTTTTTATGGCCATCAGATAATATTTATTTACAAAACGATAGTTACAAATATTACAAATATGTATCAAAGCATCAACAAAACAGGGAAATTTATGAAGTGGAGGAAGGATTGGGTAGGGCTGCGCCATTATTTAAGACGATACGGTAGGGGTCAATTTTCCATACAAACGCTCTCGACTATTTCCTCCCTGGTTTTTGAAGATAGAGCAATGATTTTTTCAACACAGATTGTTATTATTTTTATCTGTGTCGGACCGTTTTGATTTTTTTGATATTCTGCTTTTTAAAGACTCTAGAGCCAATCAAACATTTCCAAAAACGGCCTTTTTCATTGTGGCGCAAAAAAAGGTGTGATACTCAAGATTGGTAACAATTATCCAAAAAAGCGAAACGGTCCGACATAGATTATTTCATTGTTATTCAGATTCTCAAATTTCGTTCCGATTGATTAAGTTTTGAAGGAGGAAAAAGTCGAGAGCGGAACCTCGATTTTAAAGATTTTTTTGAAATATCTTTTGACTGGGTTGTTCTTAATGGACAATTTTTTTTCGATAAATCTAGTTAATAACACTTGTATATTTAACTAAAATTCCCAAGTTGAAAAGGGGGCTCCTTTCCATTTTAGCATTTTCGCTACCGTATCCTCTTAAGCCGAAGAAGTTTTTGAACGTGTTAAATTTGTATCGCGTACCCCGGATACACATGCTTGTAGCACGGATTATTGAAATTGTAATTTTTGATCTTAGCCAACCCATGACCACGCTGAGGGATCTGTCCCATCGTTCGACGATTGCTTCACCCAGATGTTTCACAAAGGCAGACATTTGAGGTGCGAAGATACCATCAACGGATGTTACGAGGGGGGTAAATGTTGCATGTCGTTTTTAATAACTACACTGATGATGCCTACAAATTTATTTTCACCACACCAACTGGTAAAGGCATTCTTTGCTATTCGAAAACAGATAGCAAAATTGCATTTTATCCACAAGGGGGCAAAGTAATTTCATGCAAATTTTAACCCGATGTCTTAATATGTCTGCTAGATTTTACCCTATAAATGATGATTTTGAATCAAAAATATTGAATAAATTGATGAATTTGATTTATTTTGATGTTTTATAGTCAGTATTTTGTTCGTGTTGGTGTGGTGAAAAATTGTGTGTTTCACTCGGTGGCAAAGTTTGTTTAACCTTCGTGCCTTGATACCCTCGCAACGCTCAAGATTCCACTTTTTGAACCACTCGCTACGCTCGCGGTTCAATATTGGAATCTTTCGCTTGCTCGGGTATCAATATTGGCACGTGCGGTTAAACAACTACTTTGCCCCCTTGTAAAACAAATAACTATTCTTTCAAAATCTGTATTGACGTGATATTATGATATTAGAATAAAGAAGCATGTCATTTGTTCTTATAAAAACTAAAAACACGCAAAAATATATCGGGAAAATATGATTTTAGCCACTTCCAGGTCGCAAAACAGCGCCATCTAGTTTTAAGCCTAAAAGGCCCATACATTTCAAGGGTACGCGTTTTTGTATGGGCTTTGTCTGTCCCGTATTATATGTATTTTTTTATAAACTACGTCGGTGGCAAACAAGCATACGGCCCGCCTGATGTAAAGCGGTCACCGTAACCTATGGACGCCTACAAATCAAACAGTTTCACATTCGCGTTGCCACCCCATTAGAAACTTGTACATTCCCTTTTGCTGTGTTAAGTACACAGCAAAAAGGAGTGTACAAGTTCTAAGGAGGGTTCGGGTTGCCGACGACTCAAAGGACAATAGACGGAACAAGTTAGTTCCGTAAGTCCTCCCGTCATCAGCACACCGCACCCTCATTGAGCTCTGGCAGCCTTACTCACCGACAGGAACACAACACCATGAGGAGGGTCTAGCGCTATTTGGCTGCGGTCTTCTGTAAGGCGGAGGTACTACCCCAGTTGGGCTCTGCTCTAGATTCGAGCGAGACGATATCCGCTGTGCTGTGCCCTAGCTACCACACAAAGCGGAATATCATTCGCTATGCCCTACCTCCCACAGTATGTCTTGTATGTTAAAAGCCTCGATCGAATACGCCAGTTACAATTACAATCATTTCCTTAAAAACATCTCAAATACTCTTCACAACATAAATGAGGTGAACTGAGAATAACCTCATTCTCCACGTGTCTATCGCTATCTCAACATAACTGAACCCCTCTCTTTCTATCGACGAGGACAAATATTGTTTTAGCGTAGCGCCTCTACGCCGTAGTACGAGAATTGCTAGTTTTAAAAGGTGTATAATTCTATAGAAAATATACGTCGCTTACGCTCTTTTTGAAGTGACTGGTGATTTATTCTAAATTATTTTTGTGAGTTATTGTAGATTTTGTGTAAATGTTCTAAAGTTCATTTTAGATGGTTTCTATTCTATTTATTCTAAAACATTATGATGAGATCTTTTTGTTTAAATAATTATCAAAGAGAGTAATAGTCAAAATAAAAGTTTATATTAATAGAAATTAGTAAATTATGATACAAGTGCGGAAAAGAGGAATTTAAAACGAGAGATAAATTAAAACATGACCGAAGGGAGACACAAGTTATGAATCCATTTTTCACACGAAACACGACACAAGGGCTGGCCAGTATTTTGCTCAGAGAATAAGCATCGCCATTCAGCGAGGCAATGCGGCCAGCCTTTTGGGCACGCTGCCTGTTGGTGGCGACTTGCAGGGTGTTTTTGAGTTGTAGGTGTGTGTGTGTGTGTGTGTGTTTTTTTTTTAAGTATGTACTTTTGGGTTTAGTTTATTGACGATGCATGTTGCGGATTTTCCATTGTCTTACTTTTTGACGAAGCTTGTAGCTAATAACGGATTTTGTATTCAGTTGACGAAGCCTGCGTTGCGGATTTGAGAATATGGTCTCTGAAATAAACTAAAATTTGTTCTTCACACGTGTACTGTGCAGATGTAGTTGTAGTGCGAAAAGGTTTTCCTTCGTATTGTTACAGAAACGTACGAACGCGTCATGCTATTTCAGTCAGTCTCAGTACAAGATGTACTGACACTGTCTGAACTAATAAATAAATAAATAAATAAATAAATATTATAGGACATTCTTACACAGATTGACTGAGGCCCACGGTAAGCTTAAGAAGGCTTGTGTTGTGGGTACTCAGACAACGATATATATATAATAGATAAGTACTTATATAGATACATAGAAAACATCCATGACTCAGGAACAAATATCTGTGCTCATCACACAAATAAATGCCCTTACCGGGATTCGAACCCGGGACCGCGGCGCAGCGGCAGGGTCACTACCGACTGCGCCAGACCGGTCGTCATATGCAACTAGCATGGCAAATACGAACGTTTCCGAAAATATACGAAGGTAAACCTTTTCGCACTGCATCTGAACGACGTTTTAAAATACATAATTATAGCCCTTTGAAGTTTCGATATAATACGTACATAAATATTATTCAAAATAAGTTTTGCCTTGCCATCGAAGAACCGCAAAGAATTTACTACTTATCACATGAAATCGCATCAAAATCAGTATTAAGTAAAAGTACCAGTGCTCGACACGATATTGCCCAATAGATGACACCCTTCTGTATCATTTATTTTATTGACAATGACTTAAGATTGAAACTGGCATCGGTAACTGACGAGCACTGGTACCTACTTACCGTCTGAACTAAGAAACAAATCAAATAAATAAATAAATAAATATTCGGGACACCTTACACAGATCAACTTAGCCCCAAACTAAGCAAAGCTTGTACTATGAGTGCTAAGCGACGATATACATACTTAAATAGATAAATACATACTTATATACATAGAAAACATCCATGACTCAGGAACAAATATCTGTGCTCATCACACAAATAAATGCCCTTACCGGGATTCGAACCCACGAACGCGGCTCAGCAGGAAGGGGCACTACCGACTGAGCCAGACCGGTCGTCAATCGTAATAATAGGCTGGTTTCCTATACTTAAAATAAAATATTTTATGCAGTGCACGAAATAAAGCACCACATAATTAGAAGAAAAATATGGACAGTAGTTATTATTAAATTAAAACGGGACTTAATCGCGTAAAACTTACGTTTTATATTTAACCCGACGTTTCGGACATGACATTACGTCCGTGGTCACGGGTAGACTGGCTGGGAGTTGTAATAATCGTTTTTGATAATATTAATAATATTTTCGGAAATAATCGCTCCTAGAGGAAAAAAGTGTGCCCCCCCCCCCCTCTAACTTTTGAACCATATATTTAAAAAATATGAAAAAAATCACAAAAATAGAACTTTATAAAGACTTTCTAGGAAGGTTGTTTTGAACTTGATAGGTTCAGTAGTTTTTGAGAAAAATACGGAAAACTACGGAACCCTACACTGAGCCTGGCCCGACATGCTCTTGTCCGGTTTTTTGCGTCATGGAAAAATTCAAATTTTAAAGTTTTCATACAAGGTAAAACATTTTTCAGGCTGCCCATTCATCGCAACAAAAGGCTGCACGGGGCTTCAGACATTGTTCTAAATCCATTTTTATATAACATCAGTCCGTGCGTCATTCTCTTCGTAATTGGTACAGACATAGATTAAATACTACTGGAAGATACGTTACAATCTAGCGCACCACAAAGGGCGACAATTTTAAAACATTCCATCCCGTAGAAAAGTTTAATTTTGCGCTTTTTCTTCTGATAGCGTGGGTGTACCAGAGTATATAATATATTATACATGACGTATGCCTGCAATGGCTAAATGCAACCTGCTTTTAAATAGAATTTTATAACACTTTAAGTTCTCGCGTTTTGTACAATAAATGGAATTTTGACTGTGAATTTTGACGTTCCAGCTTTTTTATTATTATTATAAATGAGCTTACTCTTGGCCACAGACTAGCCAAAGACGTGGCCTACAGTGGAGCTTAGATTGATTCTATCAATTAGCGGTAGCAAAAAAATATCTGCTGCATTTTATATGACTGTAGCATACCTTCTCATTCACTTGCCGTCCATTTACTTTGTATAGGTATACACTATGTAACATAATTGCCGAAGATAAATCCTACGGCTTATACATTATTTACCTTTAATTTTCATGGTGTTTATTTTAAAAAAAGGAAGTGGTATTCGTAACCGCTATTCGATACCGGTTATGCTCTTAAATGGATCACCAGCATTAATGTTACACCCTGTATGTATGTAGAGTCCATCCAAAATCAAAATCAAAAATCAAAATAATTTATTCAGCAAATAGGCCACAGGGGCACTTTTACACGTCACATGTACATAGGTATTTAAAAAAATATTTAAAATTGAGTTGAAATTACAATTGATACTATTATATACTAATTCTAAGTTCTAACTAAAGTTAACTCTATACAATTAATTAGAGATGTAGAAGGTCTCTAAATGTCGAATTACAACCAAGAACTACACTAAATTTTAATATAAAAAGTACAAATACAAAAAAAAAAAGTCTAAAATTACTTTAGAGGTGCAAATGACTCTAAATGTCACAACTAAAAATAAAATGTATATATACTTAATCTAATTCTCCTTAGAGATGTATATGGTCTCCATGAGTCAAAATCATATATTTAAAATATTCACTAAAAGAAAGGAAACAAACGACAACCGAACAAAGTGTCCTAATTTAATAAAAATTAGAATTAAAGTTACTAAGTTATAACAGCCCCAGTAAGCTTAAACAGACCGGTCTTCACAGACGGCACCCGTTCACGAGTATGACGCGTATCTCAGCCATCGCCTCCCTCAACCTTTATTCGGGAAGGTGGCGACCCGATCCAACGTAAGTCTTAGTCAATCTAGGGAAGAATTTCCTGTAATATTTATTTACATTCATATTTTTATCACTCTTCATCTCATCATTCACTATTGAGAATGAGTAGCATATCAATGTTCTTACATAATCTGTGGTTTAGATAACTGTAGTTCTCCCTTAAAGGGGAGTTTCTTAATCCGATTAGGTAGTTGTTCAATGGAAACGCTTGTAGATTAGCTCTCGTGGTTTATATCGGTTTTAGACACTTAGAGCGCTTTCATACCATCCGATCCGATACCGGATGTAGGAGGGATTAGGTACAAAGGCAAATGTGAAAACGCACTTAAGGTTACATTCCAATTGCGACAGCAACGGGAAACTGGCGATGTAGCTCTCAAATGATGATTGAAACATTTGAATATGTACTTTAGTTAAAATATTGACATCAGCATTCATAATAAATAATTTTGGAAAAATAGTTTTTCAGTACCGCTTTTGGTCCATTGCCTTTTAACCCTTCTTTTTTTATTTAGACTACTATAATAAAACAGTTGCACTCTTGTGTTTTGTACACTTATTTAATGTGACTACAGCGTAGATTAAATATAATTATTTTACCTTTTTCCAAAGAAAATTTTACGACCTGGCTGAAATGTCGGAAACGGACAGAATGAGCAGCAAAAGGGAATGTACAAGTTTCTAATGGGGTGGCAACGCGCATGTGACACTCTGAGTTGCAGGCGTCCATAGGTTACGGTGACCGCTTTCCATCAGGCGGGACGTACGCTTGTTTGCCACCGACGTAGTATTAAAAAAAAATGAGCAGGAGGGAATAGCTGGCAGTCCTTAACTGTGCGTTTCTCCAGAAACTTCCTGACGTTAAAACGCCTGTCGTCTAAACGTTGGAATGAATTGTCGCCAGCGGTATTTCCGGACCGCTACGACCTTCAAACCTTCAAGAAAAGAGCGTACACCCATCTTAAAGGCCGGCAACGCACCTCCAACGCGTTTGCCTCCTATCCCATAAAAAAGGGGTAACATTATTACATTGAATCGCGTTTAACCCGGAATTTAAGTAGTAATGACAAAAACATGATTGCCAAGTATCGACAACCAGTTATAAGGCGTGATAAAAATCGCAACATAATCGCTAAAAAGTTCACTCCCACGACCACAATAATTTAAAAAATTAACCCATTTGTTTCAATCCCAGATTAATTTATCAGGTCGCATATGCAACTCGTAAATTCTGTATGCCCCTGGGGCGCCTGACGTGCATTCTAATTCCTAAACACGAAACGGGTAGATTCTGTCTCTATCCCGTGCGTATTGGCGCGAATTGAAGGCGTTTTAAAATACGAGGGGTTTGCCCGCGAGTAGGTGCGATTCGATTTTTGTCATGCGCTGTGAAACCCGCTTGAACTAAAATTGCGATGGTCTTGCGCAAATGTCTTGAAATGATATCGAAATGTTATAAAATCTTCAAAAAATGAGTGTACAAGTTTCTAATGGGTCGGCAACGCGCATGTGACACCCCCTGAGTTGCAGACGTCCATAAGTTATGGTGATCTTCCAACAGGCGGATCGTATACCTGTTTGCCACCGATGTGGAATAATAAAATGAGGATGATGATCATGTTTTCATTTTGTAGTGTGTGAAGTTTTAAAGAACAAATAATCTGAAATAAACAAACGGGCGAGAATCTTCAAGTCTTCGACTTTCTTTTTTGTTCTACAACTTGTAATAAATGAAGCATAAATTACAAACTCCAATTCTCGTTTTCCGGTATCAAGTTTTGTATACTTACTTATTTGTATTATTCATTCGTTCATACAAAGTACAAAAATTTTAATGAATAATAAAATGAAATATAAAATATTGACAACTACAAAAACAAGCACGTAGTCTGGGGGCCGGTTTTTGAATCTCGACCATCCGATTTCGTGAAATTCTTTCAATAATATCTCCACTACTAGCGATTTAAATTCTACTAACAGAATCGAAAACAAGTGGTTTTTTTTTTAATTACTAGCCTTCCTTTTTCAAAAATAGCATTACGTCGTTTTCCACAGACTTTCGAACGGTGAATGGAACGTTCGAAATTCAAATATCGATCCCCTGCAACGTTAAATTAACAAGTTCATTTAAAATATACCTACATACATTTTCGTTTCTATGCACATTAGTATGCCGATCATTATGTAGATACTAGGAAAACATAAAAAAAATGTGCAAATAAAAAAAATAACTGGTAGGAATAAAAAATAACTTTAAAATGTAAATATGTTTCAGTCGGTTTTTTTTTTTCAAACTGCATTAATTTCGAATTTAGGACCCGATTGAAACTCATGCGTCAAACATAAAATCTTAGATCTGATACAAATTGCATATTTCAGTCTGAAACTTGAACATTTTTTTATGAAATTGCACATTCAATATTGCAGTGACATATTACAACTCTGATGCATTTTTCGAAAGCTTACTCGAGACGAAAAGCGAATGTTGAATATACCAACAGTACTGTAACCCTAACTCTGAAACTAAGCCTCATGATAAGTTCCCGGTTCGCACACACGACGCCACCGTAATAAAAATTATATGCTCCAATTTACGATGGCGGGGGTGGGCCCAAAAAATTCCCCCCAACCCCCTGATTGCGGGATCGAATCTCGCTAAATGGGGGTGAAAAATTCGCGGGTGGCGCGGAGAGAACGATACATTTTTATCATTATCCCTTTCTACCGAACTATAGGGTGGGGGTAATTATTAATTTTATTTTTTTTGTTTGTGTGCGTTGCACGGATTAATTAGTAAAGGGTGTGTGGTATTCTAATAAATGGCGGTGTACTGGCAACACTCAGTTGCTGTCAAGATGGCACCAAGTGTGTGAGGTCGGAGAATGCCGTACAGAGAAATAGTTGTTTTATTTATTACAGAACTCCTCCTTTTGATATAATATATTAAAAGAGGACAGTACAAGTGGCGACGAGGATGAAAACGTAAGTGAATATTTCAATATTCGCAATAGAATGCGTGCAAGTTATTTCTGAAATAAAATTTGCCGCCATTACGGCTTTGTTGCAAATGCAAACAGCCGGCGATGTAAAACGGAATAGGTAAGTAATTATCATCCAAGAACTATTTCGATTGAGCAAATAAAGTACAAAACAATTAAGTCATGTAAAAGAAAAGAAATAAATTAGTGATTTACAGAACTTGAAGTTCTGTTTGCTTGTTACTAAAGTGGGTCCATTGAAATGGACCTGGAAAATTTCATTTGTGTGCAATTCAACTATTGGTCAGATGACAAATGTTAGATTTTACAGGCATAAAACAGTGTTGTGAAATAGACACATTGCTGAGTAAATAAACAAAATTAATTGTATAATAATATATTTTGTAAAGTACAAAGTTGGATTGGGACTTAAGTTTTATGTTTTTCAATTTTTATAAAGGGAAGGATAGATTCTAATTAGTCTAATTGTATTATTTATCTTCTCACTATACGAGTTTACAAACCAATGTACCTATGGAATTGACATAATTTCAAAACTGTAATACCTACAAGATGTTCTAAAAAAAATATATAATAGTGAACATTAACTGAAGAATCTTTCTGATTTCTTCATTGTATGGACTTTTTAATATTTATAACTGATACAATCCCTAACAGTGTTTGTCATCTACCCTATTCTATGCAAGTATACAATGTTATTATAAGCACAGCAGGAATTGCATATCCCTCAAATGTTGGGACAATTGTGAAAACAATAAAAAGTCAGAAATGACTGGAAGCCTCCAGCGGGCTGGACAAATTGTCAAAATCCTTAAAATTAAGGAGACGCCTTCGGGCCGGATAAGATGTCAAGTACATCATAAGTAAATCCCTTTAAAAGTCGGGAAAATCCTTAAAATTAAGGAGACGCCTTCGGGCCGGAAAAGATGTCAAGTATAAATCCCTTTAAAAGTCGGGAAAATCCTTAAAATTAAGGAGACGCCTTCGGGCCGGATAAGATGTCAAGTACATCATAAGTAAATCCCTTTAAAAGTCGGGAAAATCCTTAACATGAAGGAAATGGCTTCAGGTCAGGTTAAAGGGCTGTTAGAAACATAAATAAATAAATCAGGTGAAGTATCACTGGCGCAGTGGTGAGTATCTGTTTGCCTTGGTTGAACTCAGCTCTTTGGGTTAACATTGCTCTGACTATCATCAGTATATGCACAACTTATGAGTACTCATTTACCCATAAAATAAGAGTACTTGAGTTTTGATAACTCTAAACAGTCCATAGAAAGGAGACAATAGTTTTTATGACATTTCATCTTCTCTTGCTCTATACTGAAGGGTTCTAATACTGAGTTACTATTATCCAGTAACAGAAAATACAGATAAAAGGTTTAAGCAAGGTCTAAATAACATTATCTCATGCTTTATACACTAATGAAGCACAACATTTAAGTATTTCTATAATAACTTAAAGTGTCTCTTACCGTTTTCTGTCCAATTTTATGAAAATATGAATGTTTGGTAGCCAGTTGGCTATCAGAAAATTTGCCTGTCTGTAAAATATTTTGTACTTTGCACAAAATAAAGCATCAGATACTTATGAGAAAAGTGTAACAGTAGTTATTCTTGAATCCGTATAATCCATTATCTATTTTTAAGAAAGATAAGTTGGATAGAAATATAAACATAAAGTAAACATGTTGACCATAATGTCACTGATCTTGATTGCATGAAGTTCCATATCAGCAAATCATTCAAATTCGTTGACAGTTCTTAAAAAGAAGCTGGTTTGACTAGAAAGAAAGTAGCCTATTGTTTAATTGTACCATATAAGCGATGCCATGGCAATATCACATTTCTGCCATCTAGGGTTTCTACCATCTATGATATTATCTATTCTGTGCTAGTGTATCTGTCATTTTGACAGATCAAAAATAGTAATAGCCTTACAAATGAAATTGAAACAATGGTGTTGGTCTAGTTAAATGTGATAGAAATAAAGCAAATGTGGACAGGTGATCCATGCACGCACGCTGTACAATGACAAATCTCGTTCAAATTATCGCTGAGTGGTGACACATATGTTTTGAAAAGACAGGCCTGACAGGCAAGGGAATACAACAATCATAATAAAAGTTTATTAATATAAAAGCTTTGTGTGAAACATGCATGAATTAACAATTTGTACAAGTTTTCAGATTGCTTTGGCTTACACCACTGGTATAACACTAGTTTCCAGAACTAGGTACTGAAAAATAATATGGATGTGGATGGTGGATGTAACTTTAAAAATGCATTTCAGCATGTTGCTTGACTGAATGTAAGCAATAAGAAAAGGAAGCTGTGATTGGAAATTACAAAGTACTTTCCTAAATGTCTACAGAAGTAAGATTTGTAAGTAAAACACTTTTAAGTGAAGAACAGAACGGTGAGTGGTATTTGTAAAACAGCCTGGTAGTAAAGCCAAAACTATGTCTGACATTACATTACAATAAAATGACACATACTGTCATAGTTTTGGTTATTATGCCCAGTAAAATATTTTCCTACGGGATAGAATGAATGAATGAATAACCATTTACCAAAGTGTTATATTTCAAAGCAGTTATTCGGTTAGATGCCTTATATCACGACAAATTATTACATATCAAGAGAAGTACCAGCCGCGAGACCCGAGGTCACAGCCTGAAACTGATTTGCACTCCTACTACTAAAGCTGCATATCATTCCCTATCCAATCGTGTTGTAGCGGTTTGGAACAGTCTACCGGATAGTATTGTTACTGCTCCCTCAGTGAATGTGGCTTTTAACAAATAAAATAGTGACATGACTTTGCTAACTATTAATCATGAGACACTGTGTGAGATAGGCTCATCAGCTGAATAGCTGCTCGCCTATAATTGAATAATATCAGTGTTTTCATATTAAATCTGAGCTAGGCTACAAATCTGTTGGGGGTTACAAATCAAACTGTTTTTATCCTCTGAGATATTCATACTAGTTCTATTTATCTTACAGATTTCTTCCAAACAGGTCACACACCTAGTAATATGGTGGAATATGGCTGAGATCAGCCCATGTCAGTCATTTTGGAAACAGGAAATTGTGCTCTAGTTCGCTAACACCATACTGTGGTGAAAGGTCTGTGCACTATTATTTGGTTTAAAAGTTAGCTAACAAGGTTTCAGTCAAGCAAATAAATATTTTGGTCTGTGTTTCAAAAACAGGTGATTAAATATTATACATTTTATTTAACTGATACCAATGTTAAACAAATATAATAAAATGAAAATTACAAGTATTTTAATCTATGTTTCACATCATTATGAGAGTTGCTGTAAAAGTTTCATAATATACCTACTGTTATTAGTAAAGTTGTTCCATTTTGTGGAATACATTTGATACAGTAGATCTCACAACAAAAGCTCATGTATAAAGGTTAGAACTCTGTTTTGCCTATTGGCCACAAACATTCATAAGTACTTAAAATAATGGTTATTCATTATAACAATGTTAGGTCCATATCTGAAAAGTGAAATCAGTATAGTTATTAGTTACATGGTGACACCAAAGTAGTAATAAGTTTGACTATGCATATTTGTTTAAATTTTAATAAGTACTGCTTGTTGTATTGCATATCTAAAGATAGTAGTTATTTGAGTTCAGCTATATAGGTACATTTTACAAATTCTACAAACTAGAATATTAAGTCTCTAGTACTAACAGCAACACTCTTGGCTAACCATCGGTAGCCTTTATGCCCTTGTAATAAGGATTACAAATGTATGGCTAACAGTGTTGTCGATGGTACTTTATAGTCAGTTGTAGCCAAACTCGATGTGACTGTGATGTTGGATACTAGCAAACTAGGTAAAAATTGTTTGTAAACTGTAAATAATTGCATTAATAATACAATTGACATGATTAATATAATATATAATCTTTTATGCATAGAGATACATAAAGACAAAGGATTGATTTATTTAATTGTAACTTTCTTACACAATACAAATGTGTCAATGGTGGACTTCTTCTTCTTATCGTGTCGAGGTTCCTTTCTTAATGGTGGACTTAATGCTAGGATGCATTCTCTACCCACAAATTTTAATTAATGATACTTAGTAGTAACCGGGACTACTAACCTTTGTTTAATTTTATGGTATGTTTTTGACTATTGTTAAGACAAAATTCATTGTTCTTATTTTTATGATATGAAATTGATTATAACCCATAACCCCATACCCATAATTCATTGTAACTACTAACAATGTAGAAAATATTGTATGTAGATTTATTCATTTCAATGATGACTAATCATAATTAAATTTCAAAACTAGCCAGATTATTAGTTAAGATTGCGGTATGCCTTCACAGGGCATTATGTACTCACTTACCTGCCTCGTTTATTCACCTGCATTTTAATGTAGGTACATAGATGTACAGTAGATTAATGAAATATGGAAAGTTAACTACACCTAAACTGCATTCATGAAACATTGTATTAGATTAGGCTAGCAATTAGCAATGTAAAATGTTGGTTAGTAAAAAGTTTGAATTTGTGGTGTTCAATGGTTAACTTCAACAATAATCTTTGTATGTCATAGGTATGTTTATAAAAGACGGAAATTACTGACATTAGTTACCTACAGAGTGATTCACTGTTTGATGTGGACGTACTAAATATTGTATGAAATTTGTATTCTAATATCTATCTTATTCTACATGGCCACAGGAAATTAATCAATAACTGTTTTATGTATAATTGTATATGAACTTGTGAGAGGTAGCAAGTAAAGATTGTTATAAAATTTAATTCATTTAAAGAAAAGGAGAGGAAACGGGAAGGTACCGAGTAAATGTCATTGGGGATTCCTACAGCAGATCGTTATTTCCAAACCAAATATTTACTGGATGTGGACACAGTCATTGTACAGAATCTACTTAAGTGTTAGTATCTTGTATTTAATAATATTAATAGATATAGTATACCTTGTGTGTAGTCTATTTTGACTCTTTAGGATTATTCTTAAGACTCAAAGATTCATAATATGTTATGCTACTAACTAGTGGTTGATATTTCTAGCTCTAGTCTAAAGTCATACACTTGTGTTAGTATAAGGACTTACCATGGAGTATAATTATAATGTGATGTGATCAGATTGTTACTTAATAGAAAAATATTTGCAATGGATAATTATTTCAAGCCTATCTGGAAACTGTAACCCTATTTGTATTAGTTGTATAATAGTAGAGATTGTTGATTGTATAAAATTGGAAGTTTATAAAATGTGTATGTATCTAGTGATTCAAAACCGTTGTTGTTGCTACATGCATTTATTGAATTTGTTTGAAGCTAAACTGTTGATTAGTGCGCGATGCAGTCTTGGTAATTTCATAAATGGTTCATGCATTGTTTTAATTTAAAATTTGTTAAAAAGGAAGAGATGTGGTATTCTAATAAATGGCGGTGTACTGGCAACACTCAGTTGCTGTCAAGATGGCACCAAGTGTGTGAGGTCGGAGAATGCCGTACAGAGAAATAGTTGTTTTATTTATTACAGAACTCCTCCTTTTGATATAATATATTAAAAGAGGACAGTACAACGAAAACTTTGTACAAGGAACATGTTTTCCAAGAGTCTACTCTACAGTATCTTTGAATAAAATCGTAAGTATGCCATTTTGTAAAGGGTCAGAATCGAACTTGTAACAACTCCGAAGATGCTGCTACGGTAACTACTTAACGATATGGTACTGTCAAAAGTAAAGATAAGCCAACTGTTTAGTTAAATGCACGAATTTTTGATGGAAAAAATACTTGTAGCGATGAAATTGTGTATCATCTGTGCAAAAAGAGATGATATTGAGTACACACAACACAAACTTTTTTTAGAGCGTTTTCACATTATCCAATCCGGTATCAGATATAGGAAGAATGTCAAAAGCAAAAATCAAAGATACCTTTATTATGTAGGGGAATACGTACTTATTATAAATCTGTGTGAGAATGACTCATAATATTGTGTAATAATGTAATGTCTGTTATAAATCTTTGTTGTCTTTTGCATACTTTCTTTTTTTGCTATTTTTTATTTTTATTAGTGTTGTATTCATAAATTGTTACCTGTCGTGATTGTTTTTCACCGACTGGCCTCATCGGAAGACCAGCGCTGGAAGTCGCCAGCAACATGCTGAGATGAGACCATTTCGTGGCACTTTTGTCTGATTAGCCTTTGTGTGTATGGTTACTTGTTTGTGTGTCGTTAATTTTTGTGTATATTATATTGTTATCGTCGTTGTTAAGTGCTTACGAATAAAAAATATTCTATTCTATTCTATTCTATAATAATTTTTTTTATTATTCATGAGCCGTGGCAAATGCCGGGATAACGCAAGGAGGATGTTGATTCATCTGCTGGCATTTTCTGATATTTAAGTCACTTACTATTGTTTTAACTGTGACTGTACCCATAAAAAAAAATTATAGTAACGAATTGGCGTAAATTGAAACATCAAATATCAATACTAGAGGTAAAAGACCAACGTTATTCCATTCACTCGTTCTATATTTAAATCCTAAAATTCAAACTAAAAAAATATCGCATCAACGAAGCTAGCTAAAATTCACTCTCGCTTTTCAACGGTCAAATAAAAATTCGTAAAAATTCAAGGCCACTATTTGTAGGTTATTTTTTTGGCTTAGCCGTGGAACGTTTTTTATTTTTATTCGACGAGTTGTACGCTCGAAATAGATTTTTATTCCATTTTTGGACAGTGTTTCATTCAGTTCAGGTTTATTATTTTCCCCTCCGTATAACAGTATAATATACTAGCGTACAGTGAACCAATTGGAACCCTAGGCAGCTACAACCATGTCAAAATGACAAGCAGTAACAGATTTCTTACAATCTGATTTATAACGTCACTATGACATAGTTCTACAGAAGGGTTCCAATTGGTTGATTGTACGTATATCAAATTATATAACCTATAGTTTATTATTAATTATGACTTGTTGAGTTTAGATTATAGTGAAGCAAAAGCTCGGAACGGATATAATGACCGTGTACTATGAAAGTAACTTGAACATAATAGGGTTTTTAGCGCTTAATGTCACTGTTTATAATAGTTCTAAGATGCATTGGGGCAATTTTGAAGCACAGAAATGCACGGGTAATTTCGAAAGGGGAATCTTGATATGATAGAAATAATGATTTTTATGTGACTTTCGAAATTAGATGACTTTTGAAATTATCCCAATGCACCCTATTATATTTGATTTCTTCTTTTTCGTCTTTCAGCTCTTAGTTATAGACATAAATAAAGATATAGGTTGTCGTACCTACTACGTATTTATCGTAATTTTGGAGTTTAACAGTTTGTGGGTTGTTTTTTATAGCTTGAGTAGTTGAAAAATCATAGCGAATAACTGACTGCTTACTATCAGGAGCAGCTCGTTTGTAATTATATAGTTACTTACATACTAGGTACCCTTCCTTTTAAACAAAAAAAATACATAACCTAACCACAAAATTAAAATTTTGAATAAACCCCCGACTGCGACATAGTGGACCGATTTCATGAAACATGGAAGAACACTCCCGACTAATTCAGCTTTCAAACAAAAAAAACTAAATCTAAATCGGTTCATCCGTTCGGGAGCTACGATTCCACAGACAGACACAAACACAAACAGACAGACAGACATACAGACAGACACGTCAACCTTATAACACCCCGTCGTTTTTGCATCGGGGGTTAAAAACCGATCTGTCAGTGTTAAAAGTGACATTTCTTCATCCTAAAAAATTATTAAAAATGGACTTCCGGTACGGGCGCCATCTTAGCGGTATCGTGTAGTGAATAATTTCTCCTTCTTTTGCTCATTAATTTTGTTTAAAGTGTAATATCGATAGCTTATTATGCAGTAAACTAATGTTATAGTGAGAAGCTGATGAAGAATTAATCTCGAAACGCGTTTAGCCCCTTTTTTGTCGTCAACGGCCGATAGTCCACGTGCCCTTGTAAAATATAGCTATCAATTTACAAGTGCCAACTACCGAACACTGTCGTACTTACCGTACCAAAATCTAAAACAATTAGCTTATATCACCTTGACACTGGCAAAATAGTCCCACCAATGGGACTGAGGCCATTTAATTTTAAAAATCTAATCTAATCTAATTATTAAAAATACATAATTATGACATATCAATATAGAACCGCTGTAACATCTCATAACCATTCAATTGGCCGATTCAGATTATTTATCATTATATTCTATCATATTTTTCATAAAAGCAGGCGTAAAAAACTAGTGCCTTTATTCTTGAATTTACTTGTCTAACGGACAGAGATGATGAATTGTCATAAAATAGTACATATTTAGGTACATATTTATTACTGGATGAGACTAGCTCAGGAACAAGTGGCGTACTAGAAGAGAGGCCTATGCTCAGCAGTGGGCGATAAAGGGCTGATGTTTTTTTTTTTTTTTATTTATTTAAAGAAAAAAAACACAGTTACATAGTACCTTAAATTAAATTTTCGCCAAACTGTGAGACAGTTTGTTGGCGTAGCGCTCAATTAAACTTTAAACTACATTAGATTAGGTACTTTACACTTAGATTAAGATAACAACATTAAAGTAGCTAACGATAACAGAAACTTTTTTATGAAGGTAGATAAATTATTAAGTGTACAACATGGGGCTTAAAACCCGTTTCAGTTGGTAGGTTTATACTACAGCAATAGGCTCAACTGACCATTCGTGAATGCTATCGCATTTCAATAAGGTTCACGAATGATCAGCGGCGTTACAAGGATGATTTAGTACTTATTCCATCAATAGTAACGTTTTCTGTTCAGGGTGGCTAGCCGAATGGCACAATCGCTCACGAAACGCTCTAGTAGATAATATCGCGCTTGCGTATTAACGTATCGCTTTCGTTTGGCGTTACGGGGCCTGTAATAATTATACAGCCAAATAATGTGCGACATCACAGTTAATATAATCTGGGGCCGATTGCATAACAAAGTACAAGCTAATATTATTAGTGGTTTTGGTTGTAACTTGTACTTTTGTGTTGCATAATAAATTACAAGATACAAATATACAAGTACCTAATTACAAGCTAATAATATTAGTAATTTAACTTGTAACTTATATTTTTTTGTTGCATAATAAAATACCAGTAAAAAACTACAACTTGCAAAATATTATTGCTAATAACTTATATAATTAGTGAATTTTACTAGTTTCTGTTGCAAAATGAAGGTAAAATAACAATTTATTAGAACAAACTTGTAATTATTTCTACGTATGTCAGGGGCACCATATTTTTAAATATTAGTTGTCTATATTGACGGGTTGGAATTTTATTGTAATCGAAAATGAACCTCGTATTAAATTCTTCTGATGATGAAGATGCGGAATTGATCTTACAAAGGCGACACCGAAAAATTTATAGTAAGAGAATCAATTTCGCCTTTGAAAACCGGGCACATTTTTACGAAATGTTCCGTATGACAGCAATTAAAGCTGAACGAATTCTTCAAGCAAAGGTTTCACTCATTCAGCCAAGGAATTTACTTAAGCCGGCCACACACGCACAGTTCAACCGTGCAAATCCGACACACAAAACCTAGTGTGTGTGGCCGGCTTTACGTATCGCGTAGAATTAAAAAAAAATCTCAGGCAGAGGTTTGAGTCATCCAAGTAATTTACTCATAATTTATATAATTCGCAAATAATATTAGTAGCAATATTACAAGTTTGAATAAATATATTATGCAACAGAATATATAAGTACTTGTAAATTGAGATCACATAACTTGTAATTTTGAAATATTATTAGCAATTTATGCAACAGGAATATTCTTGTATTATTAGTAAAACCATAAATTGTTATGCAACACAAATAAGTACGACTTGTAAATTATTGATTTGTAACTCGTATTATTTCCTAGTATTATTAGTAAACTTATGCAATCGGCCCCAGATCAAAACTTAACGATTCCATCTCGATCGTATACATATACTGCGAGAGCACTCCGAAGAATCAACGTGCCTACACTTTTGCAAGAACATTATGAGCGAAAATTTCCTTTTATCCTAAGAAGAGTATCGCAGAAACGACATGTTGGTTTTAAACTGGGTTTTAAGGTGTTGTCAGTTTGTAACATGCAATGGGATTTGGACGGCTAATGGGTATACATTTTTCATGAACCATAAAGATGGGGTAGATTCTCCATATAAATTAGGCCCTCATTTTCCTCCCTAGGTATTGCTACTAACAGCAAAAAAATATCATATTTATTAAAAAATATTATTAACAATCTATATGCATATATATTCAATCAAAAAAAAATCAAAATCGGTCCAGTAACGGCGGAGATATCGTGGAACAAACATAAAAAAAAAACGGACGAATTGAGAACCACCTTCCTTGAGATTTAAGCACGGCGGTTAAAAATATGATATTCCCTTGCGTTTGATTTTTCTTGAATTAAAATTATTGTGGGAGCCAGTATCATTTCAGCAAAAACTTTTATAACAGTAGATTACATATTACCAGGCCCCGTAGTTGACTGGCATTTCTGCGACCAGAAACGCCACAGAAATGTAGTCTGGCTCTGTCGCACCAATACGCAAGAGCGATAGAGATAGATAGCTACGAAAGAGATATTACCGTAAACGTTTGTGCATTCGGCTGCGCACAAAAAAAGTAACAAATGTCTCAGAACACATGTTTGTTGAACTTGTTGACCTCCGCTTCTCCTCGGTCGACAATTACATGTGATATAAATTCCTATTTACTTGCCAAGGTGTGTATACTATTTTTCTGTTTGACGGAGCCGGGAAGCGCTAACATCGTTTAACGCAGCGGCCTGAAATTCGACGCTTTCCGGCCGAAGGACGGAAAAAATATTTCCCATAAAGCCTATATATAATATAGGAGGAAAATAAGGACTAGTATTGTATGGAAAACCGGACGTTTCCTTTAGTCTTAAGTAAAATTCTTAAATATTATTAACATGTTAATAATTTTAAGAAGTTTAAAGCCTTTATTTTGACGTTTCGGATTTTGTTAAGGTTTTCATGCAACATTGATCGTTATTTCCTTTTGTGGATTTAAAATTGTAAGCTAAATAAATGATTTCACGGAAATAAACAATAAAGGGCATAATTTCGTACAGATTAAACTGGTTCCGCAGTAAGCTCAATGAAGCTTGTATTATATTATATACTAGCTTTGGCCCGCGGCTTCGCTCGCGTTAGAAAGAGACAAAAAGTAGCCTATGTCACTCTCCATCCTTTCGATTATCTCCACTTAAAAAATCACGTCAATCCGTCGCTCCGTTTTGCCGTGAACGACGGATAAACAAACAGACACACACACTTTCCCATTTATAATATTAGTATGGATTAAAAATATATACATATATATATATATATACATTATAACTCAAACATAAAATATATCTAAACATATAAAAGAAGAAACTAACTAACTGACTGACTGACTGACTGCTAGATATGTCGTTGGCGGATTGTAATTATAAATTCTGTGTAAAGTTCTGACAAAAGGCACTTCAAAAAGGCTTCACAGGCAAAAAAAGGCACTTTATTGTATGTCGCACGTTTTCACGTTGCACGACAGGACTACTAGAATTTCATAATCTGACGGACACAATCAGCTGCTAACTACCTACTACTACCATAAATTAAATATAACAAGATCATACGATCCCATACATTAAAATGCGACCGCCTACGAACGCGCTTACACTCCACCACACATAGATGGCGCCACAAAAAATGCCTTGTTGCCACCGATTATTTGTAGATTGGCATTAAGTGTCAATTCCGAGCCGTAAATCTATGTCAAAAGTGACACTTAACGCCATCTACAAGTATAATCGAAAGCTACAAGACATTTTTTTTGTGGCGCCATCTATGTGTGGTGGAGTATAAGCGCGGTCTTACGCGGTCGCATTTTAATGTATGGAATGGTATTTATTTATTTATTCATTTAATCTTTATTGTACACAAAGAAAGAAAAACTTATAGTACAAAAGGCGGACTTAATGCCAGACAGCATTCTCTACCAGTCAACCTTTAGGCAAAGCAGAGATATTGTGGGCGGTGATATTACTAAAACTTTACATAGTTACCTACATAAGAAGTTACATAATAAATATACATAAACCTAAATATATATTTCCAAAAATACATACATACATACATACATACATACATATATAAAAACAACTAGGAATCCTTCTGCAACTCGAGTGTCACGTGCACGTTGCCAACCCATTAGAAACTTGTACACTCCGTTTTGCTGTGTACTTAACACAGCAAAAAAGAGTGTACAAGTTCTAAGGAGGGTTTGGGTTGAAAACGACTCAAAGGACAATAGATGGAACAAATTAGTTCCGTAGGTCCTTCCGTCACTAGCACACCGCACCCTCATTGAGCTCTGGCAGCCTTACTCACTGGCAGAAACACAACTTACCCTCCGCCTTACAGAAACCCGCAGCCAAATACTTCCCCAGTTGGGCTCTGCTCTAGATTCGAGCGAGATGATATCCGCTGTGCTGTGCCCTACCACACAAAGCGGAATATCATTCGCTATGCCCTAGCTCCCACAAAATCATTCTAAATTCTAAAAGTATTTTGTTCTACTCGTCGACTTTAATCTGTCAATTAGGACACCACAGACTAAACTATGCTGACTTTTCAGTGTTGGATAGTCTTTGACGCTTAGTTAACTATAATATTTCATTACACTTCACTTTAGTTAACTGAAAAAATTTCAAAAATAGAACTTCATACAAGTTCTATTCTAATTTGCGATACCTGTCAATTTTTTCTGCATCTGAAACACATTTTTTTTCTCTATCGCGTTATCGACCAATCAGAGATGGTTATTTACAAACAATTGGTTACCAGGTAATTCGATGTTGATACAACGGTGAACGAAAGATTCATTTTAATTTTAATGATGATATTTTTCGTCCATTAATGATGAAGATGAGGACTCATAGAAAAAGTATTGTATAAAATAGCAATATAATTAAGCTTTTCACTCTCGTACCGTACTATTAGGCCACTCAACAAGCTTCGTGGCCTAAATATGGTACTCGACTGAAAAGCTTTGTATTATATCACGATTGTATAAAATACTATTAAAGTTGTATAAAAGATGAAAGAAGCGTCGTGTCTCATAGCGAATATCCTACTCTCGGCTGCCAATACTCGCACATTAGGCGTAGTATAGATATGTCGTGTTACCCCCTAAATTATTTCGACATATGCAAATTTGTGCGCGCCTACAGATGTTGCCAAAGAGTATGCGGCGCAGACGCGATAATCGGGTATTCTGAATAAATGTAATGTCTATGTTGAATATATTGCTAAAATACTGTTAGATCAACAGTGGTTAGTCAATCGTCAGAGGCTTTCCACTTTAAATATATACGTATTCGTTTTGAAATTTGGGACCACATCGAAGTATTCTAATTAATGTGGTATTGTATTCTAATTATGCATAATAGTTGCCCTGTTTATTTTCATTCCACTAGAGTGTCAACCCTAAAGTTCTATAAATTACGAGTAGTTCGAAAATTGGACCAGTTTTTTTCCGAAACCAGGTCAAAGATAATTTAAAAAACTTATATAAGTAATGCAATCGGTTGTCTAAGATTAATTTGATAAACCAAGCGAAGTGGAAAAGGTTAGACCGAAAAGCTGACGCCATCACTGCCATATGGAATAGGTAGATATGTAGCTAGGAAGATAAATACATGTATAAAACAAGTACCTTCTTTATATCTAATGATCTTTAAAATTAATATTTAAGTAAGCGACTCAACAACTCATCATTTGCAAGAATGGGGAGCAATCTACACACATAATCTATGTGAGCACACCTAGCGACTTTCTCCCAAAAAACGGAGCGCGCAGTAAAATTGTCTAACTACCCCCCGCGCGCGCTCATTACAGCGCCTGCGTGTAGTGCACATGAGATACACTCCACGGACAGATCCTTGGATATCTCATATGTGGGCTAGCTAATAAAATATGGATACCCCTCACGCGTTTATTACAATGTTCTAGTCCCGATTAATTCAATCTGAGGAGTATGAACAACATATTCAAAGTCACACACATGTCCAACGCGATTAATTAACATTATTTTACTTTTTTTCCAACCTTTCGGCCAGTTTCTGGTCACTGGCCGTGGTCGCGGAAGACTGACGTCCCAGCAAAGTATCACTGGAGATGTAAACACTACAAAATTGTCCGATATTAGTTTACATAAATGTTTGGGACACTCACAACATCAATCAATATTATATACGTGGACTAGTATATTTAAATGAAGTTAGTATTGTGAAATCGTAAGGGGCACTGGGACTTATGGCTTTGGAAATTATTGTAGACTCCAAAACCAAATTGTCTGTCAAATCATAGTTGACACTGATAGAAAAAAAAACTGTTTTTGATTAAGTAGGGTTTTGGATATGGGTTGGTCGCAGAAGCATAATTTCAAACACTTATTTTAGGACCCAGTCCTTTGACTTAAGCACATACTTATTTTTCCTATTTTGTGTACCTTTCAAGTTACACTTCCAATGGGACAACAATAATTCAACAACAGGAGCTGCATAATGTCTGGTTTCAAATTAGTCTAGCACAATACTTTTCAAGCTTTGTCGAAATAATATCCAACGATATCTTCAGACGTGTCCCTCTAACACATCCCACACACTTCACCCCGCCACACACAGATCGCGATACTAACGCGTGTTCATCTCTTTCTAGTTTTGAAAACCCCCCTCCCTTTCACCCACCACCCTCCCCCTCCTAATTCCTTACATATTTAAATTCCACTTTCAACGGTTGTGCCTTATATTGTCTCCTATGTTATTGGGTTGTGTAATGAATTTAAAAATTAAATGTGCGTGGTTCCTGGCTGTTCATTGGGATTTTTTTTAATTAGGACTTTATTGAGATCGGAATGATTTTAGAAAGGTTGAAGCATTTATATATTTACTAGCTTTTGCCCGCAGCTTCGCTCGCGTTAGGGACCGGCCACATCTAAGAGACGCGTGTCTCGGGGCGCGCAACGGACGTCCGCGCCACGCCACCTGAATGTAATTCAAAAAACGTCTCCTCAGTACATTTTGTATAGGAAGGACGTAAGACGCGCCCCAGGTAGCGTGGCGGCGGCGTGGCGCGCGCCGCGCCGCTTGGCGGCGCGTCTTACGTCCTCATTCAGGTGGCGTGGCGCGGACGTCCGTTGCGCGCCCCGAGACACGCGACGCTTAAGTGGGAACGCTGGCTTAAAGTTGAAAATTGTACCCCCCATTTTAGGGAAGTGAGGGCTAGAAATAGACAAAAACCTATGTCACTCTCCATTCTTTCAACTATCTCAATTTAAAAAATCACGTCAATCCATCGCCCCGTTTCTGCCGTGAAAGACGGACAAACAAACAGACACACACACTTTCCCATTTATAATATTAGTAAGTATGGATTAGTATGGATTTATTTAAACTGTTATAGTGTAAAAAAGGTAGGCAATTAAGACTTTTTGCATTTATTAATCCTAATAATTTGGTTTGATCTGGTATTATCCATACCCAAGTTATGAAGGTTGAAAATATATAATAACAAAGGTGGACTTAATGCCAAAAGACATTTTGTACCATCTAACCATTGGCAGCCCTTGTCTATCTTCTATTTTAAATGCCAAATATATGAGTGCTGGATCCAAATAATTCGGCACGCCTTGTGTGCCATTAGTTTCATCGTAATATTTGAGTGCTATAACTATTTAATACATTTATTTAAGTTTAAATAGCCTAAAAAATTATATCTACTATGGCATTCTTCAAAAAAAGACAAAAAACACTCGTGTTTACAAGATTTGAAAAGCAAAATGTTATCACTTTGAAAAAATAACATGTTTACGATAGTTTCGCTCTATTCTAACTCACACTTGATATTAGGAAATGATGCCCTAAAGATATCAAGAGTTTGATACCATTCGATTCATTTGGAGAATTACAAATTATTTAGATGTAACATTTTATGTTCTGGTGGCTAATAGGCTGGATTGTCCTATAGCAAGGCACTGGGATAGTCTCCATGTTCCCCCACTTCCTTAATTTATGTTCTGTACTTTAGTTCTTAAGCTTCGGACATTTGAATAGAATTTGACTGCGCATGCTTGCAAATTTTAATGTTTTATAAATTATTGAATATTATTAATTTATTATTATTATTGGTTGTTTACATTTTTATTTTTGATTATAAGAATTATTGAGTTATAGAATTATTTGATGAATCAGTGCACAGTGAAATTGTTTTAAATGTATATCCTTGATTTAATTTAATTTAATTTAATTTGATATAAGTACCTAAGTTTTCGTTGTAATTTTCTTTTCTTTCTTTCTTTTCTTTTGTGAATATGTGTACCTATGGACTAAAGTTGCCTGAAATAAATAATTTAATAATAATTTAACAACATAGATTCACTTCCAAAACTATGTTACTTAATAAAATTCGTGCGTAATTCGCAGAAAACGCATAAGAATTGCCAAAAAAGCTGATCAAATATGTGTTAAGGAGTGTCCTGATCTATCAAGCACCTCGTTTTCTACACATGTTTTCTTTACATTGCGCGCTCAACTTCTACAAGTGGCGCCATAGTTAAACAAAACGCGCAATGCATAGTGAACATGCGTGTACGCTCACGGTGTAATTGCTAGATTTTGACGCATAATAGTTTAGTGGTTTAGACATCTGTACCAACCTGGATGTTTGCGTTCGGTCTGAGTTAACGTCCTTGGGGTTAACGGTAGCACTTCATAATTGTTATTAGAGGTTATGAGTTTATGCAAAATTACAAGTAAAGTTGTTTCAAATCATCATCCTCCTTACGTTATATAGCTAATATCTGGGCGACCGAGCTTCGCTCGGTTCTGTTTCATATCCTTGACATGTGTCGCCATCTAGTTCAAAAATGAATAGTACCTACATCGAGCGAAAGAATTCTCAGCCTTAATAACACAACTACTCCACACGAGATGGCGCGCATTTCGCCACAAAAACTCAAATAGTGTATTTTCTATTCGTTTTAGCCTTGACCTGTGTCGCCATCTAGTGTTTGCAATAAATAGTACTTACATCGACCGAAAGAATTCTGTCTTAACAGTACAACTACTGCACACGAGATGGCGCGCGAAGAAAAATGCATGAAAACTCGAAAATTCGCGTTTTCCGGGACCTAAGGATAAGTTAGACCGATTTTTCACCCCCAAAAACCCCCACATAACAAATTTCAGCGATATCGTTAGAGCGGTTTCCGAGATCGTCAGTGTAAATAAATATATAAATAAATAAATAAATAAATATACAAGAATTGCTCGTTTAAAAGTATAAGATATTGTTCGCTCCAAAGTGCCGGCTTGCTAAGTCACGAAAGTCACTCAAAGTCATGGGACCAACACTTTATAACTTAATACCGACTAACATAAAGGAATCAAAAAGTGACACAATTTTTAACAAAAAGCTTAAATCGTTGCTTATCGAAAAGGCTTTTTATTCAATTGACGAATTTATATTGTCTATGAAAAATGATCATTGATCCATAATCCTAACTTAATACCTAACTTATTGTTGTTAATAATAATCTTTATTGTTTTAATAAAATTGTAAATGTACCTAGGTACTTACTTATTTACCAATAAATTCTGTATATCTGTTATCCCGGCATTTGCCACGGATCATGGGAGCCTGGGGTCCGCTTTGACAACTAATCCCAAAATTTGGCGTAGGTATTTTTACAAAAGCGACTGCCACCTGACCTTCCAACCTTAGGGGTAAACTAGACCTTATTGGAATTAGTCCGGTTTCCTCACGATGTTTTCTTTCACCGAAAAGCGACTGGAAAATATCAAATGACATTTCGCACATACATTCGGAAAAACTCATTGGTGCGAGCCGGGGTTCGAACCCGCGACCTCCGGAATGAAAGTCGCACGTACCGCTAGGCTACCATTGCGTAAAATTGTTTCAAATATAGACATGTATTTTCTAACCAAAATAATCTTTAAACCACTATTTAAAATTTGATTGTAAGTTTGTACTAACTTGGCTAAGACAGGAAATAAAAATAAAATAAACCTGTTTAATACGTTTTGTAGGAGGTAGGGCATAGCGAATGATATTCCGCTTTGTGTGGTAGGGCACAGCACAGCGGATATCGTCTCGCTCGAATCTAGAGCAGAGTCCAACTGGGGAAGTACTCTCCGCCTTACAGAAGACCGCAGCCAAATAGCACTAGACCCTACTCATAGTGTTGTGTTCCTGCCGGTGGGTAAGGCTGCCAGAGCTCAACGAGGGTGCGGTGTGCTGATGACGGGAGGACTTACGGAACCAACTTGTTCCGTCTATTGTCCTTTGAGTCGTCGGCAACCCGAACCCTCCTTGGAACTTGTACACTCCTTTTTGCTGTGTACTTAACGCAGCAAAAGGGAGTGTACAAGTTTCTAATGGGGTGGCAACGCGCATGTGACACTGTTTGAGTTGCAGGCGTCCATAGGTTACGGTGACCGCTTTACATCAGGCGGACCGTATACTTGTTTGCCACCGACGTAGTATTAAAAAAAAAAACTTGATCACGTTCTTAAGAACGAGGCATCATTATTAATGTTTTTTTCCTTACAGGTGCAGAGAATTTTCTTCTGTCAAAAAGGTAAGTCGCTTTTATTGATACTAGTATTAAGTAGTGTGCACTGAGAGACTTAACATAAAATTGGATATGAAGGTCCACTGAGTGCATATTCCACTACTGTGTCGCTTAACTTTAAAACTGGGTAAATCTATTCTGCTATAAGGTTGATTATCTTTCAGATCATATTTTTTATATATTCAACCTTAAAGCAGAATGGATTTACCCAGGTTTGAAGTTAAGACACACTGTCATCCAATTCAAGATTTCATCAACTCTCAAAGTAGTCTTTAAACCAAGACGGTTGCTGCTTTTGAATCCCATTCTAAAATGGACTCTCTCTACTCTACATGTTGGCTTCGGCTCCGCACGCCTCCAAAATATCTGAAACTTCATTGTTTGATGATCGGACATTAATTTAATTATTATAAATCCCAAACTAAATAAATTTCAGAATCCGGGAAAATCTCTTTGTGAAAAAACCGTACAGAAACTTCCCAAACGCCGCATTCATAATAAAATAGCGATATTAATAATGCAAAGTACTTCAACAATGCGATTTAATGCGTCTCATATAAAATGCACAACAAAAAGTCCAATGGCGCTAATGATTTGGCAAAAAGAGATAAAAATGCCTCACACACGCACAGAGAGTCATTTTTCCACCAATGGTCGAAATTATTGGAAAAACTACGCCCGCCCACCACCCGACAATATTATTTTATTTTTAATATATGTTGATGTTATATTTAAGTATAGTTTTTTTGTGCAAAAAACCGGATGTTGGGTGGCGGTGCGGAGTGGGTAATGAGTGGTGCATTACTGTACTATAATGTATACATTATTGGATTGGGCGCTGTTTGGGGTATGTCGAATAAAATCAGTGATGATTTTATTTTGCCTATGGTGACTATTGATCCCGGGGTTCGGGAGAAACGCTAGATAATTTGGAACGTGAGTATCAATCATATATTTACTACTAAATTCCTATTGCCAATTTAGTTTTAAAGTGTGATGGAGTACCTAAAATAAGGCTTGTTGGCAATCTCTTAGTAATGATTGTTGTACTCATGTTCAAAATATGTACCTACCATTATTACTTACTTAAAATATTAATAAAAAGTCTTATAACTATTTTTTTAATAAAAATGTTCAGCTCTTAAAAGTTTTAAAACAATTACTTACATAGGCATTATACTTATATCTTAGTCACACAAACTTTTTCTATACTAAGTATCTTTAAAGTAACATGAATCACTTTAATAGTACGTTCAAAAACCCAAACATCATTAAACCACACTGAAACGCAAATTATAGTATACATGTCCATACAAGGGACAGCCAAGGAGGGTGACCACAGGGTTGTCAATCTCGACTAATAGCTTAAGCGTCGTTGGCAACCCTAATAATGTGTGTTTATGATCTTAATCTCAGAACGTTTTGGGTTGCTGTAGTTAACCTTTTTAATGACCAATTAATAGTGTGATTTTATCATGTTTATTTGTAGTTCGTGATTTGGCATTGTAGGTAATATTTAAGGATATTTATTGGGATATTCCGTTTATTTCGTAATTACTGAATTAAAGTTCTGCGGGATAAATTTGACAAGTATCTAACCAAGTACATAAGTATTAACAATATACTATTATTTACAATCCAATCAATATAATACATAGCATATCATATCAATACATTTAAACTTATACACAAATATAATTATAGGTAATAGGTACAAATACACCCTGTTTTTATTGAATTCCGTTAACTTTAAGGGAAGGTTCTTTAGATCAAATACAATAAATTTCTCTAAGAAAACTAACTCTTACGGTTATTGAGTTATTAAAAAAATAAAAATAACTGAACACGTGCGTGACAGCTTTTACCACTTCCTAATGTTATTTGTTTTGACATGTGCCGTCAATCACTTGACACTAACTTGAATATTATTTTTAAGGGTCTCTCACAATAATGAATTCATTTATTATGTATGAAAACGATGAACAAATTTTTTTGGCGAATTTAACTAAAAGTGATATGTGGGTGGTTCCTGATAAAGAACCTAACGACGTGTCGAATTTAAAGAAAAACAAAAAAAAACACGATGTATACATATATTTAATATATCATGTATATTATGAATATGCGCGAAGGAGACCTAATTTACTTTAAGTATTCAAAACCAAACCACTTGGAAACTCCGTGTCTATTATCACACGTAAATTACACAGTAGACAAAGGTCCAGAAATGCAATGGATTCCTGAGGATGGGTAAGGGTGGTCTTAGTGTTGCGAGACGGCTAATCGTCACTGGCAGTGCGTGAGGTGGCAACCATATACTACCCTATACATATTACAATACAATAGTGTAAGAACGTTCAGTTTTCAAATTAAGAACTAATCTTTTAAAATTGAACTACTTGTAAGTAGCAAGATTATTATCACACGTCATACCTATTGCAGTAAACTGCGTGATGGACTAAGATCCCAGAGCAGCCAGACCTTCCTCATTTTCTCAAGGATGAAGCTTTGGGATACTGTAGAGTTCGTACGACGTTCAATGTCTGCATATTACCTAATCCGGCCCGTCGCCATTTTTTTGCTGTTTTTTTAGAATACTAACTCTCCTTAAATTCTAAAGGCTGGTTTTTATACATGTATTAGCGCGTGTAGAAGCGCTGGTGGCCTAGCGGTAAGAGCGTGCGACTTTCGATCCGGAGGTCGCGGGTTCGAACCCCGGCTCGTACCAATGAGTTTTTCGGAACTTATGTGCGAAATGTCATTTGATATTTGCCAGTCGCTTTTCGGTGAAGGAAAACATCGTGAGGAAACCGGACTAATCCGAATAAGGCCTAGTTACCTCCGGGTTGGAAGGTCAGATGGCAGTCGCTTTCGTAAAACTAGTGCCTACGCCAAATCTTGGGATTAGTTGTCAAAGCGGACCCCAGGCTCCCACGAGCCGTGGCAAATGCCGCTATAACGCAAGGAGGATGTTAGAAAAGACTGTAAAGATTTGATAATCATCATTACCTGACCATTTCCTCCGGCCGTAACTTTTACCAGACGCTTGAAAGTCACTCTTACTTACCCTAATTTCTCAAGCTACGGCGATCGTAAATGGCTAGGAAATGATGATTATCAATCTAACAGTACGAGCATTTTTAACACATAAATATATAAAAGCCAGCCTTGACAATTTAAGTAAAGTTATACAGTGTTTAAAAAAAACTTTATAGCAAAAAAAATGGCCGACGGGCCGAACTAGGTAAGTAGTGTAATATTGGTGCACCTGGATCAAAGAAGATCCAGGTGCCACCAATATTACACATTAGAATACTAATTTTAATCGATCGATCATTCAAATAATTACTCATTTTGTGCCCATTCAAGAAGTCACCTTTTCAAGTAGCGAGGTAGCAGGATGTTAGTAAGTTCTGATTTATCAGATTCAATTCTAAAAGTAACACTCAAACATTCAAATTTGTAACCAAGTCTATACGAACCATTTATCTTTTCTGATTACTCATGCCAATACTCGAAAACCAGTATAATATATGGTGTCCATGTCGGTATATGACATTGATAAATAAGAACTTCATCGATGTCTTCCACATTGTTGTCCATTTTTAATTGATTATTTATTTGCAAATTGGTTCGAGTGACTTTAGGTTTGATATTTATGATGGTACTAAAATTACTTCTTACCTATATTATTTTGTTTTATAGATCATCATAATTTTAAAATAATAACACAGGTATTCATGATTATATTTTATTTTGTAAAAAAAACATTATTTTCTATACACCACTTATTCAGGCATGATACATTTTTAAAAGCGCAGACATTAGCATGATATATACAATTTTGAATATCACATTTATTTGAATATTTTTCGCATAAAGTCTTTAAATTTGGGCAGTCAAAATGTTCTAAATTATAAACATTATCACTGTCTGTTATTTCTTTCACCCACTGCACTTTTTCATAACCTTTTGTATAAATGTGTTTATCTTTACAGTAATCAACAATCAAATTCTTATAATTAAAATATGATACATAGCCTTCATTCCATAATATTCCTTTGTATTTTTCCACCCAAGAGACTTGTGAACGTTCTTTCTTTGTTAAGGTATAGAACGGATGGGGAGGGCTGATCAGAAACACAAGAAAACTTTTTTGAGAAATAATCGCCACTTCTTTTGGTATAAATTGATTATTTTCATTTTTAAATCCTTGAACATCCAAAATCACATTCATGATAATTTCCTTACTATATTACTCAAAGGTTTATACTCGACAAGCCGATCGTTTATAATTAAACAATAGGCTGTCGTTTTATCAGGTATGTCTTCTGAGGACTCGATTTCTATTCGAACGTCAACTGGGCCAGTTTTTAATGAATCGTTCTGCCTTGAGCAGTCTATTACAAATAAAGGAGTTTTTTTTAATGTGTTCAGATTAAGCAGAGGATCGACACCGACCCCATAATACGACTGACGAAAGTTAGCATACATTTCGTATAATATACTAAATTTGTCTTCGCTAAATTTTAAATTAAGAGGATCGTATGGAAAGTACTGTGAATTTAAAAATAATTTGACGTTAGTTATATTGCAGTGATCAAATATAGTAGAATTTTTTAGTTTGTTTAGTTTTCTATCAGTCTGTAATGCTAATATAACATATCTAGGCTTTTCTAACTGGGAAGCGGTTTTTACTGACCATGCATGTTTTGTTGTTTTAGGTAAAAGTGGATATTCATACAAATCCCAATTCCGGAATGCTAGTTGTATAGATCGATCTTTCTCTAAGCACTTTAGTAGTGGCAATCTATTACGGTCAGAAACTCTAACATGCGGTACCCGCCATTGGATTTTATGGATATCAATTTGAACTTGATCATTTTCTTCAAGTACAACACTATTTAAAACTGAATTACTTCTGTTTAGTACAAGTTCATGCCTACAGTTGACTAAAATCTTATTATAATCTTCCGCGAAGCCAAGCACTTTATTCAGAGGTATTATAATGGAGAAATGACCTTGCTTTAGAATACTCCCGCTTAGATCCCAACCCCACAATGCAGCGTTCTTACTTTCTCCTTCATTCATTGAAATAAGAGATTTCATCGTTGTAGTAATCCCGCAATTTTTATTCCGGTCAATTTCAATCCCATTTAGTTCGTAACTTATATCTTTGAACAAAAATAATATGGGGTTATTTGTAAAATTTACATCTTTTGTTATTTTTTCCCACCAGCATCTACTCGCCATACACTTGCATACCCTTCAATGTAAATGGAGCTTGCAGATGGTAATACATACACATCTTGTTGATTTATAGGTATCCTGATTTCGTCATTTTCCTTAAAGCTATGATTGTAGGGATTGTATGAATGGATGGTATAGCTTTCAATTGAATTATCTTGTTGTGGAATATCTGTGATATGCAACATCTTATTATAAGTATTTTATTTTATTTTAAACCCAAGAGAACGAAGAAATAACTTATTGCTCTTAGTAATTCTCTTGCTAGAATTTAATCGACTTGCTCCTTTGAAGACTGGGAGTTGAATATTCGATGGTATTCTTGTAATTCCGCTTTTATTGAAAACATACATAATGTATCACTTGATTTTGTAAGGTAAAATTATGTAAACGTATGCTTAACACCCGATTCTAGACACTGTTCGAGGTTGAATGTGATACGGTAGAAGATATCGTTTATTATAATATTGTTGTATTATGTTTTTGGTCTTATTAAACACATAAGTTTACTTATTTAATAATATTTCTGCCAGAATGAATTCAGAAATTTTAAACATAAATGCCCACAGTTAAATAAATGATTTTTTTGTATATTATCGTAATTATAGCGTATATTAGCTCCCATATATTTTATGAATTCCTTTGGAGGTTTTAAATTTCCGTAACTATCAAAATATTCAATATAATTTTTATTTTTTCCATAGGCTACCCAGTGAGTACCGTTATTTTCAGATGAATCTAAATTAATCACACCACATTCCATCGGTAATGGTTTTGGTGGTAATTCATCTCTCATGAATACACCACGAAAGTAAGGAATACTTTTCGAATGTTTTATTATATCGATATTACTCAATGCTCTATTGGGTAGCCTGCCATCTAGTTTTTTTTATTTGTAACATAAATTCCTAGTCCACCCTTGTAGGGTTTAAGATGCACTCCTTTTCCAATACATTTACCCTCCATTTTCATATTATGTCTCTTTAATTTAGCTAGTTGTCGTTTTGCTGATTTATAATGGTTAATAGCTTTTCTTATTCCCGCAACACCTCCTGCTAAACTTCCTGTAGCCGATAATCCTGCTAAAATTGGAATCAATGGTAGAAATCCGCCAGTTTTAGGTACTGGTATCACTCTGGGTAATTGTATAGGCAAGTCCGATGCTAATTCTTGAGCAGCAGCATACGCTAATTCCATTAGCATGTTCTTACATTTTGGCTTTAGATTACTGATATGTCTTTTAGTGTGTGAAACAAGATTATTAAAAGTTTTCTTTAAGCCAGCTCCAAATTTCTGATTGCTAAGTTTCTTCTTATTTTCGTTTTCAGAATTATTTCTCGTGCGTTTCATTTTTTATGAAATAGATTTAAATGTTGGATATGTCTGTACTGGTCTCTATAGTGTAGAGTTTGAAATACAAATGAGTGTACAAAACAGTGAAAGTAAATTTAAACCCGATTACAAACGATTTGTCTTATCAATCCAACTATTTTCACTCGGTGGAAGGCCGAGCCACTTAACATATACTTTATTTCCTTTACGTTTTAACACTCTTTCAACAAGATAAACTTGAGGATGCAAAGTTTTCTGAATTTCTTGCGCATAGAATGCTCCTAAAATAGGCCTACGCTTGGCGTCTTCTAGATAATATGTAGTGGGGTTAGTATTTCGAACATTAGTTATCTTAAATATTTCTGTTGACCAATTAGGGGTAAATCGTTTCTCGAAACATCCTTTATACTTGCTAACTCTTACAAAATCTCCAATACGAAACCTTTTGCAAACCGGGTTTTTCTTTGTTAGTAAATTCTTAATGTATCTTTGTAATACAACTCCTTTATTACTACGATTGATCGTGATCGGCGCTCTTCCCACCGTCCTATGAAAAGTATGATTATATTCTGAAACTTTCTGGTCAAGAGTTCCATCGACCCATTTATAATTACCCTTCAGACTAAACTCCTTATACAGCTTAGCTTTAAGAGTTCTTATAAGTCTTTCAACTATTGATGCCTTTTTGGTGGAAAATGTAGAGTAATGATTAATATTATATTTTTGAACAACTTTTCTGAAATTACTATTATAAAATTCATTACCCCTGTCTGTTTGTAAATTGATTGGTTTACGTCCTCTTGATAATAATGTTTCAAACATTTTGGATACGGTTTCTTTAGTCTTACGTTTGAGTGGAAATGCCCAAGCGTATTTTGAGAAACAGTCAATAATCACTAATATGTACTTATAACCAGCATTCAGTTTTGAAAAAGTCTGCATATCTATTAAATCTGCTTGCCAGAGGTCATCAATATCTCTTAAAATGACGCTTCTTCGAGGAAAATTCACCCTTGCATTTTTATGAATTTCATTTACGACGTCCGCTTTGCTCATAATGTTTATTAATATTATATTCAAATTCTTTGTTAGAAATATTCTTTTCAACTTTTGTTACTCGATTCATTAAAACCGAAATGTTTTTATCTATATTCATCACCTTTTTCATACAGGCATCGATTTTGTTTATTATTTCTGTATTTATTGTATTAGATAATATATTTTCCTCCTTTATACTTAATACTTTATTAAATTCTGCTTTACAATTATAAATATCATTGTTATTTGTCATGTCTAAGACACGTTTATTTATTCACTGAGCATTAACATAATATTTCAATTTATTTTATTGCTTTACAATACCGGCTTCCTTTAATTCTTCAATAATTGATATAATTTCATTATCATGGTTGGTGTTTCCAGCGTCTTTGGATGCAATCAAAAGTTTAAGCCTTTCAATTAATTCATTTGGATCATCCCAATAAATATAATCTGTGTTACTTTTATAATGTTTTAATGCAGGTAAGTTACCACCTGTTTTAATGTTAGTGTCAAGTAATTGTGAAAAGAGAGGTTTGATAATACTGCAATATTTTATACCTTTGTCTCCTTTTAATTTTCCGTTTGGATCAAAATCTCGTTTATGTGCGTTTGTACGGGTTAACATTTCTTTGTATTCAGTTTTATCTTTTTCAGTAACAAGACTGAGATTGGGTTTGTTTCGCATCAATAGTTCTTTCAACCCTGCGGTTAATTCAAATTTTTTGTTGTCTATAGTAATAACATATTGTTTTTCAGTATCGGAAGTCTTATTTACCAAAGACAAGTATACATCAGAATTACCCATCATCAACTTTTTATTCGTGCTACGAATCCCGAATGGTATATTGATGTCCTCATATAAATCAATCATGTCTTCTTTTTTTAGAGATAGAAGTGTATCATTATTTTGTTCTTGAGAAGTTTTATTACTAACATTAGAGTATTCATAATATTCTGAATGCTGATCAGGAGCAATTATCTCTTTGAAATTTTTGTATCCTATAGAATCATTTAAATTCTGAGATTTGTCACTCGTATCTGTACTTGTAGTCATGTTAATAGCTGGTTTAACAAAAGAACTTTGCATAACGAGGTTTTCTAATGGTTCAGTAATAGGTTTAAAAACTTTTTTAAATTAATATTATTTTCATGTTCTTCATTATTTATCTTCTTTATTTTGTTTTTTATGTTATCTACTGCTTTGATAAGTTGATCTTTTAAATGTGTATCCATTTCAGCAGTCTTGACACCAACCTTTTAATACGAGCACTCAGTTTCAAGTGAGCCTTCGTCAACATTTAAAACATTAAATAATGGGAAATTTAAAAGTAAATAAATGTATCAAACCCCTGTCTATATCGTCCTTTATCTAGTGTACAATCTTTATTAATTAATAAAAAGCTAAAACAATCATCCCATATAATTGAACAAAGTTCTTTAAATTTTATCCAATCCATATCGGTGTTTACATGTTCATTGTATATATGTTTTAAGTTAGTATCATCTTGTTTAAAAACAATTAAGAGATTCACATTGTCTCTTAACAGTTGCTTCGGAATTTTGGAGTAAGTTTGCGATAAATAAAAACAATCAATTTGTCGATGTCTTCCCATAGCAAAGTAATTCCTAATGTTCACTTGATTTTCACATACAACATCATCGAAAATCATGATTGAATTGGTCATAGCATCATTTGGATGGATAACGTCTTTATTGTCATTAAATATTAAAAAGTTAGCATCTGGAATTTTCTCCATAATTAGTTGGAGGTAGCGATATTTTGGCTGAAAAGCGGTCTTTGAATACAAATAGATATTTTTAAACTTTAGACCATTTTCATGTAATAATAAATTTAATATTACATTAGTTTTACCACAGTTTGAAGGTCCACATATTATACAGCGGATTGTATTAGGTAATAATGTACTATGTCTTGTATTTTTATGCACGTCATTTTCAACGATTATATTATTTACTTCCAGAGTTTGGGTATGCTTAATGAATTTCATTGTTATTATGAAAAAAATATGATATCTCAACGCTTTTTATAGGATATGTCTTAACATAAATAAAACAATTGATTAACAGAGTAAATAAATTTATTAAATTTCTGGAGATTATTACAGATAGGTACAAAAAAAAAAAACAAACAAAAACAAATTTTAGTATCACATTATTATATAATTTAAAATATAGTCTTACAGTGCCCCCATGGTAATGTTTGTATATTGTCAGGCAATATCTGCCTTTTATCATCGTTGCAGTTTAAAACTACTTTATCAACTTGCTGTGAATATAAAACATGTTTGATTGATCGAATCATATTCATATTATGGGTATACACTTTTTTTGTTTGCAAAACTTTGTCAAAATGTTTAATTCTTAATTTATTCGTTATAGGTTTTGTGACACCTTTTGCTTTCGTTATTGTCTTCTTTACATTTTTTAAACAGTACAGTTTTGCTCTTAATCCAATAAATTCAGTAATTACCGTACCACCAAATTCATCTTTAAATAAACCAGGTACTTTAGCATTTAGTTTAGGTATACCATAAGGGTTATTGTGGTCATAATTACTAGTATCATATTTTGATATGTTTTTATTTAGATCATTGTAAAAGTCATCAGTAATAATGTTATAAAGAAGGCTATCAGTATCAGTATAACAGAGTTTCACGTTTTCTTTGTACGTTTTTTTAATGAAATTATAATGAAATTGATATAAATGTGTTTTTGCCAATTCTAAAACTGTAAATCCAATATAAATCGGGCGGTCTAAACAAATTTTTTCAGGACTTAATTGAACAGCCACAAAGTTTTCATTAAATATGGATACATTCTTTACATTAGGTTTTAATAATATTTTTTCTGCACCTAAGTGTTTGTTTGTTTTATTGTCATTGTCTTTCCATTTTATTGCTAATTGAACATGTAAATGTTTTCGCTTATTTTCAATTGTTTTTCCAAATATAGCATTATTTAATAGTTTAAAAAGTCTTTTCAAATGAAGTAGAAGCTTCTTGTCGTAATCGAGTATTTAGATCAATATATTTTTGTAAGAAGTTAGACTGTCTAAAACGTAGAATGCGATGTATTTTCTGTAACACTAACCCGTTCTTTAAACATTCCTTCAAATGTACGAAATGAATGATATAGTTGTATTTGTCATATAAATTTGCAATTAACTTTTCTGACTTCCCACCTGGGGGAACAAACCTTTCAGGTGCAAAAGGCAAATCGGCATGCAGATCGTGTAAATGATCAGGATAACTCATGTCAACTTCTAAAATGTATCCATGTTCACCGTTTTCTGGTATAGTCAGTATGTCAAAATTTCTAACCCGATCTAAAGTTAAAAACTCAAAGTCTGATACAGGTAATTTTTGTCTCATAGCATAACCATAGAGATTGTTACAATCCAGATACATCAAATATGAGGTGGGTCTAGAAGTATCAAAATCAGGGGTGTATTTATTGTTTGCTTTTGAATTCCGAAGAGAACACTGGGCTAATCCACCACGTATCCCTCTTTCTATCATCTGATATACTTCTAAGTCGTGTATTAACTGTAATTTTACGTCTGTAAACAAAAGCATAGCATCCCAACTTAAATTAGGTGCAGATACATAATAGGCTGGGTCTAGATTATAATGCTTCAAACTTGTATTTCTAAAATGTTCAAACACATCGCTTAACAACAAGACGTCACATTTTAAGTATAAATCAGTATATTCCCCTAAAGTCATTATATTAAAAGCTGACCACACAGTTTCGGCATGATTATAATCAATATCTGAGATGTGTTTAGATTTTAGAGTATTATAAAACATTTCTTTTGTCGGTAGTTTATTGTCTTCATATTTCAACCAGGAATCAATGTAATCATAGGGATAAACACCTTTACGTGTTAATAACTGAAAGTGGTGGGTATCAGTAAATTCTTTAGACAAGTTAACAAAATCCTCTTTATTCAAACTTTTGGTTAACTCAAATAAACTGGAACTAAGAAATTGAAAAGAATCGATAAACTTTATTTCAATTGGTTTGGCGCTCGATTTGTTAGTAGAATATATAGTTTTTGTTATGCTTGAATATTTTTCCTTGGACTGTGGCATTATTTTGATAGACCCGGGGTACTTTGCAAGTTCTTCTATAAATAAATGACTATCATACCCCGTCAAATTATGTAAGACAACTGGTATAAAGGAACAGATTCTGTATTTCAAATTGCAAAGTGAATGAGCTGCACCTCTGTACTCTGATGTAATGTGATCGTGATCACGGACTTTGTCACCAAATAAAAACTGCTTACAAATATGACAGTGTGTAGCATTCTCATAATTACACTTTTCTTTATATGTTAATGGATTCATAGGATTATTTTTAATTAGTATGTTGTGAATTTCATGAATATCGTTTATTAACCATTCAACAAAAACTTTTACACAATCTTCACCTCTGTAAGAAACATATTTATTCAAACTTGCATCGTGCGAGCAGCATATGTAATAACCGAAACATGTCGGGACATGCTTTTTTAGGTTTTGCGTATTTTTACTACTGTCTGAATTACAATTAATTAACATACTTTCAAAATCAGCGTATATAATAAAATTGATTTTTTGTTTACGTTCGAAGTTCTTAAATTGAATGACAGTATTTTCATTAGGTAAAACTGTTACAATTTCGGAACAATGGTGTGTTTTAAATTTATTATCGCTTTTAAAAAATTGCAAACATGAGTCACAGAAATGCATGTGGCCTCTATGTAAAGTTACTTGTCTTCTAACTAATCGTATCAGGTCTTTAATTAAACAGTAATGTCCTTTACCAACGACTTCAATATATAATAGATTAAAATGATTATTTTTCTTTGATTTGGATCTATATAGAGGACCTGTTACTGCATACTTATTATCCAATCCATATATACAAATGCTTATATCAGGGTTATTTTTTTCAAATAACTGTATATCGCTGACTGATAATGGGAATGACATTCCATCGATATTTAAAACATCTGAATAGTGCGGGTATGATTTAGTTCGACACACATTATTCTTTGCAGGATATAGACCAGCCAGTATACTCCATAAAAAGCAACAATTATCGTTGTTTTGAATATTAATGCAGCTTTTAGTATTTTTGACACTTGGGGGTAAAGGTATGTAAGTACCTCCTCGCATCGGACAATACTTGTTTACGTTAACTTCTAAATGACTTATTGCGACAAAAGACCAGCCTGATTCACGGTGCTCAAATTCTATAACTTTATTTTTTAAATGTTCAATCGTATTTTCAAACAGTTCATTGATATTTGTGTTTTCATAAATAACATCATATTTTGTATTGAATGACTTTAACTGTTGTTTGCCTGAATGAGGTAATGTAAAGTAAACGAAAAGCTCATAGTTTATTTTGATACTTTTATGTTCCCGTAATGACATTTCTACAACTTTCATAATGTTACTTTTGATATCACACAAAAACGTCTCAGGAGTTACGTATTCATTTTGTGTTGCATTCAGACGATAGGTGACTATTCTGTTTTTAAAGGCTGTTGCTATAATTTCAATATTATTCAAATCAGTTTTCAATATGCAATTCGATTTATGTAAATTAGTTCTCAAATGGGCATTGTATTCATTCTTAGGCAATTTAATTTGACATTTGTCACATTTCATTAAAATAGTTCTGGATAACGGACGGTTACGTGATCCCACTGTAAACAAAATAACACACTTTATAGATATCATTTTATTCCAAATTAGTACTACAATAGATATACATTTATAATTAATTAAAGTATGTATTATATAATACTTATATTCCATTTCATAACATAGGTAATGTAATTCAAAATGAATATGGGTAAAAAACATTATTAATAGATGTCAACAAATAAATGAGGGCTCACATCTGTGCTATTACTTTTACGCTGTGTTCAGGATAGTTGGATCCACGCATAGTTCAATCTATGCAATTGGTCCCATATTTTACAAAAAGGAATAATTCTATGTACGAAAAAGAAATAAATTCACTCTAACACGTTTGAACATTTAGTTAAAATTATTCACAGAACGTAAAAGGAATACCACAAATATCAGCTCGTTATTTATTAGTCATTTATTTATAATCCTCGTATTTTATTACAGATGCACTAATAAGTGTGGTAATAAGAGATATATACGATGGCTTAAATTGATCAATAATAATTGCTAACAAATGACGGCGCACATGTTCGGTATTCCTTTCGCGTTGCGTGAATAAAATTAGCCAAGTGTCTCCAAGCTTCAGTATTATCATCGGTTCGGTTTTTAATATTTACTACAGCATGACGCCATCGATTTACTGGTGTCACCTTTTCAATATCATCGCATTTATACACTTTGACCTCAACAAAGTGGGTGCCCTTTTTATCAGGATTTGTCTGACGAGCAAAACCGTTCGCAAGTCGTCGTGAAATGTACGATAATAATTTACCCTCCCCTGCAGGTTGGTTCGCTTCTAATCCCTCGTCATCGCTATCGGCACCGAATAGTTCCGCTGCAGTGCCGTGCCGCGGCTTCACAGGAGCTATTCTGACCCTCTTGCTCGAGCTTGCTGACGATGTCGATGGCTTGGATTTTTCTTTTTTCGACCGCGTCAGCCTTCGGTGGTAGCGGTGGCGGTGCTGGCAAATCTTCCTCAGTGGAGGATGAGAGATACGAATCGGTATGGGACGAACGTTTTGACCTGGAAATAAAAATAAGTTACTATTAAAATATTATTAATTTATAATCTGCGTTAGAATACTACGTAAAGGCTATTTTATGGTTTTGAGAACACACAACTATCTAATATTTATGTATACACCTACCTCTTGCTCGAGCTCGTCGATGTCGGCGGCTTGGATTTTTTCTTTTGTCGATCACGTCAACCTTCGGCGGTGGCGGCGGCGGTGCCGACGAATCTTCCTCCGTGGAGGATGAGAGATATAAATCTTCAGCGTGGGACGAGGGTTTTGACCTGGAAATAAAATAAATAATGTGCTATTAAAATAATTCATTTATAATTATAATTCTCCATTACTCTAACGTTGTTTTATTTGAATAATGATTAATTATTTTTACGAGTTTGTTACTTTGCGAATATAAATAAATAAATAATATAGGATATTCTTACTAAGTCCTACAGTAAGTTTGCGTTGCGAGTACTCGCATAATAACACATAGAAAACAACCATGACTCGGGAACAAATATATGTGTTCATCACACAAACCCTTACTGAGATTCGACCCAGAAGCCCCTGGCTTAGTAGCTAGTCACTAACCAGTAGGTCAGATAAGTCGTCAAAATTATATAAGCAACATTACAATATACATTTATTCACACTTACATTGTATGATGATGATGTCCTTGTAGCTTCAGTAGAGAGAACAGTGGGTTTTCCTTGCTTCCTGTGTAGCGGAATGAATCAAGAGGATCGATCTGAGGAGCTTAAGTAGTGAAAATTCACGTGGAGCTAACGCAATACCTATATGAAATTTGTCAACGTGATTGAAAAACGCAACTCAGCACTTAGTCGGTGGAAACAATCATCGATTGCAAATCCCACAACGCAGCAAAATCAGATCACCGTGTATAATATAAAACAAATACGTGAAGGTACTTACCATATATTTTTTTTATTCATTAAATTCATTTTATGGTTTTAATCTTAGAAAAACAGACAATGTCACGATCGGAGCTAGTATATTTTATTTGCTTTAGTGCATTATTGCTAACATCGTAAATCCAATCGTATCTCAATACAATGTGATGTCATTTTTTTTAAACGTTTGATTTTGAACTCTAATAACACAATAATTTCAGATATAAACCCCGAAAATAAGTGAAAATATTATTTACTCTTATATATTCAACGCGATTAGTTCTACGGAAAATATGTCGGTAAGTATTTTTTTTAGAGTGAGTGTTTGTATTATTATTATAAAATAATTTCAAATTATAATGGTTACATTACTCATACGTAATTGATATAAAATAATAATTAAGTAAATACAATTTTTAATGTATGTGTCTGCTTAGCGCTAAGTCCACCTGTAGTCACCTACTTCGTTAATTTCATCGGATTTCTCTGTAACTTATGTTTTTTTTGTGTGCAATAAAATATTTTATTATTAATGTAACTTATTTCAAGTTTTCATTTAATTAAAAGTTAATACTCGTAGTTAACATTAAACTAATAACTTAATTATTAATTACAGGATACATCAGAACACCTATTCAACTTCGTTCCTTTGGCATCATCCCAAACTCAAAGTCAGAGTGAACGGGAGTCAGGGGTGAGACGTCTGTCCTTGGGGGTCAAGAGGAAGGCAACACCCGTTTACTCGTTTATCAAAAAACCACATCGGAATGGAGGTACAAAAGTCATCAAAATAGAAATTTACGACAGTAACAAATTGAATGAGAACTTTGAACATATATGTAAATGTAATGCCGAGCTGTGTGCCCAATATGTAGTGAAAAATACGTTATTAGACCAAGTTTACGAATTAACGCGTAGAGTAATTGACAAGATAGACGAAGGTTTGTCCTCAGATACGCCACATGGGTACACCATCGAATAAGGGTACAATTTAATGTGATTGTGTAATATGAACATAGTTCTTAAGTTAATAAACATTATAAAAGTACACGTAATTTCATTTAACTATATCCAACTTTTACCTCAATGTTAATTACCTAGAGTAGGTACATAAAACTATAAAATAATATCTTATTAAGAGAACAGTACCTAACTCATCAGTACGAAATCAAAATCATTACTCATATCGGGTAGACATTTCTATTTAGAGATTTCAGATTACATACCTCAATGTATACAAAAACTCGATTATAGTTATACGTGTTAATTACCTACTAATATTCTAAATATCCCCCTCTTAAATACATGACTTCCTTAATTGATGTAAAATTAGCACATATTTGAATAGGTAGGTAAAACGAGTCAACTAGATGTACCTAGTACAAGCATTCTCCTATCTCGCTAGTTCCATTGAATACATGACTTCTTGAATGGAGACGAAATTAATATTTGAATGATGATTTCTTGGATTGCTTTGAAAAGTATTCGAACGTGTAATATTTATTGCAGTTACATTTACCTACAATCTACAAGTATTCTGCTACCTCACTTCTTGAATATGAGACTTCTTAAGTGAACGAAAAATGTTTTAATGATCGATCGATTCGAATTAGTACCTATTATAATGTGTAATATTGGTGGTAGCTAGATGTACCTACTAGCATTATAATACCTCACTACTTGAATACGTGACATCTTGAATGGATGCAAAATGAGTATTTGAATGATCGATCGATTCAAATTAGTATTCTAATGTGTAATATTGGTGGCACCTGGATCTTCTTTGATCCAGGTGCACCAATATTACACTACTTAGGTAGTATGCAGACATTAAACGTCGATACGAACTCTAATATATATAATTGAGAAAATGAGGAAGGTCTGGCTACTCTGGGATCTTAGTCCATGACTATTATCACATGTTAGTTACGTGTGAATGTGTCGAATACGTTGCATTCTTGAGGTTTGGTAAGGGTGGCCGTAGGGCTGCGCCACGGCTGATCGGCCAGTCAAGGCGAGTTACAACCCTATGCTTCGCGTATTGTGTTTTGTAAAAATGCTTGTATGTTATGTATACTATGCATTTCGTGGCATTAAATGGGCCATTTTTTTCAAAGTTGTCCACCCCACTTTTTTTTTGGATTTGGAATTTTTATGTGGTTTCCACTCAGAATCGCGAGCTCTTTCAATTCTAATAGGAGAAAATAAATGTCCCAAGGTTTTTTTCCCATTCCGTTACCATTTTTTCATACATTTTGTATGGCGATAACGGAATGGAGGCTTCGAAAAAATGCATGGAAATCTTGGGACTTTTTTTTCTCCTATCAGGATCGAAAGAGCTCGCGATTCTGAGGATTAATCGCGTAAAAAATACCCATGTTACAAAAAAAGTGGGGTGGACAACTTTGAAAAAAAATTGTCCAAATACGTGTATTTTTACTGACTAGGCTCTGCGGATATTTTAGAAGCAGACAGTTAGATGATCTCGGCTTCCGTTCTACTTACTAATAATTATTAAAATTGTTTGATAAGATGTTATTACTGCATGAACTATATCTAGCAGGATTCGAATATTTCGAACCCTTGCATACACCTCTCCTCATCGTCCGAAACGATTATTTTTAATTTAGGTTGTCGCTTAAGGCAGGGGACATTTTTTTTTATGTGAAAACGAGAGTCTACTCCGTTTCATTCTAGTAAGAATCTCTTCACGTTCACTTCAAAACGTTGTGAAGTCATTTTATCAGATACAGTAATAATCAAGAATAAGAAAGCGGTCACCGCAACCTATGGACGCCCGCAACTTAAGGGGTGTCACGTGCGCGTTGCCGACCCATTAGAAACTGTTATAATTTAAAAATGATTTTGATAGGACCTCAAGAATCGTCTTGCTTGTTGGAGCATATCTCACATACGACTTTGACTTCGTTGCACATGCACCAATCAACGTAAGATATCTAAAAGGTCGTATCAAAACAAGAGAAATTATATAAAAAGTTGTTAAGACAGAATCAGGTTCATTTCAGGCTTTTGAGCTAAATAGCCACGGTACGGACAGAAGCCTGCCCCGGAAACAATCCATCACGGTAACGTCTAAATACACTGAGCCTGCTGCTTGGGATCGTGATTTTACGTCAAAAATTAAACCTATCGTAAATTATCTTTTGAGCTCCTATTTGAGAAAACTAAATTACCTGTGTAAACTTTTTTAAGAAAATTAATACTCGTTCCGTTTTCTGAACGCTTGCTCAACGCTCAGTAGGTTAGCGATCCCTGGTCACTAATCATCTAATCAATTAAGAACATGAATCACACTGAAAATTTAGGACAGAAATTGCTACCGCAACCACTGTAAGAAAAGAGTACAAAGTCAGAAAATGTATGAGTTTTGATAGTAACCGCAGGTTGTTATGTATTGTTGGCGCGCCACCTGGGGAGATAAAATGTCAGTTTTCTTCCTCATTCATAACACGAAATTAAAATTTTTGCTCACGCTATTTTCGTTCTAAAATGTATTTGAATTCGAAACATAAAGTTCGCCACCGCTGTCTCCTATTTGTCGTCGTACTAAGAAGATCGCAGCCTTAGTAAAAACATAGGAAGGCAAAACAGTTTTTTAGAAAAAATGCACACATTAATCCAACTTATCGTTATATTCGTCCTGCTACAAAACAAACAGACGCTGAGGGTGAATACTCGCCGGGAATTATTAGTTTTATTTTAGGGGAGTGCTTTAGACATTCCTGGTTGTTCTCACTGCGACGCCGACGAGACTCAAAATTTTAGAAAAACCAGTGTTGAACCACGGAATCACAGAAATTATAGGATCCTATACATTCTACGACTCGTCTCTTCCCGAACATACTCTATTAAAAAGTAATCGGCAATGCGGCATCGCTTCACCGTCAGTATTCCAAAAATACGCACTAAGCGTTTCGCTTCAACATCTCTTTTGCGATCCGCCAAGGAGTGCCCTGCCTGAGTCTGTGTTTCCACACGAGTATAATCCAGGTCTTTTTAAAGCAAGAAGAAATAGGTATCTCATAGGTAAGCGTGCTCCAGCAGGTGTGATCGTGGTCAAACGTCTACCTATTCATACTAAAAAAAATGCCATGAGCAAGAGCAATGCCATCGCTTGTGGTAGTATTTGGGTAGTTTCATAGATGTATAAGTTTGTTAGTATTACTTTATTGCGATAAATTGCCATCAATCATCACCGAGTTTTATTGCCGTGTATATCAGTCACCCTTTAACTTATTCATGTTATATCATAGATATTCCTGGGCCGATATGTAATTTTTATAAAAGTCCTTTAAAAAAAATTGAAAAAAAAATGTATACCTAGATATTCCTCACAATTTCGATATTTCTTTTATGCGTAGCTATCAAAGTAGTATTTTATTTATTTTATTTTATTTACCAGATAACACACACACAACACACATACATAACATTTATTTATCAGATAGGACTCTAACTAGCATACGGACTGCTTGCTGGTGCATTGCCGGCTTTTAAGGTGGGTGTACGCCCTTTTCTTGATTTATACAGAAGTCTCGTGATATCCTCCTGTTCAAATTATTTTTTTTAATACCTTATAATCAGTACCTAACCTAACGGGTTAAAATACAAATTTTGCGATCAAGTTTGTAAAAGCGTTCGACTAGCTAAAGACGCGATTGGAATGATATTTCTGCTTGCTAGAGATAGGTTCGCTGTGCTTAAATAGGATAAAAATATATGCATTTTAAAAATTGCGTCATGATTAAAACCTTTGTTTACCAGCTAGAATCTGTGATCTAGTTTTATAGAACAAATTAGCTTTTGCCCAAGGCTTCGCTCGCGTTAGAAAGAGACAAAAGTAGCCTATGTCAGTCTCCATCCCTTCAACTATCTCCACTTAAAGAATCACGTCAATTCCTCGCTCCGTTTTGCCGTGAAAGACGGACAAACAAACAGACACACACACTTTCTCATTTATAATATTAGTATGGATTATTAATCCAGAAAGCTATAAATGAAGGAAAAGTGTATGACAAGCGTTAGTCGACATTTATGTCATATTTAAGTTTCACAGTAGGGTCAAAAACTTGCTTAAATTAATTTAGAAAGAGGAAACCATAGATGTTTTATTAAACTGGAAAGGATAGGAATCCCTACGATAATTCAAAATTAAAATAGGTTGATGGCTTTAGTATTGGGGGCAAAGGGGTCGCCATACTTAAAAAAATAGGATTTATTAAATAAAATATGTATGATGATAAAATTTGATGACAATTAACGGTGTTACATCTCGGGAGCTACATGCGTCTATGGGCTACGCAGGTAACTTACCATCGGGTAGGTCACATAATTGTTTGCACTTACGTAGTATAAAGAAATATAACAAAGCTAAATTTGATGTTTTCTGTATTTTACACACATTACCTGTTGTTACCTCTGTTTAATTTGTTTTGTTTCTTGTGTATTACTTGTAAACTATGTGAGGTGTGCAATAAAGTGTATTGTATTGTATTGTATTGTACCTAATTTAAATTTTAAACATAGGTATGTGTTATAAATAAGCTCTACATACCTTACGAATCAAATATGTCAGTGTCCAAAGTTACTGTGTAGGTTTAAAGAGACGTCATTTTTAAACCCAGACATATCCGATCCATCCATCGTATTTAAACTTAGTTTTTTAACGTATCTAAAAGTTAGAATTTGAATCGGGCCATATAGTCTGTTTTGTAAAGAGACGAGTCGTAAAATATATTGGAACTGATTCAACTGATAAAAATGACTCAACTATTTTCCAATTCTTTTAACAATAACTTTTCTCAATAACTGCATACGCTTCATTTTTTGCCTACGCAAATATGATCACATCTCTTCTTATCGTTCCCAGCTTGGCTGGCTTCCCATCCGTCAACGACGCAGTGTCCGCATGCTTTGCTCTTTATACTCTGTGCTTAATGATCCACACGCTCCTGTGTACCTCAAGTCCCTCTTTCAGTACTATGGTGTCTCTCGCGAGCGCCGGCTCCGCTCTTCTGGCAATATGACCTTATCCATCCCACCGCATCACACTGGCTTTATGTCTTACTCTTTTCGCGTGCATGTAGCGCGCCTTTGGAACTGCCTTCCACTACATATTAAAAATGCTCCAAATAAGTTCGCTTTTAAGAAATCTGTACGTTCTTTCTTTGCTGGTAGAATGAAGGATTCCTAGTTGTTTTTATATATGTATGTATGTATGTATGTATGTATGTATGTATGTATTTTTGGAAATATATATTTAGGTTTATGTATATTTATTATGTAACTTCTTATGTAAAGTTTTAGTAATATCACCGCCCACAATATCTCTGCTTTGCCTAAAGGTTGACTGGTAGAGAATGCTGTCTGGCATTAAGTCCGCCTTTTGTACTATAAGTTTTTCTTTCTTTGTGTACAATAAAGATTAAATAAATAAATAAATAAATAACAATAGTGAGTAATAATCGTGAAATTTTAAATCAGCGTCTTCTATTTCCTCACAGACTAATCGATTGTCCCGACTTGGCCTCGATAAGAAACTATTTAAAATCCGAAGGGTGGTTACCAAACTTAGCTATCTCCGATCTATAGTTATTCAAAGAAACATGCCGTGACAACCGCCAATACAATGTCATCGCAAATCATCGCGTACCAGCAAAAAACCGCATTGTTTCTACTAATAAAAACTTCTAATAAACATGCAACTAAGCTACGGGCTTCCGGGCAAATAAAACATAAAAATATATCCTATTTTCATAGGGCGGGGGTGGCGCCCCCTTGGGGAGTTTGCGCAAAAACCCAAAAACATCGAAATGAAAATGAGTGTAGGGGGGCGCCTCCGCTGTGTTGGTAATTCATTTTTAACATTAAGCCTGTGTGGGTTTTAAAGTACAGTCAAGACAATATGTGTTAATGCGTAATGACTGTGCTTATTTGGATTGACTGTGATTTACTTTTGTAAATGTGTCTGAAATGTATTGAGCATTTGATAGACATGTTAATTAGTTATCCCGATAAATATTTATGATTTTTCATATTCATATTGTAAAATACATAGGTATACGTAACTCGTTTTTAATCAGAAGTGGGATCGAATTGATAAATAGTTTAAAAATATCGGTGTCTTACGATTCGCGATGTAATTTATTATATTATTAGTAGGTATATTTTTGTTTGAATAAAACTTATTATTTAATAATTAAACCAATACATAACGATTCGTAATATTTTTTTTTAATATTGCAATTAAAGTTTCAACTGTATGTAAATATTCAAACAGATATGATGACGGAATAAAGTTTAATTCATATTATTTCATCTTTTTTCAAATATTTAACTACTAGCTAGTTACTTTAGTTTGAAGTACTAATTAGCAAACTAATATAGTCCTAATTATTTAGTAGGGTAAGTGGCGCCGAGTGTACCCGCGAGTTCGCATACCCCCTACACACACCTACACGCACTAGCGAGAACATAAAACGCAATTTTGTATTAGATTTAATTTGAGTCGCACACTGGTGCGCCGCTGTGTGCGTGAGGAAGTACCGCTTTCTACGCACAAATTGATTACGATCGTCGCCGAAAAGAGGAATTTGCATACACGTGGAACCTTTTCCCTTTCTCTAAAAAAAATCAATCCATTTCCCGCGCTCATCGGTCGTGTTTTGTTTCTTAATTTGCGAGCGCGCGTCTTGGGAGTGGAAGTTTGTCTATGGTCATGCGTGATAGTGTAGGGCTAGTGCAGGTGCATGGCAGTATTGCCAGTGCGGCCGGGTCCGCCCGTGCCGGCGCCGCGTCGTCGAGTGAGAGCGCGATTTAAAAACTATACGAACCCGCGCAGCGAGCGCCAGCCCGTAATACCACCCCCCGCGTAATGATTTTTTGGCGATGAATTTATATTCGCGCGCGAGCGGTGCCACTTTTTCGACCCCCTAAAACCCCCTCCCCCCGCTCATTAACGCAACCCAGATATGCAATTCTGATCTTTGACGAGGAGGCTGTAGTGTCGGCGGGCGCCTCGTCGGGAGAGGTGCCCCGTTTTGTTTTTTCCCGCCCGGCTTCATTATTGATGGCATCGGGACGGTAATGCGGAAGCATGTGTGAACGTTTCATTACAAAAGGTGGACGCCGCTCGTGTTAATATTGCAGACCGGCCGGACCCGACCGGACGGGTGGACGCCTCCGCAAAAAAAAACTTTAAAATAAAAAAGAATAATTGGCGCAATTAGTAGTCCGGTGGCGAAGATTCCATTTTTGAGAATTTGAAATTTTAAGTTTGGAACGCGTGGCGCGCAACTATCGCGCGGCTAAAGTTTCCGAAGTTGGGCGAAGTTCTCACGTGCGTGTGTGGTCGGCGGACAGTTGACGAACTTGGTTCGGACAGAATATTCGCGTCGCGCTTTTCCGATTTTTTTTATTGGCGGGCTTTCGGCGGACATTGACTTGTGACTTTGTTGAAGTTTTTGTTGATTGTTTTTTGTTGTTATTTTTGGGAGTGAGCGGCTACTGCAAAAGGTAAGTTTTACATTTAGACAACAATTGAAAATGCACAATTAAAACTGCTTCTACTTTTGCTTGTTATTTTAGATTCTCACAAAATTTAGAGGGAACCGGAAGTGTACTTCTCTATTCACAGAAATCTTTAATCCTTTACAAGTCATAGATTTGAATATTCAACAAGTTTGTGACTTAATCTTTTTTTTAATTTCTCTCGCGAACAATTAGGTTGACCCTTCTTAAGTTAGCTATTATTATGATAATCTATGAAACTGGACGCAAGGGACAGCTCGCTGCAAGTGGACCGCGACCTCCACATTAGACGCTCCTGCATAAATAATTTAAAAAGTAATAAATTAAAAAAGTTGCATCGGACCGTTGACGATGCAAATCAAGAGTTTAGACGATTATCGCTTGATTATATTATTTTGGTTGATTATGATAATAATAAGCTGATTAAATGGTTTTCTTTAAATATCCTGCAAAATGTATGCACTTTAGTAAACATATTACGTGATAGGTAGATTAGATATTAATTATTAATTCTAGATTCTTATTACAATAGAGCTATTAGGTATTGAAAACAAAACTATTGAAGTATTTCATCACTTACGTAAAAAATATTTTTAAGTCAAACTCATTTAAACGACTCATATTTTGTTATTATAACTAAACCTATAGTTATATATGTTAAACTATATCTCTTCATATTAATTCACACTTTGATAAAAAAAATATAGCACAATAAAACCCACATCAATATCGTCAACAAAATAAAAAAAAACTCGACCGGTCACATACGCATTTTTCCCCGCGCAATCACTTTCGCGCGTTTCGAGCGCACAGGCCGCGAGCGCGATTCTGCAGAAGCTAGCTTGCAGCGCGCCACCCGTTGCAGCCCGTTGTCGCCTTTGCCTAAGTTCCTTTTTTGAATTTGGAATCTATTCTTTTCTTCGACCGTTTTGTTTGCAAGCCTGTTTGGGAGACTAGTTTTGATTTTAGAATTGGGATGTTGCAATGTTTTTTTTTGTAATAGTTAGCCTATGTACTTATAGGTATGTTGTTAATTTGAATGTGCGTTGTATTTTATTCAATACAATTCTAGCTTAATTAAGTAGGTATATTTACTATGAAACAGGTACCTAATAAAATTTGAAGAAAGTTTCAGAAAGTAGAATATTTTTAACCCTTTTTAGGAAAAAGTCGTTGAAAATATTTATAAAGAAGTCCTACTTTCTTATAAAATAGTTGTAGTCCAGTTTAGTGCCGCCGCTAAGCGGCGCTTCCTAGGAAATTAGCAAGTCGCCGAATCGCATCCAGACGAGCATCGATTCAGCATCCGTTCCAGACTAGAAAAAAGTAAAAAACGGTGACAGACTCATTCCGCCGCCGTCTCCTTTCTAATCGCGCCCCCACACGCACGCGCGAGTTTTTAATTGCACCCCCACCCTCACCCCGGAAAAAAGGGCCCGAGCACACGATGGATTAGCATACAGCCTCGCAGAGAAACGGTGAGCGCACCCCTTCAGTTTTTGCCGCCATATTTTTTCGCGGTATTTCGGCGGGGGGCTGCGTAAGCGCCGAAACGTTAGTCGGCAGCGGCCGGCACAATGTGCAACACCTGCACGCGCGCTCGCAAACACGCTTACAGTGACCACAGTGCGTGAGTGGATTGTTTTTTTTAAAAGGTGAGTTCTAGCATTAGTTTATCGGCCTAGCCAAATTCGCGATAGCTGGGAGCAAGGTCGCCTGATAAAAATTATTTGCACAAAAATGGATAACCTCATTTCGGGACAACGGCGCGTTGTGCTAGAACAGTGACTATTTTTTTAATCGCTACTTTTATCAGTTGAATGCGATTAGAGCTATGAAACTGGCTATTGCAAAAAAATCTATCTCTTTCTAGAGCTGCAATTAAGAGCGTAACAGACTAGCAGTTCATAACTCGAGTCGCGAGTTTACTCAGTGTCTATGTGAATCTCAACGAGTAATAACATGTATCAAAATTTAGAAGTAATGTATCCGAAGTTTTGTAACTAAACTTTACCGATGAAAAAAGACAATACTGAGTTGTCATTCGCGAGTGAACGGTGAACTGAAAAATGTGGCTAAAAAAATTGTGTACCGTGTTAAAAAATAGACGGCGTAGTTTATAGGCACCCCACAAAAAAAGGTAAACACGACTCTATCAGTCTATGCCACTTTCGTTTTCAGCGGGCATGAAAAAAGTTGTCAAAAATATTTTCCAGTTCATAATTCTATTACTAGTAGGATTAAAACGGAGGGGATCGGCGGTTAGGTGTTTTATTTTTCTGCCAATTTGTTCAAATGAAAATTGACGTTTGGAATTCGAATCCTGTTGAAAAACCGTTACACACGTGACACGTGTGATAAGTTTCAAGTCTTATAGTTGAATGTCACACTATTAATTGATAACTTAAATTTCGTGTGTGAATATTGAATACCTACTCGTACTTTAAAATAACGTTACACATATTTATCATAATTTCATATATTACGTAATACCTAGTCCATAAAATTATGATTATAATTATCCTAGTGATAATTAATTTAATGTAAATGTCCTACTCGTAATTAAAATAACATAAACCGGTCAAATTTAAGTACATATTAGTATTAGTACATATTAGTATTATTTGTAAGGAACAAACTTATACGATAAAAATAAGTTTTATATTCGCATATTATTTACCCGCCGCTTTATTTCATATTGATGTAAGTTACCGTATAATACATATAAAAAATAAAACTATTTTAAAATCATGTATAATTAAAATATTTTATTTTATTATCCTTGAAGGGTGTTGTAAGTTATAATCTATTTTGTTAAATTCTTTTATAATTATAACTGTTTGTTTATATATAAAAATGATTTATTCAGTAGCACAGATAGTTTACTACAATCAGGTTGGTGCCTCTTTTTAAGTATAAAAAATACCAATGTCAAGAGAGACCGCTCCTCCATTAAGATTAGCTACAATGTTAATAATATGGTTTAGGTAGTTGACATGGAAAAATCAAAGAAAGCATTACAAATAGGTATTAAAATAAGTTTTCCGTGTGTTTGTACAAGCAGGATTCCTTAGCGTCTGGAAACAGCTAATGTACCTAACCTATTCTAAGAAGTTCTACCAACATACATTTTATCACTAGAGTTCACGGGTTCAATGTTGTAAAAATGACACGAATGATACATTTAATACGTATATTTGTAACTACAATACAGATAGGTATGCCCTATAAACACATTACTCACTGTAGCTAGTTATTAACATTTTTATAAAAACATTAAATTTTTTAACACCTTCATTACAAAAAGCAATCCTGGAAAAAAACAAGCTTATAATCGTCTACCAATGACATGAACAGAATGCAATGCCACTTATTTTACCTAATTACAAAGTCAAAAGCAACACTTTGACACTTACAAATCCGATTCATGTCATATCCAGATCTATTTTTTTACGTATTCTGAAATTCTAACCAAGCCGCAGACGCAAATTGTAACGTAGCAAAATGGAATCAACTGAGAAGTATAAAAAATCTATATTAAATCATTTTAAATCAAGGAACATTAAAATAATCTACAAATATCCCTGCGAATTAAGAAACTCCTTAAGTCGGCTCAACATCTTCTGCAAAGGAAAATATTATGAGCCGTAGTAAATGTTTTATATTTCCGGAATCTACTTAAATCTAAACCTAGCTCCGGTTTCCAACGAAGTATAACTAACTAAAGGAAATATTATTGGTTCGAGTCTTTCAGCTATGAAACGAGATTTTTCTATCTTATGAATTTTTACTTGTTTATCTAAAAAAAACCGGCCAAGAGCGTGTCGATCCACGCTCAGTTCTTCTCAGCTCAGGGTTCCGTAGTTTTCCGTATTTTTCTCAAAAACTACTGAACCTATCAAGTTCAAAACAATTTTCCTAGAAAGTCTTTAATAAAGTTCTACTTTTGTGATTTTTTTCATATTTTTTAAACATATGGTTCAAAAGTTAGAGGGGGGGGACGCACTTTTTTTTCCTTTAGGAGCGATTATTTCCGAAAATATTAATATTATCAAAAAACGTTAAATACCTATCCAACAATATATCACACGTTGGGGTTGGAATGAAAAAAAATATCAGCCCCCATTTTACATGTAGGGGGGGTACCCTATAATTACAATTATATTATATTATATTATATACATTTACTATTATAAACATTTTTTTTCCATTTTTTATTTTTGCACTTTGTCGGCGTGATTGATATACATATTGGTACCAAATTTCAGCTTTCTAGTGCTAACGGTTACTGAGATTATCCGCGGACGGACGGACAGACAGATAGACATGGCGAAACTATAAGGGTTCCTAGTTGACTACGGAACCCTAAAAATGAGAGGATTTCGGATGTAGGACACATATCCCATACATTTAAGCCGCCATCTTTGATTTTTGCCTTAGAAATCCTTTTGACATCCGATATCGGATCGGATAATGTGGAAACGCACTTACCATTAACATCAGATGATCAAGATGATCTAAATTATTTATTTAATAGTATGGCGATGTGTAGAAATGGGTAAAATAAAAAAATATATGGCAACATCCAAGTATTGCAACCGCTGCACAGCATTGGGCGTCAAGTTCATAGATCTTATCTATCAAATATCAATCGATCTCATAGAATGAGAATTCCACAGCATCTTTAAAAGTGTAATAAATATAAATATGTATTCATTTATAAACGTTAATCTTTCGTGAGACATATTCAAAAATTACGTTATTATATCGCTACTGCTGCGACATGTTTCGGGCCAATTTTTGGAGGCCCCTCTTCAGGTACAGCGGGGCAAATCTCGACTGGGAGGCAATAGTAACTGATCCATTTTTTCCATTATTACACTATGATTATATCTAGGTGGATGTACCCACTGAACACGCCTACCATATATAACCGATGGAAACTCTATTTAATAATGCAAACATTGCAAAACATGGAAAAAATAGACCAGTTACATTTGCCCCCCAGTCGAGATTTGTCCCACTGTACCTTATGGGAGTTCACGCGGTGGCTAAACTCCGTGCAAGTGTATAACGTGTGTACAACCGTAGTTTTATTAAATATTTAAATATTAATCTGTATCATTACACTGTACCTAGTGAAACCTATTCTATGCACAAGAAACTTCAAGCATAAGTTACATAGAAACATGAAACTGTTCATGCTTTGATTTATTTGCTAAAATGAAAGCACAGGTACATGCATGCAAATACAGTTTAGAAATCCTTATACTAATATAACAAAATTCTTAAGATAAAAACCAGATAACATTAAACAGATTTCAAAATACGTCACAGATACAATTTAAAAGATTGAAATGAAAAAAAAATGTCAAATTAATTGAATAAATTAGCAAAATATTCGTCAATTCAGTAATATGGTCTATTTATAAAATATAAAATATTAGACGACCGGTCTGGCTCAGTCGGTAGTGACCCTGCCTGCTGAGCCGCGGTCCTGGGTTCGAATCCCGGTAAGGGCATTTATTTGTGTGATGAGCACAGATATTTGTTCCTGAGTCATGGATGTTTTCTATTGTATATTAGTATGTATTTATCTATTTAAGTATGTATATCGTCGCTTAGCACCCATAGTACAAGCTTTGCTTAGTTTGGGGCTAAGTTGATCTGTGTAAGGTGTCCCCAATATTTATTTATTTATTTATTTTATTCTTTCACTTTTCTGTCAAATAATTTAGTGTCATCACAGTCTCTCAAATCTTTGGTCAGCTTATTGTATACCTTGATAGCATTATTACCTAGACTTTTGTTAAAGTGTGCATAACTAGATACAGGTAAAGCTAGTTTGTCATTGTTCCTTAGGTTATAATTTTGACTATCCCCAATCGTAGAATAAGATGCTTTATTACGATGGATATACAAACATATACAGTGCTTGCCTGTGTGGTGACAGGTTAAGAATTTCACTACTTTCTTCCCGTGGTGCAAGTGTATAACGTGTGTACAACCGTAGTTTTATTAAATATTTAAATATTAATCTATATCATTACACTGTACCTAGTGAAACCTATTCTATGCACAAGAAACTTCAAGCATAAGTTACATAGAAACATGAAACTGTTCATGCTTTGATTTATTTGCTAAAATGAAAGCACAGGTACATGCATGCAAATACAGTTTAGAAATCCTTATACTAATATAACAAAATTCTTAAGATAAAAACCAGATAACATTAAACAGATTTCAAAATACGTCACAGATACAATTTAAAAGATTGAAATGAAAAAAAAATGTCAAATTAATTGAATAAATTAGCAAAATATTCGTCAATTCAGTAATATGGTCTATTTATAAAATATAAAATATTAGACGACCGGTCTGGCTCAGTCGGTAGTGACCCTGCCTGCTGAGCCGCGGTCCTGGGTTCGAATCCCGGTAAGGGCATTTATTTGTGTGATGAGCACAGATATTTGTTCCTGAGTCATGGATGTTTTCTATTGTATATTAGTATGTATTTATCTATTTAAGTATGTATATCGTCGCTTAGCACCCATAGTACAAGCTTTGCTTAGTTTGGGGCTAAGTTGATCTGTGTAAGGTGTCCCCAATATTTATTTATTTATTTATTTTATTCTTTCACTTTTCTGTCAAATAATTTAGTGTCATCACAGTCTCTCAAATCTTTGGTCAGCTTATTGTATACCTTGATAGCATTATTACCTAGACTTTTGTTAAAGTGTGCATAACTAGATACAGGTAAAGCTAGTTTGTCATTGTTCCTTAGGTTATAATTTTGACTATCCCCAATCGTAGAATAAGATGCTTTATTACGATGGATATACAAACATATACAGTGCTTGCCTGTGTGGTGACAGGTTAAGAATTTCACTACTTTCTTCCCGTGGTGCAAGTGTATAACGTGTGTACAACCGTAGTTTTATTAAATATTTAAATATTAATCTATATCATTACACTGTACCTAGTGAAACCTATTCTATGCACAAGAAACTTCAAGCATAAGTTACATAGAAACATGAAACTGTTCATGCTTTGATTTATTTGCTAAAATGAAAGCACAGGTACATGCATGCAAATACAGTTTAGAAATCCTTATACTAATATAACAAAATTCTTAAGATAAAAACCAGATAACATTAAACAGATTTCAAAATACGTCACAGATACAATTTAAAAAAAAAACCGGCCAAGTGCGAGTCGGACTCACGCACCGAGGGTTCTGTACAAACCTGCAAGGTTTACAAAGTTCGTTCATTATTAAAAAAAAATATATTATGTGATGTAACTAAAAATTTATGGTTTTCGTAATTTTTCCTTTATCTATGCTATAAGACGTTGCTTCGTACCAAATTTCAAGATTCTGAGTTCACGGGAAGCACCCTGTAGGTTTTGATTCCCTTGCAAGTGTCGAAAATTTGCGGCATAAACGGCTGTATCTTTTGATTGCGTTGGCTTAGAAGTTTGATTTTTTCACAGCTTCAAGGGACAGTAGACCTGAGTAATTGATATAAATTTCAGCTTCATACCTCCACGCGTTCCTGAGAAAAAGGGTCTTGACAGACGGACGGACGGACGGACAGACGGACAACAAAGTGATCCTATAAGGGTTCCGTTTTTTCCTTTTGAGGTACGGAACCCTAAAAATGTCAAATTAACTGAATAAATTAGCAAAATATTCGTCAATTGAGTAATATGGTCTATTTATAAAATATTCTTTCACTTTTCTGTCAAATAATTTAATGTCTTCACAGTCTCTCAAAGCTTTGGTCAGCTTATTGTATACCTTGATAGCATTATTACCTAGACTTTTGTTAAAGTGTGCAAAACTAGATACAGGTAAAGCTAGTTTGTCATTGTTCCTTAGGTTATAATTTTGACTATCCCCAATCGTAGAATAAGATGCTTTATTACGATGGATATACAAACATATACAGTGCTTGCCTGTGTGGTGACAGGTTAAGAATTTCACCACCCCTTTCTTCCCGTGGGTGTCGTAGAAGGCGACTATGGGATATGGGTTAAATTGTGGCATAGGCGAGAGGCTGGCAACCTGTCACTGCAATGTCACAGTTTCGTTTTCTTTCAACCCCTTATTTGCCAAAATATTATTGTCTATGAACATATCTCTATGTGTGATGGTCAAACGAATCTCTTTATTTGTGAAAACAGGCTAGTAACCATGTCGTTATTGTCTATGAACATATCTCTATGTGTGATGGTCAAACGCACAGGCTAGACCATGCGCACGCGCTACGCGGCTACGTGCGTAGTGCACTCTACGCAGGCGTAGGCCTAGACTAATGCACTGTAGTTCACTAACCGATGTTTTACTTTCACGAAAACATTTTCAAGGAATCTTAATAAGTAAGCAATATTAATATGTATCAAGATTCGAATCATACCTATCATAGAATATAAAATATGTCTATTACTTACTGTACAATAATCCATACTAATATTATAAATCGGAAAGTGTGTGTGTCTGTTTGTTTGTCCGTCTTTCACGGTCAAACGGAGCGACGGTTTCATGTGATTTTTAAGTGGAGATAAATAGGCTAGTTTCCTACTAGTCAAATCAGCGTCTTTTTATGAACTGTCAAAACGATTTGCTAATATGGAATTACTATGAAATACTGAGGAGTGACGTCACGGTCAATACATTTACTTTATATTTTTCTCTTTGACGTATTAAATAGAAATAATGTTTAAAAATAACTACCGTGCATATTTTTCTAATAATTATGTGGTGCTTTATTTCGTGTACTGCTTAAAATATTTTATTTTAAGTATAGGAAACTATTGTCTTCAGTTACCGCGATAGTTACTCATGAAATAAAACTATGGAAACGGATTATGGAAACGTCGGGATGTATTTTAAATTCATTATACGCGATTTAATCCGTTTCCATAGTTTTATTTTATAGGAAACTAGCCTGTTGAAGGGATGGATAGTGACATAGGCTACTTTTTTCTCTTTGTGCGAAGCTGCGGGCAAAAAATAGTTAGTATTATAATTTTTACGCAGTCGTAGGAATCATATAGACTATAAGTTCCCTTTAAGAACTTTAAGAAAAAAGTAAAGTTTAATTTTTTTGACAAAAACAAAGGTTTTGTCGTCAAATAAATCAGAGCTAGCATTTTCATCCATAACATTATCCCGTTTACGTGGTTCTGCCACTTGGTTAATATTTAATGATAGGGAGAGAGAGATTACCGTTTCGTTCGCTATGGCGTCAACCATTAACATCTTTGCTAGGACATCTAAGAACAACCATCGTAATTTTTTACCTTATCATCCATTAGAATCTATTAAAATAAAATAAAAGTTTAATCTTAACTTGTATTTTATTTTAATGGATGAAAATTTTGTGTCTATTGTAACACAACATTTTCATCCATTCACGCAATCTAATAGCGCTGGTTCCTTTTGCCCGTTCCGGTTGCCCGATTGGAACTTTGTTAAATATTAGATATAAATACGATTGAATAGGATATTACATTATGAAAAATGACGTTTTTGAAAAATCATCACTAACTTTACACCTTGTTTTGTCTGGCAGTGCCTCATCACCTCTCATCAAATGTCCATGTGGCATGAAATTATTTACAATATAAAAACTGCTCCCCGCTTGCTAAGCACACATGTGCAATCGCGTTTTTATCGGTGGCAGCCGTTGAACCTAGATAACGCTAGGCTGACGGCCTAGGGATCTAAATTCTAACAAACTTGCGGAAAAATATTTATATAAGACTCCAAGTGGACAAGGTTTTATGATCATACATCGGGGTTTTGGGAGCGGGAATGAATTCGTGTATTTGTAACTTTGTTTATAGTAATTTGAATTACTGAAATATGTATTTAACCATAAATTAAATATAACAAAATTTATGATTTAATTATGTAACTGGCTCCAAATGTACTCAGAAATGTTAAAGTAATGTTTATCTTTTATCGTTTTCACCATTTTTGGGCTAGTGTAAATCATTCCCGCTCCCAAAACCCCGATGTATGTTTATGATATATTTAGGGAAGATGGTGTAAGGCGATCAAGTTTAAATTTATCTTATGACTTTAAACGAGCAATAATTTTATTCACATTGATACATTTCGAGGATCTTAGAACTTCTAACGATAACATATTTTTTAAATTAAAGGAAAAATGGAAAAATTCACACCTCTGGCAGGACTCGAACCTGCGACCTTGCCGGTTGCCGGGGCTCGCAAACGTTTCTGCATGATAAAAAAAATAAAAATACTAACGATACATTATTATGAAATTTGATATACTTATGGCAAATTTTGGGAGCGAAAAATGGTTCTAACTGGGTCTCATCTCAAAGAAAAAAATGTATTTTTTGGATTATGGTGTGTATTTTTTGCAAAGCTTGAAATCTATAAATGGAAAAAAATACATTAGCGCGTGTTATTGATCTAGTTTAGATCTGAATCGGATCTGTGTGTACAAAAAACTTTAACTCAAAATATAGGTCCCTCCGATTTCTTCCTCATATCGTATAAAATACCAATATAGTTGTTTTAAATACAAATCTAATAGTCTAGGTACTGCAGATCACTGTCATCTAACCTAAATAACTTAAGAGGATAAAATAACAAGCAAAATTCTAGAATAGAATTACAGGAATACTAATTTACGTGAATAAATGATTAAAATAATAGTTAGTTTCCTTGTTATGCCATTTTTATCAGTAAACCTAAATTTAGTTATTGGTTACATAGGAAAAGGTAAAGTACAATAATGCTCGGAAGTGTTTTTTCCCATTATTCATGATTTTAAAATAGGCGTACTTTTATTATGATACAAGTTATTCAATGCATAGGGTGCGATATATTGGACGACCGGTCTGGCGTAGTTGGTAATGACCGCCGCGGTCCCGGGTTCGAATCCCGGTAACGGCATTTATTTGTGTGATGAGCACAGATATTTGTTCCTGAGTCATGGATATTTTCTATGTATAAAAGTATGTATTTATCTATTTAAGTATTGTATATCGTCGCTTAGCACCCATAGTACAAGCTTTGCTTAGTTTGGGGCTAGGTTGATCTGTGTAAGGTGTCCCCCAATATTTATTATTATTTATTTATTTATATTCTTCATACAAACGTAGTTTCAATTTTCCTCCCTGGGTATTTATATTATGTAAATAGTACGTTACATTACCATACAAGTACCTACGAAAAAAAGGAATTTGGAAATGAATGGCCATAAATTAAAACACGACCGAAAGGGAATGTATTAAATCGACACGAGTTATGAATTTCCTTTTCGCACGTGTATCGTACGACGTTTTTCAGTAAAGATAGTGTTTTTTTTACGCACTAGTGCGAGAAGTGGTTCATTATATAGGTGTTAGCCATCTGTCGAATCTTCGCCACGCTCAGTGTAGGGGCCATCAAAAACAACTGAACCTATCAAGTTCAAAACAATTTTCCTAGAAAGTCTTTATAAAGTTCTACTTTTGTGATTTTTTTCATATTTTTTAAACATATGGTTCAAAACCTTTCCTTTAGGAGTGATTATTTCCGAAAATATTAACATTATCAAAAAACGATATTAGTAAACCCTTATTCATTTTGAAATACCTATCCAACAATATATCACACGTTGGGGCTGGAATGAAAAAAAATATCAGCCTCCACTTTACATGTAGGGCCGTACCCTAATAAAACATTTTTTTCCATTTCTTATTTTTGCACTTTGTTGGTGTGATTGATATACATATTGGTACCAAATTTCAGCTTTCTAGTGCTAACGGTTACTGAGATTATCCGCGGACGGACGGACGGACGGACAGACAGACATGGCGAAACTATAAGGGTTCCTAGTTGACTACGGAACCCTAAAAACGTCGTACGATACACGTGCAAAAAGGAGATTCGTAACTCGTGTCGATTTAAAACACCGTGTTTTAATTTATCGCCACTCGTTTTGAACTTCGTCTTTATTTGAATGTTTCAAAAAAAAAATTTATTACAATTAAAACAATACCATTACCTTAACTTCCTTGGTCGGTAAGAACAATCGCTGTCAATTTATAACAAAAGGTCATAAGTACCAAGGTTCTCCCAAGCAAATCCTCCATTTTGTAAGTAAAGCAGCATGACCTACCGCCTTGACCAGGTGTAGAGATTCCTATTACATCAAAAGGCTCCTATTACGTTCTAGGAGTCTATTTCTATACTGGTAGGTTTTATGAGTAGTGCAAAACGCGAGAAATTAAAATTACAGATTATATGATATTTTCATAGATTAAAATAAGTACTTTTGTGAAAAAACTTACGTGATCTTCAAAAAAACATTTGATACGGATTTAAATGTCAGTAACTATAACAGAATTAATAATTTGATAAATATATGTTTTTATTATTATTATTTATTCAGAGCCTACTTGTCCCACTACTGGGCAAGGACGCCTTCTTTTTCCATGTATTAAACGTAAAAAAAACACAATTATTATTAACAAAAAAAAATTTGGGGTTATCGATGATTCATTAATACTTACGAACAAAAACTTCAAATCTTCAAGAAAAGACGAACAACGCAAACACCTCTGGTGTTTTGTCCAGATCGTACCATCAGGCGACCTGTCTGCTCGTTTGCCTCCTATCCCATAAAAAAAAAAAAAAACTTTAGGTTAGATTATAACCTTGGTTTTTGCATACTTGATATAATAAATGCGAAAGTGAATGTGTCTGTTGTTGTCCGTCTTTCACGGCAAAAGCGGAGCGACGAATGGACGTGATTTTTTTAAGTAGAGATAGTTGTACATGGAATAAAAAAAACCAACACTTTTTTTCTCCTATTGGGATTGAAAGAGCTCGCAATTCTGAGTGAAAACCACATAAAAATTTCCAAATCAAAAAAAAAGTGGGGTGGACTACTTTGAAAAAAAATGTCCATGCTTATAATTATGCAAAATGGTCCATGCTTATAAAGCTAGTACCTACTAAATAATAGTTTGTGGTCATTGACTAGACACTTGTGCGCTCGCATACCCTTTATCAAATCGAGCGCTAGACATTCTGACGCACTACAGGATACGAAGCAAAAAACACCACATTTATAACATAGCTAATAGTTATTAGGTATTTTAACGTTAAAACATTAAATAACGACGACCGGTCTGGCGTGACGGTAGTGACCCTGCTAAGCCGCGGTCCCGGGTTCGAGTCCCGGTGTGATGAGCACAGATATTTGTTCCTGAGTCATGGATGTTTTTTATGTATATAAGTAATTTCTTACCTATATCGTTGTCTGAGTACCCACAACACAAGCCTTCTTGAGCTTACTGTGGGACTCAGTCAATCTGTGTAAGAATGTCCTATAATATTTTATTTATTTATTTAAATAAAACTATAAAAACGGATTATATCGCGTGTAATAAATTTATAATACATCCCGAAGTTTCGATTTTTTACAGCGACCGTGGTCAATGGGTGGGGTCCGATTTCATAGTTTTATATCGCGCTAACCGAAGTCAACTAAACATTGTCAACGAGAAATACTCGCATGAAGAGGTCTAATAATTATGTAGTAATCTTACTGTACTTAACTTACAGCTTAGACTTGAAAAATTAAAAAAGTTCATCTGACGGACTGAGAATTAGTAATAAAAATAGCTGCAATTTTGTTTCGATTTTACAATAAGTATGTACTAAATAATAAAAAAAATGTAGGTATTAAGTTATAATGGTTACTTATATGTACTATTTATTTTAGGTCATCCTTATGTTTAACTATTGTAAATGTTCGAAGTCTTCCGGTTCGAAAGACCAACAACTCTTAAATAATAAGATTAATCAACTTAACTCATTATTACTTACTCTTTGTCTCACGTGTATGAATAAATAGTAGGTACATTGTGTAACAAGCGGAGGAAGTTGAATATTAAACGAAAGTAAGTTTAAATAAGATATTAAAACAATGTAAAAAATATGTAAATAGATGTAAAAAATAAACGGTACAAGAAATTTAATTATTCCCTTGAATAAAATAGCACACTTAAACGTTGACGAAAAATATTAAACGTTACATACTTATTAATAGATCAGCGTATTCAAGTACTCTAGTTACGAATTTCAATAAATTTTAATTTGATCGTCAATAAGTTCTAGGAAGCAAACAATAGGACTAGGTTAGTGAAGTCATCGCTCATATTAAAGCTATGCGTCAATTTCAAGGCAGGTGGCACTCTAGCGGCAAAGAATGAAACTATTCACTGTCTATTTCACACAAGTATTAAGCATATTGATTCTTGTTTTAAATTTTACTTTTTGAGAAGCAGAAACATCTGCTATGAATTAACTAGCATTTTTTAATTTTTTGGGTGAAACAAGTACGCCCTCTGGGTCTATACTAGGTACTAGCGCTCTACCAACTGAGCTACCAAGACTCACCCAAGACTGTACCTACTTTTCCACTATTAATATTGATACTGGTCTTATTTTCTCCTCGCATAGTTGTATAAGTCATCATCAAATATATCGGAGCTGTCAAAGTTCACACACTCTTCCATAGCAAGATGTTAAGGTGCGACAATATCGCCATTAAACTGAAAAGTATAAATATAAATACCTACTTCCGTAATCGAAAACGCTACTTATTTTTCGTAATGTCACGTTTTTTATTATTATTATAAATGGATTGCAAGTGTAGATTTGATAAATGACAAGCTTTGTAAAAATACATTTCGAGGAAAACTATAAGTTTCAGAGAGCCTAAACATTTTTTTTAATAAAACAGGTCAGATGAATGATAGGCGCCTCAAGTATTTATTATGGCTAGAAATTTGTCTATTCAACAAATAAGTGTAAGACATAGTAGGCCTACTGAGTTTTGTCTATTCGACAAATCAGCCCATGACAATACGTAGGCCTAGCGACTGGGTAAATAAATGCTTATAACAATTTTCTCACATTACATTAAATCACGACTAGTTTTAGTTGCTAGTGAATTGGTTTTAATAAATCATAACAAACAATATTTAAAAAAAAAACAAATCTGGATCTGAATCTAGTTTCAAGTATTTATTTTGACATCTTTTTATAAAATAATACGTTAAGTATCACACTAGTAAGTTACAAACGGGTAGCGAGTGGCAGTATTTCGACGACGATGACCATCACTAATAATAAATAAATAAATAAATATTGGGGACACCTTACACAGATCGACTTAGCCCCAAACTAAGCAGAGCTTGTACTATGAGTGCTAAGCGACCATACATACTTAAATAGATAAATACATACTTATATACATAGAAAACATCCATGACTCAGGAATAAATATCTGTGCTCATCACACAAATAAATGCCCTTACCGGGATTCGAACCCAGGACCGCGGCTTAGCAGGCAAGGTCACTACCGACTGAGCCAGACCGGTCGTCAAATAATAATTCGTATATTAATTACCACACGTAGACTGCATGTTTTGAAGTAGATACTAAATGTTAAGGTAAGATGCAAACGAAATTCAACCATCCCATCTAATGACATCTACCTACACCGATGATTCAGCTTTGTTTCTCAAACCAAACAATAAAAATTACACAATTAAATGCATTAGAATCGCACGTACGCTAAATCCGCTGACAGACAGACATACAAAGCTTCCCCGAATATTGCACACCGATTCTCCATTGGTGAATGACAATCCAGTTAAGTTTCTAAGAAAATTCGGCAGCACTTTCCAATTCGTTATGAATCAGGTACCAATTATGTCAATGTCGTGAAATGTCTGACTTGGTACATGTTTGTTTAAGTAAATAAAGATGGTTGATTAAAGTTAAAAGAACTTAAAGTAATTTTAAAACATGGGAACTGATTTGGATAAAAAAAATATCAATAAGTCAATAGAAAATAACAATATTTATCAGCATAAACAATAAAAGCATCTTCCACATACATACTTAAAAATAAAAAAAATGATAATCGTCTAAAAAATTGCACTTTCGCAATCGTTATCGCAATTGTTATGAAATCTTTTTTGCTATAAAAATGGTAATACCAAAGACGATATTTATCGGGACTGACAAAGCCCATACAAAAAAGTGTACCCCTGAAATGTGGCCTTAGGGATAAAACTAGATGGCGCTGTATCGCAGCCTAGAAGTGGCAAAATAGTTATTTGTTATACAAGGGGGCAAAGTTGTATTTTAACGCCGAGTGTGGAATTGAAAAACGAGCAAGTGAAAGGATTCTATAGTTGAACCACGAGCGAAGCGAGTGGTTCGAGAATAGAATCCTGAACTTGCGAGTTTTTTAACACACGAGAAGTAAAATACATTTGCACCCGAGTGTAACACAAAACTTTTCTCTTCACTATAGCGAGGAAACTACAACGCAAAAAATGCGTTTATCACTGCTTTCAGTAGTTCCACAGGTGGTAAATCATCTTTATTACTAGATTCACCTACTTTTACCAATTTTAAAGCAGTTAATTTGACTTTATTCAAGGCTAGTGGATAAAATGCGTTTTTACCCGCTGGTACTAAATGACAAAACACGTGTTTCTAGTGAGGGGAAAATCATATTTTCCCCATATGGTGATTAAAAAATTATATTTTCAAACAAAGTTCTGCCGAACTTTTTGTTCCTGTAAATTCAAAAATGTATAGGCAATACAGGATCAACATACATTAAAGTAATGATACAAGCATAATGTCAATAGTTAAAACCGATCAAATAAACTTATTGTGACAATTCGATTAAAACTCGACTGCGAGTTTATGTAAACATTAGTAGGCGTTTCCTCCTAAGATTAATATTTCGTTTTGTTTACAATTTGTTTTCGCGACACTAGTTTGTTTATTTTCGTTTATCCGGCAGGTTTTATATTAACTAATAATACATTCTTTTGAAATGGCGTTCATCATGTGTGTAGGTTGTAGGTATCTCAGGTATCTGTTACTAATTGATTACGACCGGTCTGGCGCAGTCGGTAGTGACCCTGCATGCTGCGCCGCGGTCCCGGGTGCGAATCCCGGTAAGGGCATTTATTTGTGTGATGAACGTGCAAGTTGTGGAATGAGCTACCTTCTGAGGTGTTTCCCTTGCGCTATGACTTGGGGTTCTTCAAGAAGCAGGTATTTAGGGTTCTCAAAGGTCGGCAACGCATAAGTGGCTCCCCTGATGTTGCTTATGTCCATGGGCGGCGATGACTGCTTACCATCAGGCGGCTCGTCTGCTCGTTTGCTGCCTATTTCATTAAAAAAAAAATGAGCACAGATATTTGTTCCTGAGTCATGGATGTTTTCTATGTATATAAGTATTTATATATTATATATATCGTTGTCTGAGTACCCACAACACAAGCCTTCTTGAGCTTACCGTGGGCCTCAGTCAATCTGTGTAAGAATGTCCTATAATAATAATATTTATTTATTTTATTATAATTGAAACCTAAAATAGGCTAAAATGTATAAATAACATCAGGCAGGCAATTATGGTCGCGCGATAATTGATAAAAATCAGGCCGTCCCTATCGCACTATTTGTAAAGTGCGATAGGGACGGCCTGATATTTTATCGTCTATCGCGCGACCATGCTTCCCGTGCAGGTTATCAGGTTTTATGTAAATAGCCTATTAAACAGACAGCGCTAAAATTTACTTTTATTGTAGTAAGTATAGTTAATTAATTAATCCATACTAATATAATAAATGGGAAAGTATGTGTGTCTGTTTGTTTGTCCGTCTTTCACGGCGGTTTAAGTTGAGTTAGTTAAAGGGATGGAGAGTGACATAGGCTACTTTTTGCCTCTTTCTAACGCGAGCGAAGCCGCGGGTAAAAGCTAGTAGTTAATAGTTAGTTAGTTAGTAAGTATAGTTGATTGGATGGTGGTTAATTGGTTGGTATTAGGTATCTCTCCTGTGGATATGACAAAAGTTAAGGAAAACTAAAGCTATTTTTTATGCTAAAGCTTTTTTTATTAAATGGTTTTTCCTAAATTCTTCCTGAAGATCAAAGAGGATCGAGTTTTATAGAGAGTTACTGTCAAAGTAAAATGTGTAATCACATTGCATAGACTGCCATCTCTCGTCACAGGCTTAAAACTTTTGAACCTGACAAGTTTTGACAAGTTGGCCCATATTGTTAGCTTGATATGTGTTAAAATGTCAATTATTAATATTAGCGCTATCTAGCCGAGCGTTCCCCAAAGGTGTAACGCCATCTAGGCCACCGTACCTTTTTCTCTAGGGCTATGAAGTACGTTTTTTTCTTAGACTTTATCTGCCTATACGGAGTTACATATGTCTTTGCTAAAATATATATTTCTGGTATTACCTGTACCAAGATTTAGGCTTTATCATGTAGGCTAAATAGATCTGCCGTATCATAATCTAATATAATTCAGGCCTGTTATCTCTCGATATGGAATCAACAATCTTTTGCACACCAGTGCTATCTAGGCGTGCCCTAGGTTAGGGCTCATTACTTATCGATAACAACGTATACCTAATTGCCTAACGTTTTATTGACAGATTGAAACATTTTTAAACAGACGTAGAACCCATACCATCCATTAAATGACAAGAAAAAAAATTTATAGATAGGAATGGTTTTGATAAAAAAAAATGATAGATTTTTTTAGTAAATATTTAATTTATTTAAAATATCAGGTGTTACCCATTTGGCTCAAAAAAAAGATTCACTATTAATATTTTGATACCTGAACATAATTAAGTTTTCGTGCTCAATACGTGTTTTTAAATTGTAATAAAAAATGCCTAAAAACCCAAAATTTTCGAAATATTTCTTCGATAGTTGGATTATTTTTTTTTACAAATTATTAATAGTTGTTAGGTTAAAAAATAGAAATAATTATCTACAAGCAGTGACATATAAGAGGAGCATATATTATACCCTTTCCAAAATGCTTTGTATACGTATAGGTCTACGTTAATTAAGAATATTTGAAATCTCGAACCGTAAACTATCGATATAAATCAACATTGCTCGTTTGCACATCACTACAAATTATTGCACTTTCGTTATCACCTTTTTAATGCCGAGTTCGTTCATACGGCCCCGTCTAAACCAGCCTAAGTCCCGCGTCACATACACTCACCGCAGCCGAATGGCATTTCTACGACGCGAAACGAAAACGAAACGCCGCGAAAGGTAGTCTGCGTAGGTAGCCGAATGGCACAAACGCTCACGAAACGAAACGCTCGTAGATATCTATCTCTATCGCTCTTGCTTATTGGCGCGACAGAGCCAGGCTACCTTGCGCGGCGTTTCGTTTTCGTTTCGCGTCGGAAAAATGCCATTCGGCTACAGCAGTTTTTTTTTAAATGGCCACTAAGATTTTTGTAGCTCACGGTGTTTCTAGCTTAATGTGTAAGTGTAACTGTGTAACCAGTGCAAATGTAGCTGGTCCATTTTTTCCCATGCTTTACAAACGCCTGTATTTGAACACATGAAACTACTAAAGCTTCAGTGCCACTCTTGGCAAATAAGGGGTTGAAAGAAAACGAAACTGTGACATTGCAGTGATTGCGTTTTTTCCATGCTTTACAATATTTGCATTATTAAATAGAGTGGCCACCGGTTATATATCGTCACTACTTTTAAAAAATCTCGTATCTCACACTGTTCCTCAAAGTTAAAACGCAATAAGTCTATATGCATTCCATACATACTTACTACAATTTTCTTTTCATTGACAGACGAAGATACAAGTTTTTTTAAAGTAGTGACGATATGGTAGGTGTGTTCAGTGGATATAGTCATGTAGAACTCAACATCATAGTGTAATAATGAAAAAAACCGGCCAAGAGCGTGTCGGGCCACGCTCAGTGTAGGGTTCCGTAGTTTTCCGTATTTTTCTCAAAAACTACTAAACATCAAGTTCAAAATAACTAGAAAGTCTTTATAAAGTTCTACTTTTGTGATTTTTTTCATATTTTTTAAACATATGGTTCAAAAGTTAGAGGGGGGGGACGCACTTTTTTTTCCTTTAGGAGCGATTATTTCCGAAAATATTAATATTATCAAAAAACGATCTTAGTAAACCCTTATTCATTTTTAAATACCTATCCAACAATATATCACACGTTGGGGTTGGAATGAAAAAAGACAGACAGACATGGCGAAACTATAAGGGTTCCTAGTTGACTACGGAACCCTAAAAATGATCAGTTACAATTGGCCCCTAGTCGAGATTTGCCCCGCTACCCCTTAGATGTTTTTGTGCAATAATGTTATGAAACTAGCCACAAACCTATTCTTAAGAATGACTGACTCATTTTTTATAAAAAAAAACTTAAGTGGAATGCGTTATCAAGGAAGGGCATCGTCCGGGTCAACGAACTTATAGGACATAACAGCAATGAGGAAGTTTTTTATTACTAGTCAATATGTAATAATAGCGAAGAAATGTGCACCAGATACATAACTTGAGTACTTACAACGTAAATTATTCTTTTTTTTTGTACAACAAAAGTAAACAAGATGGCAAATGTAATATTTTTAATCATCACTTAGAATTCAACCGTAGGAGGCAACTTTTTTTTGATTTTTTTTTTGTTGAAAATATTTGCTTTTTATTTAATTTGACAAAAGTCACATGCAAAATATAGCAACATAATCAATCCAAGTTATAGGAAAAAACGTTTAACTTCGTGCTTACTTAGCGAAGCAGGTCTTACCAAGCAATTTCAACAACATATATACTATGCTATAATATATATCATTCACACTCCGTATACGATAAAATGTAAAAAAATATATGTCCATTTTAAATTTATTTAACACAGGCGTAAAGTCACACGTATTACATATAGCAACATAATCGATGCAAATTGTAGGTAAAAACGTTTAACTTTTCGCTTACTAAGCGAAGCAGGTCTTACGAAGCAGTTTCAGCAACATACTATGTTATAATAGATGACATAGCGTCTAGACATTCTGTCTATATGTAGACAATAGATTTTGTTTAGACTAAAAACGTGAACTTAGCACCTTATTTATATATTAATTTGTGTAGTTTTAAGCTATACATATATTAAATTGTTTAGTTTAAGTTGTATATATAAGTCTTTTTTTTTAGTCATGTAACTAAATAGGTATTTTGTTTTGTTTCCGAAATAAACTGTGATTTAATTTACAAAGGTAATTATCGAAATATATTTTTATCAAATTCTCATATTTAGTGATACTGTTGTATGTTTAAAATTGCGAAAAAATATGCTTTTTGATTTTATATAAAAATGGTATTTTGAATAATCTGTAAAAGTAACTTACGCCGTGGCTTGCGTGGGCGACGGTCGCGCGATGGTCGCGCGACGGCGATGCGACGCATACGAAATCAAACCTTATCGATATGGAAGTATGAGACGCGACGGCGACGGTCGCGCGACGTTCGCGCGACGGCGCGCGACGTATCGATATGGAAGTATGAGACGCGCGCGACCGTCGCCCACGCAAGACACGGCGTTAGAGTAACATTGCGATATGTTTTTGCCTTTTTAATACGTTAATTAAGCCAAATATTATTGTAACCATGCGACGCCAACATCTCTGGAAAAATGTGTTTTTTGTGTTTTTATACGTTTTTGGAGCAAAATCCAATGTAATTAGTATTTAAAGTTATATTAATTAACAAAGAAAAACTCACCAAGGCCAAGTGTCCAACGCTGAAATAGACGCCTTGGTCATTTTTTCTTTGTAGAGGTATATGACATTTATTTCAGTTTACAGTTTAATAGTTGTGTTACTATTAAAAATACAAATTAAAATATTTTTTTTAATATAAGAAGTTGAAATGTTTCTAAGAGAGTTAGGTATATAAATATTGCGAAACACCGCATTTCTTCCACGTGAAGAAAGGATCTTGTTCCTTTCACGCGATGTCAAAGTACGATTATTTTTATTACTACCTACGAGAAGAGTGTATTTCTATAAATATCAATAGAAAGACCTATGTTACAAGAATAATATGTTTTTCTTACTCGTATGACTATGTTTTTAAGGTCGAAATTTCAATAAAAAATCTATTTTTATGTTTGTATAGGAATGAAAGGGACAAATCATCAGGCGACCTGTCTGCTCGTTTGCCTCCTATCCCATAAAAAAAAATATCTGTATTTGAATCTCCGATAGTTCAAAGCATTTGAAAGATGAGTAAATATTAGGAGCCTTATTATGATTTGTGTAGTTCTTGATATTATAATATATCGCCAAAAGAACGGATATGTCGACGAGTATAAATAGTTACATCAAATATAACATTTTGTTCTTGACTCCTCACTAAAATAAATAAAATAAATATAAATATTGGGGACACCTTACACAGATCAAATTAGCCCCAAACTAAGCAAAGCTTGTACTATGGGTGCTAAGCGACGATATAATACTTAGATAGATAAATACATACTTATATACATAGAAAACATCCATGACTCAGGAACAAATATCTGTGCTCATCACACAAATAAATGCCCTTACCGGGATTCGAACCCAGGACCGCGGCTTAGCAGGCAGTGTCACTACCGACTGAGCCAGACCGGTCGTCAAAAAGTTTTATTAGCTAATTTCACGATACAATATCACGTACTACTGTAAAATATGTCGAATTACGCAAAAACAATTAATCAGCAATTATTGTATTTATCCTTATTTAGTATATAAGTGATAGACATAGACATAGACATAGACATTTTATTAATAATATTATAAATATTACACGTTCATCAATAAAATTATTTAACAGCAATTAAATTAAGATTATTACAATCAAATTAATATTATTAAGATTATTAAGATTATTAAGATTATTATTAGATATGACACGAATTAAGTTTAAGATTTTTTACTTTTCATGACATAACCCTTCCATAACATTACATTAGACATATCACGAGCCACAATGAAACCATGTCGAATCCCATCTCTTTTCCTAATGGCTTAAGATAATTCCCAAGCCGTTTAGTTTCACGTCAATTACGTAACACGTACACGTAGCCGTCATTCATAACACACGTACTCTATTTTCACACATACGTCACCACTACATCGAAACTAGGCGCGCGATTGGTCCTTTCACTTTCATATCAAGCCTACATAGTTTGAATTCCGAATAGCGAACGCCCATTGGCCGTTTCAACTCTGACCTTTGCCGTGATTGGTCGGTCCTTTACATATTACCTGAGATATAATATATGGGATAGGAGGATTCGGGTTTTCCGGGAGTACACGATGTTATGTAATGACCCAGTTTTCGTTATGTGCTTTGCCTTTGCATGTTTTAGGGTTATGTACAACTGTTGCTTGTTTGGTTATAGTTCTGACTTGAAAACCCTTTTATATTACATACTTTATGTTGTGTACAACTTAGGTTCCGTAGCGGGAGTATGTCGCCGCGAATAGACTACCCTCATTAATACAGTTTGGCATCTATCTCGTCGGCGACATGTCCGTCCGCGGCCATCATGTGCTAGGCCTACTGTACACATATACACTATCCCCCTTATTCATATGGCCGCTGTACACACATGGCCAACAGTTCCACCAACCCCCTTGGCCATGTGTGTAGAGGGCTACTTGGCCGTAAGTTGGCAGTTGGCGCTTGCGCTTGCCGGCCAACCGATTCGTGTCGGTTTTTTGTCCACACATCAAAGGATCTTGGCGCCAATGGCCAACTGCGTTTACACGTTGGCGCTCATTCAGTTGGTCGTCAGCCGTCAAGAGTGACAGTAGTGATATATTTACGAAAATAATAAGTTTATCTATGCCAATAATAGTGTAGATTTTAGGAAATAAAATAACCTTGCAAATGTTTAATGTATTTCCTAAAAAGATAAATGTTCTTATCAGAATATTATAAAAATTGTTAATATTGAAAATTAATTTAATTTTACTACGGGGTTAGTATTTTTTAATATTTTTTTTCGAAAACGTACTATGACCAAGAATTTCCTAGATTTTTTCATTACACGTCCATCTTTCATGGTTTAGATTAATACTTTATGATTGGTTCGCCAATGTGTAAACAGCGGCTCTTATCTTGGCCAAGGGGTTTCATCAAAGGGCTGAGTGGAACCATTTGTGTGTAACTTATATGTTTAATTTCTTTTATTTGCGATAAAGTTTCGTTTTCTTACTTGTGTATTTTGTAGTTATAGAAAGGGACAAACGAACTTTAATAATTGATTGATTTATGAATAAGGGGGTATACCTATAAAGTGAGAGATACTCAACATTTTAAGTTTTAAGTGTATACATTTACAAGAAACTAAAATTAAACATAAAACATAACAGCAACATTAATAAAAAAAAACCTTAGTTTCGGCATAATTACGATGCTGGCGACATTTCTGCAATGTATCGCAATGCTACGCAGTGTGAGGAAGTCGCCAGCTCTTCGGTCACCAGTGACGTCATATACTTAATAATATCTTCTGGTAAAAATCATAATGAATATCCCCACAACATGACACATTCATCGAACTGATAACTTGGGAAAATACATCACAATATATCGTCACTACTTTGAAAAAATCTCGTATCTCACGCTGCTCCTCAAAGTTAAAACGCAGTAAGTCTGTATGCATTCCATACATACTTACTACAATTTTCTTTTCATTGACAGACGAAGATACAAGTTTTTTTAAAAGTAGTGACGATATACTTGTTTCTACTTACAGCACATGGCTGCTAGGGCTCACTTTGTGACTGTGTACTTTGCAAGAATATCCCATAGGTATAAAATAAATAAATATTGGGGACACCTTACACAGATCGACTTAGCCCCAAACTAAGCAAAGTTTGAACTATGAGTGCTAAGCGACGATATACATAATTACTTAAATAGATAAATACATACGTATATACATAGAAAACATCCATGACTCAGGAACAAATATTTGTGCTCATCACACAAATAAATGCCCTTACCGGGATTCGAACCCAGGACCGCGGCTCAGTAGGCAGGGTCACTACCGACTGAGCCAGACCGGTCGTCGTTTTATTGATTTATCCTTATTTCTATTTATGGTAACTGAACCTACCTATAAATTTTCTCAGATACGTTCTGTCTTCCCTTTATTTATATTATTTAGGAAGCCGATTCAAAACCAACACCTTGTTACGATTTTTACTATGTTCATTTTAGTAAAATATATACAGATACCTAGTTACTTATGTACATAGAAAACATCCATTAATGGGGAACAAATATCTGTGCTTATCACACAAATAAATTCCCTTGCCGCGATTTGTACCCAAGAGCACGGCTTAGCAGGCAGGGTCGTTAGAGACCGGTCATCAAATCTAAGTGCGTTTTCACATTATCCGATCCGATATCGGGTGTCGAATCGGATCCCATATATTTACGCCACCATCTTTGATTTTTTTCCTTTGAAATCCTTCCAACATCCGATATCGGATAGGATAATGTGAAAACGCACTAAATCTACATTGAATCTACACAGAATATTCTGTAGACTGAAATATGCAAAAATGCAGGCATTTATAAAAAAACATGTTGTCATAAACTCATTATCTAACGTATCGCGTTAGATTCCACACTGATAGTTATCTCTATGATATATGTTAACTCATACTTTGTTTATATGCTAATAAAATATTTTCTTTTGCAGGTTATACAAGCGGAACCAGCAAAAGGCTCGTCAAAATTATAAAGGTAATTATTACATACTGACAATCTATAAATAAATAAATAAATATAAATATTGGGGACACCTTACGCAGATCAACTTAGCCCCAAACTAAGCAAAGCTTGTACTACGAGTATGGGTGCTAAGCTACGATAAACATACTTAAATAGATAAATACATAGAAAACATCCATGACAATATGTTTTCCCCTCACTAGCTCGGAAACACGTGTTTTGTCCTTTAATACCAGCGGGTAAAAACGCATTTTATCCACTAGTGGGTAAAGTAATTTGACCTTGAATAAAGTTAGATTAACTGCTTTAAAATTGATAAAAGTAGGTGAATCTAGTATAAAGATGATTTACCACCTGTGGAACTACTGGAAACAGTGATAAACGCATTTTTTGCGTTGTAGTTTCCTCGCTATAGTGAGGGGAAAAGTTTTGTGTTACACTCGGGTGCAAATGTATTTTACTTCTCGTGTGTTAAAAAACTCGCAAGTTCAGGATTCTACTCTCGAACCACTCGCTTCGCTCGTGGTTCAACTATATAATCCTTTCACTTGCTCGTTTTTCAATTCCACACTCGGCGTTAAAATACAACTTTGTCCCCTTGTATAACAAATAACTATAAAATGCTGTTTTGGGTCTAAAACTGGTCAAGAATCGATAAAAAATTCAGCTTAAGTCATTCTAGTGCCCTTATCATGGTCGTGTTTTCATCACTTGTCGTAGCATGCGTCTCTTTCACACTTCCATACTTGTTAGAACATGACAGACACGGTGACAAATGATAAACAGCCGCTAGCCGCCTATCTTAGCCCTATAGATCTTTAAAGTTATTAATATTAAATATGGAGAAATCCTGATATTAGAATAAATTTTAAAAGTGGAAAATGTCTGCCTTGGGTGAGACTTGAACTCACGGCCTCTGGATCGATACTCCAGCGCTCTGCCAACTGAGCCACCAAGACTTCAACCAAGCCAGGGAAATTTTCCACTACTAAGGTCAATGGGACCCGTAGCGACATCTACCGTAAGAGTGTTAAACTTCTTAAACGGCAACCGGTTCCAAGTCATATTGGAAATTCACCAGTTACGATGCGCTAACCATGCTAAATTTTTAACTTCTGATTAGCAGAAACGTCTGCAATCGATGCCACTAGGCTTAGAATAAATTTTAAAAGTGGAAAATGTCTGTGTGTGTGTGTGTGTGTGTGTGTGTGTTCTAAGCCTAGTGGCATCGATTGCAGACGTTTCTGCTAATCATAAGTTAAAAATCCTGATATTATATCACACTTTTGCAACACCCAACAAAATCATAGGGGAGACCGGGGTAAGTTGAAACAATGTCAATTTTGACACAAGCTGGGAAAAAAGTTTTAGTAAAAAGTAAATAAGGTGCACTAGGGTAATTCCGAAAGTCGTCTAATTTCGAAAGTCGTACAAAAATCACCACTATTTCCATCATATCAAGATTCCCCTTTCGGAATTACCAGAGCGTTTTTGTCATTCGGAATTACCCTAATGCACCTTAGTACCTAATAGGTAAAAGTACCTAATAGACAAAAATTAAAAAATTTGCCGCACAGTCCCACCCAGGTTCTCAATATGCTGATCTTCAGTGCGTTTTCACATTATCCGATCCGATATCGGATGTAGGACCGATATCCCATACATCACAGGCACCATCTCAGATTTTTTCCATTGAAATCCTTCCGACATCCGATATCGGATCGGATAATGTAAAAACGGACTCAAGGTTACGAGTACAAATACAGCAAATTTGGTTATTTCCACTTACATCTGGTTCCCCTATATCTCTGCGCACGCACCTAATGATATAAAAACTCCTGATCTCTACTCAAACAAACTATGATAAAAGTGCAACGCTGAACACCTAGAAACTAACCGTATCTTATCTATAGCACGATTAGACCGAACCTAAATAAAATGATGATAAAAAATCTAGGTACAGTAAGGTCATAAATATAGATGCAGACAGAGTGTCAGAAATATATTGTTTTTTTAATTTATTTATCTAAAAACACTTATATACTATTTTATTACATTTGAACCGCGAGCGAAAACCGCTAACGGTTTATCTGCCGCCGTTGTCGCTCGCGCTCGTTTACATTGTAGATATTTTTATTCAATAAAGGTATTAATCTATATTTATATCTAAGTAGTATTGGTTATTATTATTTGTACCTATAAGTTTTTACTCGTACAATTTGATTTTATCAATAATACGAAAATTATCGAGAGGAAACTAAGGAAATTTCCTGAAGATTTAAATTAGGAGTAAAAATTTCTTAATTGCTTTTGCATTAAGGTTGAGGATACATGTTTTTGGGACTTTGTCCGCATTGATCTTTATACTTTGACTGTACAATGAGATAACATAATACAACTATCGTCTAGTAAGCAAACATAAGAACTAACATTCTATAATTTTATATCATACTAGCTTTTGCGCGCGGCTTTGCTCGCGTTAGAAAGAGACAAAAAGTAGCTTATGTCACTCTCCATCTCTTCAACTATCTCCACTTAAAAAATCACGTCAATTCGTCGCTCCGTTTTGCCGTGAAAAACGGACAAACAAACAGACACATACTTTTTGTCTCTTTCTAACGCGAGCGAAGCCGCGGGCAAAAGCTAGTAAATAATAAATAAATATTGGGGACACCTTACACAGATCAACTTAGCCCCAAACTAAGCAAAGCTTGTACTATGGGTGCTAAGCGACGATATACATACTTAAATAGATAAATACATACTTATATACATAGAAAACATCCAAGACTCAGGAACAAATATCTGTGCTCATCACACAAATAAATGCCCTTACCGGAATTCGAACCCAGTAATGTTATTTGACTAATTAAAATTTTAGTGCACTCGCACCGACGTAGTAGGTCTACACTCGAAAACCTAAATATTTTATCAACTGCCGTTGCACTTTTAACCTTAGATTAACTTTATTTTTAAAAATGTAGATTAGACTTAAGTACATGAGGCTAGTTAGTAAATTCGGATCACTAAGTTCAAGAAATAGTTGGTTATTATTATTTGTACCTATAAGTTTTTACTCGTATAATTTGATTTTATCAATAATACGAAAATTATCGAGAGGAAACTTAAAGGAAATTTCCTGAAGATTTAAATTAGGAGTAAAAATGTAGTTTTCTAAATTAGTACCTATGTGTTCTATGGCGCATATAAAATTATTTGAATGAAAAAAAACTTTCGATTTAGTACAGTACTGTACAGAATGTTATAATTAAGATATATCGTTAAATCGAAAGTTTTTTTCATTCAAATAATTTTATGTGCGCTATAAAATAACGCATACGTTTCTCCGTTTGACTGTTATTATCAAAATATTTAGCATTAACCGTCCGTGGAACAGCGCCATCTAGCGAATGCTTCATATCAATGTTTTTGATTACACACAGATCAGCTACGGAACTCCGTGTTCGCTAAAATCAGCCATTTTTGCGAGCTAATGAAGACAGGCGATAAGCTAGGTCACCCGCCGCTGATAGCATTGACACTAAGCTAGATAAAGCCTAAGTTTTTAGACTACTCTGATAAAAAACGAAAACGACACGTCAATAAAATTGTATAAATTTATATAACTGCGCAATGCTGTGCTTATGCAGTTCGGTAGGTGCCGACATTGCAGACTTCATTTTGGACTGGTAGGATGAAAATGTTGGTACTGTCAGCAACACACCTAAACAATACAGCCAAAGCAGCAAAAATATTTATACACGACCTTAATGTACAAGCAATAAAGTCCTGTAAACATATTTTTGGCTCTTTGGCTGTGTTCATATGTGTGCTGCTGACTGTACCTATGTAAAACCGTGTAATATTTATTTAATGTATCTAGTTCTTTATTTAACATATTAATAAACTTGTCACTCCATAAAATCATTTTGAAATTTCATAACTACTGGTTTAACATACTTACTTTTTTTTAATGTATGGTCAAAATATCTTGAAGCTTTAGTAGTTTATTTATTCTTTGCCTGGCCCTTTCCCATTTTTATTTGGGGTCGGCCCTCCTTATCATGCGTCTTCAGGCAGATCGGTCCTGGGTCGTCTCTTTGCTGACTTGGACTTCGCACGTGAATAAGTACGACGTTTTTCAGTACAGATGGCCCTCCGAACCCTTTAGCAATCAATCAATCAATCAATCAATCAATCAATTATTTATTCGTGATAACTACAAAATACACAAGTAAGAAAACAGAAACAGCAAATAATAGTTATTTGTTATACAAGGGGGCAAAGTTGTATTTTAACGCCGAGTGTGGAATTGAAAAACGAGCAAGTGAAAGGATTCTATAGTTGAACCACAAGCGAAGCGAGTGGTTCGAGAATAGAATCCTGAACTTGCGAGTTTTTTAACACACGAGAAGTAAAATACATTTGCACCCGAGTGTAACACAAAACTTTTCCCCTCACTATAGCGAGGAAACTACAACGCAAAAAATGCGTTTATCACTGCTTCCAGTAATTCCACAGGTGGTAAATCATATTTATTACTAGATTCACCTACTTTTATCAATTTTAAAGCAGTTAATTTGACTTTATTCAAGGTCAAATTACTTTACCCACTAGTGGATAAAATGCGTTTTTACCCGCTGGTATTAAAGGACAAAACACGTGTTTCCGAGGTAGTGAGGGGAAAAAGAAATTAAACATATAAGTTACCACGAAATGGTCTCGACTCAGCATAAAATGCTAACCCAAGGGTCAGCGCTGGTCTTCCGTCGGGACCATTTTGTTGGTCACGAACGCAGCTGTACGACGCGGACCCGTGACATAGTGAACGCAGCGCAATGTTTATAACTAAACGCAGCGGCGAGCGCCATCTTGTCTGTCGCTAAGCTTGCCTGTCTAGCACAACTTGCCTTGTCGCGCGCGAGTCCATACATCAAGCGCGACTTCAAGTATGGACTAACGCGCGTCGAAGCAAGTTGTGCTAGAGGAGCTGGCATATCCACTTCTCGCACTAGTGCGTAAAAAACCATTACAGAAATCATAATGTACCGGTTAGCAACAAAAAAAAATGTTAGTCATCTTGACACAACCTGCCTCAATTCGTTGATAATAATCCTTATTTTACCTTGAAGAATATTAGTTAGACAGTAATTTAATATTTTCAGTATTTCGAACCGGGTCACATTCAAGACTTAAACACTTGAAAAACTATACTGTCAAAGTAGACAATCGCTCTTAGACAAATATTATAGTTTCGATTATATTTGTACAATATTTCAGCGCGGGTAACAAGGCCATCATATGCGTAGACATATTGTTCTCAGTGACAAAAGGAAATAACAGCTTATCAATTTCGTACATACTTAATGCATCTGTGCATTGGCCGTCAGTATTCTAACAAACTCAGGTGCAGACGGTACATCTGTGCTAATATCGCTAAATTCAATGTGCAAATTTTAAATTAAGTTTTTAGAACTCAAGTGAGGTTTTTAACGCGAATGAAAAAAAAGTGTTAAAACTTTTGTGACACAGTTATGTTTGGACAATATTATCATCTAGAAAGGCAAGTCAAAATAATGTTACTAGGTATTTGTATTCCTACATTTATCTATTAATTTAAAGTATGATTGAAAACGCGTACGAAGATTTGCAATATGCTTCATGTGGCTATGAACATTAGTATAAAGTGCTGCCATCTATTTTAACTATTGTAAACGACAACAATAATGCAGATTATTAAGTATGTGAGTAGATTATACTGTCAATATGTTCAAACACGAAATGATTTAGGTACCTATGATATAATTATACCTATATTTCTCTGTTATATAATATTTTCTTGCTTCGTGATAATTTCATGATATTGTAACTTAATTTATTAATTTTATTTAGCTTGGCATGTGTATTTTCTTTCTTTGTAAATGACGATCCTCATTTGGGAGACACAATTATTTTTATTTGGAAGTTATTATGTAATTTTTGACGATCATGATGAGAATATAAACATAATTTTGACATGTAGCAAATTTATAGTGTAATTTTTATCATGAAATAAAGAAATCTAATCTAATCTAATCTAATCTACTTTATATTTTAAGTAGTTTTAGTTGACATGAATATTGTATAAAACTACATAATATCAACTTTATCTTAAGTTTATTGCAAAAATCTTTCGTTCATATATTTTCTCGTTTAAGTTTATATAATTAAAATAACCAAATATAATATTATATAACTAGTCGCAGAAACCTAAACGGCGCGTGATAAGCTATCAGTGGCCTAGGTTTCGATAAAATGCTAAAATGCGACCAAAAAAACTGCGATAAGGGTATCACAATGTCAGAGCGTCCATGGCGGCCGTCTAACAATTTATTTTGATAAATTTTATCTGTTATTTGAATTAGCTAGGGATATACGGAATTATATATGCCGTCTGAAAGTTTCTAAGATAGCAAAATTTGTGCTTGGAACGATTTCTTAAATACGTAAAAATATCAGAAATGATTGCTTGAGAATTTTTTCTTGGGAACATTACACAATTCACATTTTTATATAGGTATTCTCACATGTCCGTCATTTTTCTTCGTATATTGACATACAAACGTAATTTCCGGAGATCAGTCTATTCGTAATCAAGATCATCAAGATGACTTAAATTTAGAAGAGAGAATGATATATGTATTTAAATCCCTGAATATAAAAACATAACATGCAAAAGGTCGACTACTTTTAAGTAAGGTGCATTAGGGTAATTCCGAATGACAGAAATGCTTGGGTAATTCAGAAAGGGGAATCCTGATATTATGGAAATAATGGTGAATTTTATGCGATTATCGAAGTTAGACGACTTTCGGAGTTACCCTAATGCACCTTACTTATTTATCACGGCGACACATCTTCTGTTGATGCTTCTACGTCCATATTTTTGACATAAAATTATTATTATACATTAATACTCAAACTTATTTAGCTTTATCTATCAATCGATACTTAAAAGACTGTAAATATTGTAATCAGTTTAGATTATTGCATTTTTATAAAAGACCTAAATTGAGATAAAAAAAAATAGATAAGCGCCCTTTGGTCGTGTAGACTTTAATAGTGCAGATTTCATACACATAGTAAAAGTCGTTAATAATTACATAATATGTATTGGAATCGCCCATTGGTTTTACCAGTGCAATCAGTCAACGCAGGGCAGCTTGTGGCGAGCTGTTGGGGAACAGCGACCCCACGTACCCGAGTGCTCCTGGGGAGTTCTGTTACCCGTAAGGCGGGTGGGTGGGACAGGACTCTCTACCTCTGGCTTGCCTTGGCTGGCCGTCCAGAGTGGGGTCGTTAGGGCTACATTCCCCAGGGGTGGAAGTGAAAATTTTCATAAGACGTGGTACAGTGGCTTAACAGCCACTGGGCAGAAAGCGGTGTACACCTCTCGACACCCTTGAGTTCTCACACCGGTGTTGCCCTTGAGCCATCTTGGATGTCGCTTTTTGTGGGGGCCCATCTTGTGGGGACGAGTCACCGTCTGCCGGAAATAAAATTGGATACCGTTTTATTAGGCAGGCGTCCGGTTTTTTATCTATAGCCCAGTATTTAGTCCATCACTTTCATCAAAATAGACCAGTTCATTTTAGATTCCATTAACTCTCAAATAGTCCTTACACCCTGGCGGGTATTGCCTCTGCGTGTGTCCCATGATACGGGCAGGGGCAACATCCGCTCGGTGTACCCCTTACATTTCATTAAAGTGTCGAAAGGGCCTCTACGCGTTGGCTTCGGCCCCGCGCACGCCTCCCAAAGGTCCGGAACACCATTGTTCCGTGATGGGAAAGACATAATATGTATGTAAGTATTAAAGTTTTAAATAACCTTTTTACGATGAAACTGATAATCATAACATAACATAACATAATATAACATAACATAACATAACATAACATAACATAACATAACATAACATAACATAACATAACATAACATAACATAACATAACATAACATAACATAACATAACATAACATAACATAACGTAACGTAACGTAACGTAACGTAATAACGTAACGTAACGTAACGTAACGTAACATAACATAACATAACATAACATAACATAACATAACATAACATAACATAACATAACATAAAAGTAATCTAATTATGTATGTAAATATAAATTTCTCTATGAAACATAAAAGTTTCTCAGCGATACCAATGCATTCACAAGTTTTAAAATTGGAGACAAATGAAACCCCCACTCTAAGTTTAAATGTAAATTTGTAAGTCCATTTTTTTCAAGTCAGTAACTGTTACCTTTTTCCATTAAATGAATGTAATTTTCCGCAATGTTTACTCTATAAACATAACTTATTTTTAAATACAGATGGTGTTTTTTTTTACGCACTAGTGCGAGAAGTGGTTCATTATATGCCAGGTCGAAACTTCGGAGAGCCATCTGTACTGAAAAACGTCGTACGATACACGTGCGAAAAGGAAATTCGTAACTCGTGTCGATTTAAAACACTCCCTTCGGTCGTGTTTTAATTTATCGCCACTCGTTTCGAACTTCCTTTTTTACGCACTTGTATCGAAATGTACTATTTAAATACAGATGGTGTTTTTTTACGCACTAGTGCGAGAAGTGGTTTGTTTACTCGTATTCTATATCAAGTCGAAATTTTAGATGGCCATCTGTACTGAAGAACGTCGTACGATACACGTGCAAAAAGTAAATTCGTCAACTTCCTTTTTTCGCAATTGTATCGTAATGTACTGGGCTAATTAATGTAGCCCATGGGTCATATTATAAGTAAATAGGTTTACAAGACCTTTTTCATCACTATTCTTTAAAAAATCAACCCTTCGAATAGTACCAACACTAGCGACCTTAACGGACCTTATAAGAATCATAGTACAAATACATAAGGTGTCCAAATCCGTGTCATTAATTATAGGGCACAAAACCATTGATGGTGACAAAGATGGATGGTCAGATAGATAATATGAGTAGGTATATGGAGGGTAATCTGCCATCGGACGGGTTCGGTGTGGTGTAGGGGATAAGATGGTAGCGGATTGATATAATATCGACCAAAAAAATTAAACGCTGATTTATAAGATATTTCGTAGTTACTTTTCGCTAAGTATTCGTTAAAGAGACATCTTACAAATATAGGCATTGAAAATGCCTTATGTTTTCCTTATTTTTCCTTTTTTTCCCGTTTTGTGATTTATGTGTATTCTTGTTTTTTTTTTATGTAAATAGTTTTATTTTGTCTGTCTCTTTTCTTCATTTTCTTTTTCTTTTTATTGTTGTGTGTTTGTTATCTGTCGTGGCATCACCGAATGGGCCCTACGGAAGACCAGCGCTGGCTTCCAGCTAGCATAATGCTGAGTTGGGTCCATTTCGTGATGCGCACTTACTTAATGTTCTGTTCTCTGTTTTTTGTCCTATTCTTGTGTGTACATGTACGTACGTGTTTGTGAGCGTCATGAATAAATGTCTTTTATCTTTTATCTTAAAATGTAAAACTAATAGTAAAATAATTACAATTTACAAAAGAACGCTTATTTGTCCTTTGTAAATAAAACCTATAAAACAGATTTAATGAGTCATGTTATTATATTGTACTTTTTTTAACGTTTAAACCTGTGACGAGTTAACGACTATCTTTAAAATATTTTTATATTTACCTTATATTTTTTTAATACTTAGCTAGGGTAGTTACCTAATAATTTCAAACCATAAATAAATCGTGTAATTACCTATACATGTTTACCATAAATTCCTTCACCGATTTGTGGTATTTAAAGTGCATTTAGGAAAAGGAAATATCATAGTTATCCTCAAATGAATTGCATTGGTATACCCACGATAGGGTCGTTTTCCGAGGATAGGTTAATGCCATTATCCAAGGCTAATGTATGTATTAAAATAACCTAACCAATAGCTTATAAATCAAGTCTTGAAATATATATGTAGGTATGTAACTGTGTGGTTTTGGTACGTAAGTAGTAGTAGTAGTAATTTTCCCGACCGCTTGGCAGCTCAATACACGGAAGTGAAAATGCTTGACGCATTGACGCTTGATAATACTGTCGCTATCAGATATACCAAAGCGCCCGAGGTGGTCATAAATATCTGAACACTCACCTTAATTGCGTTTTCAAATCATCCGATCCGATATCGGATGTAGGACCGAATGTCCCATACATTACAGGTGCCATCTGGGATTTATTCCATTGAAATCTTTCCCACATCCGATATCGGCTAGGATAATGTGAAAACGGACTGCCTTGACAATAGACTTGTATTCAGATATTTGTGAGCACCTAGGAAATCGGAATATATCTGGGGGCGATTTTTGAGTCTCACTGTCATTAAAGCACCAGTTGAAAACGGTGAATTGCCTATTATTTTCAGTGACAATTTTCTGAATTCGAACGCCGTGAGACTCAAAAATCGGCCCCCTGATGGTGACTTTACAAGTAGTTACATGGATATCGCTATCGCGCCCGCTTGTGCCTTACACCAATATTTACAGTAGGGTAAATCTTTTGAACCCGATTGAATAGTTGAGCAAAACGATGCGGACTGTCGTACTTTGATTCTTTAATTTCTTTTGTGGACGTGTTAAAATGAAAGAGTTAAATGGTTAACCAATAGAACACCTAGGTGTCTAAAGTTCTATTCAGCTAGCTTCAGCGTAGGTATACGAAATGTTTTTTAACGGCGCGATTTTATAACCCTCCTTTTTGTGTTTTCGTATGCAAATATTGTACGTATTTCATGTAATATTTTTATTTTATGTTTGTAGGAACTATGAAGTGATTTGCTAAAGTAACTTAGAAATTAACCAAGGCAAAGTTTTCGATTCTTTTTATGGAATTATTGTTAAATCCAATTCCAACTGTGTTAAAATTACCCATTGAAATACTTACAAGACTTATTACTTATTGTAGTGTAGAACTATTATGAATCAAGAAGCTTTTACTTATGAGTGCATATATTATAATTAAAGTCACTTACAGGTCGAACGCGATTAATAGTACATTACGATACAAGTGCGTAAAAAAGGAAGTTCGAAACGAGTGGCGATAAATTAAAACACGACCGGAGGGAGTGTTTTAAATCGACACGAGTTACGAATTTCCTTTTCGCACGTGTATCGTACGACGTTTTTCAGTACATATGAGCCTCCGAAGTTTCGACCTGGCATATAATGAACCGCTTCTCGCACTAGTGCGTAAAAAAAACACTTTTTTTCGACGTTTTGGCTAAGCTGCACTGGCCGTGGTCATCTCTAAGTGACTAAAGTCTAATATAATATGTATGACAAAACACGAGAACTTAGTCTTTTGCGAGTGACTTCTAATTCAAGGCTAAATAATGACCAGAGATCGTATTTTTGTGCGTCATAACATACTAAATGTCATCAAAAGACATAAGTCAATGCAAAGCCGTGCGATCTCTAATAACGAAAAAGAGCGAAACCTTTCGTACCACCCAAGAAACATAGTCACAACGACTATGTTTAAAAAATGCCTTAGAAACTATCAATTTCTTCCATTCCTCACAAACACTACAATCTCAGAACCTACGCCTTAAAGCCTACGTGTTCAGGCACATATTCCCTCGTCATGGCAAGGAAAGTTTGTCAACAAACACACAATGACACAGTGCCCAGTGTGAGACAATGATAAGGTCAGATTTCAGCGACGGAAGGCATCTGGTCCGATGTCTAGCTCAAACTGTAGTGTATGTCATTAAAACGAGAATTGGCATCGTACTTAGAGGCGGTACTAGGAACTGGAAGTAGGGCGAAATAGCTTGGTCGTTTTGATAGTGGTTATGGATGGCTCTGTACTTTTTACCGTGGTGGCTAGGTTACATGGATCTAGCGTATAAGAATTACAAAGCTCGTTAGATACCACTTTTGTATATAATGACAGAAAAACAGCTATTTCCGCATAATGTCCATGATACTTACAGTTGAAAAGAATATGATTATATAGGTAGGAGCGAAAAAACACTTTTCTGGAATTAGCAAACCTAATAGTTATCAATCAATGCCCCTTAGTCTAAGAAGCCTTTGTATAAATTTTCAGGTTTGAAATGTTGAAAATCTCATACAAACCTGAAAATTCAACTTTTAGATAAAAAATGTTTTTCGGTAGTATTATGTTCAGTATACATTATTGATACATATTATTACAAGAATAAAAATCGCGTATTTTCAATATTTTAGCGGGTATTTTGGCGAATGTACTGAAACTAGACAAACTTTGAAAAATTAAAAACTTTGGCGATTCTTGACGCTATTTTCGCAACTTTTTGTAGTTTCTCATAATGATATGTATCAATAACATATACTAAACATAATACTGCCGAATTTTTTTTTATCTGAAAGTTGAATTTTTAGGTTTGTAGGTATGAGATTTTCAAAATTTCAACCCTAATGCGGAGGCAGAAGATGTTGATTTAAAAAGCTGAAAATTTGCACAAAGGCTTCATAGACTATAAGGGGCATTGATTGATAACTATTAGGTTTGCTAATTCCAGAAAAGTGTTTTTTCGCTCCACCCTAATGATTATAATGTTAAAACGTCATTATCTAGCCATTGGTACCTATCTAATTAAACACCATCGGTTAATTTTGAACCTGTTTTTTTTTGTACAGGCACTTACCTAATAAGTAAGGTTTTCTTTCAAAGCACCCGTTAAACGTCTATTGTTTGTTCATATGTTTTTCATTGGGAGTTTCTATAGAAGCTTATAACAATGGCGAATTTAATAGAATTCAATAAAAAAACCTTCATTTGTTTCACAAGGAATCCACTCAAATGCCTTACCAAACTAAAAGTTCCAGATTTTTTGTTAAAGAAGTCAGTGAAGTTACTTTTTCGAGGTATTCGTATACAATCGTTATTGTTTAGATTTAATTAGTTAGGTCCTGATTATGTTTCTTCGATCAATTTGTTGAAAGGGTAATTTTCTTGTAGATTAGAAAGTAATAACTTGTGTGAGATTATTCCTTAGGATATTTTTTTTCATCACATTTTTTTTTATTTTTTTTTTATTTTATTCATAAGGCACACAAAACAGACAACATTCAATACATTATTATAACTTGACATTTGCTCGTAAACGGTGTTAGTACATGTCTGATACGTAATGAGCTATTTTACTGCCCTAGGGCGGTAAAGTGAATACCTGGGTGGGGCCTTCCACGACCTGTCAAAAATTACAAGATGGTGGAAGAATTTTCGAAATGTCAGCGTAGGTATTTCAATACATTTAGTATAAAAGGTTTGTAATACCTATATCACGGGCGGCTGTTCGGCGTCGGGCTTCTCAAACAGCCTCTCGTTCGTAATCCTTCTCTTTCCGCTCTTAATACACAATATACTATTCTGTGCGATTACATTTAATAAAATAGTTTTTCATCAGACCCGCACTTTAAATGTGCTATTGTACGCAGGCGGAGCGTGAGTTATAGAAAAATCGTTCTCCCAAGGGAATAATGAAATTTCTTGTACCGTACTTGTCTTCTTTACATCTATTTACATATTTTTTACATTGATGAAAAACATTGTGTGTAACTCGGGGAGTATGAATATTACTAACTCGAGTCTTTAAATCGCTCCGGCAAGCCGTCGCGATTTAACTTACTCTCGTTAGTAATATTCAACTTCCTCCCCTTGTTGCACAATGTACTATTATTAAACAATTCATCATCAACTCAGACTTTGTCCCATATCCCAGGGATTCAGATCGGCTCTTCGTATCATTTTGTGCCATTCTTCTCCAACACCTCTGGTGTTTCGGGTGTCCATGGGCGGCGATGATCGCTTACCATCAGGCGACCTGTCTGCTCGTTTGCCTCCTATCCCATAAAAAAAAAAATATATTTTGCGTCATGTGAGGGCTTGCGTCTGTCGTCCTCAAATCATTCGTCACTGCTTATTAACGTAAGTTGACTTTTCTATTAAACAATTTTTTGTATTTAACTTCAACCCGACAATTTTTTTTTAAATATTACTTGACACAAAAGCACCTTTTATTAAATAAAATAAATAAATATATAGGACATTCTTACACAGATTGACGGAGTCTCACGGTAAGCTCAAGAAGGCTTCTGCTGTGGGTACTCAGACAACGATTTATTTAATATACAAATCCATACTAATTTATAAATGGGAAAGTGTGTGTCTGTTTGTTTGTCCGTCTTTCACGGCAAAACGGAGCGACGAGTTGACTTGATTTTTTAAGTTGAGATAGTTGAAGAGATGGATAGGACATAGGCTATTTTTTGTCTCTTTCTGAGCTAGTACTATATACATGCTAGTACTATATACATAGAAAACATCGGTGACTCAGGAACAAATATCCCTTATTATATTGTCGCTTTTCATGTAAGTTGAAACGAGTCAAGATTGTCAAGAAAAGAAAATAGAATACTGTTCACAACGGGCCATGATCCGTTGGGGCGTTGAAATGTCATAAATAATAGTATCGCGACAATATTTTTGCAATAAAATAGGCCAAAATCATTATTCATTTTTAATAAGCAATTGATACATTATGCAAGACGTTTTTATCACGTTTGACCTGTTTTACAATCTTTGTTGTTTTATTTCTATTATAATGATTGACCATATTGTGCTAAAGTCTTTTGATAACGGTTTCTTTCCAGCTTATCTTTGAAAGTTGCATGATAAACATGTTGTTAATGCCGACTACGAATAAATAGGAATGACATACGTACGATTTAATGAACCGAGTTCACCTTAACAACTGGTTATTTTTATCTAAAGAGCTATCCATTGTTCTAAGTTCGATTCAATCCCAAAGATACAAATAAAAATAAAATATATTGTATAAAATCTTAAATTATAAGTTTTATCGACACTACTTTAAAGAAAAACTCTTTTTAGTTCAAATAAAATATAGAAAACAGTTTTAGTGTAAATAGTTTGGCCTGTAATTTATTCAGTTTTAAAAATGTCGGTATAAAAATTTACAGCTTCGAGAATGGTTGGTTATCCTGCTATAAAAAGATGAAGCCCTTTCTGATAAAGATAAATAATACAGATCAAGGGGGAACAGGCGCCTTCTGGGCGAGCTCGTATCGTAGGCCAAGTTTTCGCCACGACTAGTCTGTGACCCTTTTATAATTATAAAAATAAAATAAAAAATATCGATGTGATACAGAATAAATAATAACGTGTACCAACTACCAAGTTATTTTTTTTGTGTATACTAACGCCATCTATCCTTCCAGGTCACACACACATGACTCGCTAACCACAACAATGGCGGACACGCAGCACTTCTGCCTGCGGTGGAACAACTACCAGAGCAGCATCACCAGCGCCTTCGAGAACCTGCGGGACGATGAGGACTTTGTTGACGTCACGCTGGCGTGCGACGGAAAGAGTTTGAAGGCACATCGGGTAGTCCTGTCGGCTTGCAGCCCGTATTTCAGGGAGCTATTAAAAGTAAGTGTTTTCGTTGAAAAATAAAGCATTCTACTTACTCAAAGAAATAAAAAACAAAAGCTAGAAATTCACTAATTAAGCACAAAGTTCATTGAAAAAAAATGTTTATTATATTATTTTAAAAAATCCGTTGAAATTGAAAGATAGCTATTTTAGCAAGTATCAAAAAAATCATATCTACAGATCTATTTTGATTTATTTGAACTTATTTATTATACATACGTACACTGTTAATATTAATTAAATTTTTTTTTTTTAATTTAAAGACACGTTAAAATAATTTCTGTTTTTTTTTCATTAAGTTTACAATACGATCATAAAAAAGCCGAATTAAGATGCCACAAACCCATACATAAATGTCATACGAATCATTTAAATTTAAACCGTCATCCTGTAAATCCAACCATCATGTAAATTCGTCCAATAAAATTGAAATATGCACCTACCTATTTTTTACAAAAAAAAATTACAAAATTGTAATGCATTTGCAATTTATTTCACACAAAAATATTCTTTCAATAAGTATTTATTAGAGGAACTAATTTTAAATAAAAAAATACCATAATTATTTCACAAAATAATTGACAAACAAAAAAAAGTCATATTAAGTAAACTTAATTATTGAAATGCAAAAAATATTAAAAATAAAAAGGAAATTAAAAAATAGGAGCAAAAAGAAAAATAAAGATTTGTCAGGTGTGGGGTTCGAACCCACGCTCCCTCTCGGGAACCAGAGCTTAAATCTGGCGCCTTAGACCACTCGGCCAACCTGACTTGGCAGCCTAGGGCGAAATTACGCATACGCTTGTACACACTGCAATGTTGTGCAATTATGAACGAGTATGACTAATCAATTGTTTGATTTTCACCGTCGCCATTGAATTTACGATTTCTAGATATAATTATTTTTTTCTAATGCTGTCATGAACTGATAATTTTAATCGACATGTTTTTTAATTAATTGTAACTGGTGTATTTAGTTGTACTTATATATGTAAAATTTGTCAAAATGTTGAGTATTTTATGTTATGACAATTATTACATTACTATTTAATCTTCCTAAAATTGTGATTACATTTTAATGTGACTTAAATATGTACCTATGTATTAATTACCTATATAAAATAAAAATAATAATTAAAGTACCTATAAAAATAATATTTTATATTAAATTAAATTATTTTTAATAAGTATGTTGTATTTATGTAGGCAAAGTTTTTGCTTAAGAACGTCACAATTAATGAACGCCTTAAGACTATTCAGATTAGACCAATTCTTCAGCAATGTTTTAAAGAAAATTGTGTACTTAAAAAGGTTCTTAAGGATCGGCAACGCACAGGTTGCCTCTTTAGTTACAAGCATCCGTAGGCTACTACTACAAGTGGCGTACTAGAAGAGAGGCCTATGCTCAGCAGTGGGCGATAAAGGGCTGATATGATGATGATGATGATGATGTAGGCTACGGTAACTGCTTACCAGGCGGGCTGTATGATTTTTTTTTTTTTTATTATTATAAATGGGCTTACTCTTACCAAATCAAATAGATATTTTTCTGATTTCCGCTGTCTGTCCCTATGTATGCATAGACCTTTAAAACTACGCAATGAATTTTAATGTTTTTTTTTTTAATAATAGGTACTGAGATAGTGATTCAAGAGGAAGGTTTAAGCATAGCCGAGTCGGGCATGCTGTCGAACACCGGGTCGGCAGTATCCAATAAGGATTACCTCCACCTCTGAAAAAAAAAAGAGGAAGGTTTATTTGTATACCCATTAGAAGACTTGGTGGGTCACTACATACATCACGCCTGTTTCCCAAATGGGTAGGCTGAGATCACGGATTTCCATTTGCTACGATCCTGACCAACACTTTCATATCGTTCCTCATACATGTTCGTCGGTTTCTAGTACCTACTTCTGACCAGCCGGCGTTAGCGATTGCCAATGCCGCCGACCATAGATTAAATATAACAAGATCATACCATCCCATACATTAAAATGCGACCGCCTAAGACCGCGCTTACACTCCACCACACATAGATGGCGCCACAAAAAAAATGTCTTGTAGCTTTCGATTATACTTGTAGATGGCGTTAAGTGTCACTTTTGACATAGATTTACGGCTCGGAATTGACACTTAATGCCAATCTACAAATAATCGGTGGCAACAAGGCATTTTTTTTTTGTGGCGCCATCTATGTGTGGTGGAGTGTAAGCGCGTTCGTAGGCGGTCGCATTTTAATGTGTGGGATGATATGATCTTGTTATATTTAATTTATGCGCCGACAGAAATGCAGTCTAGCTCTGTCGCAAGAGTGATAGAGATAGATAGCTACGAAATAGATATTATCGTGAGCGTTTGTGCATTCGGCTACGGACACTGCTGGCTTTTTTTGTAATATTTCCCCAATTTGACCACTGGGTGGGTCACTAATTATAAAATAAATAAATAAATAAATAAATATTATATGACATTCTTACACAGATTGACTGAGGCCCACGGTAAGCTCGAGAAGGCTTGTGCTGTGGGTACTCAGACAACGAGATATATAATATATAAATACTTATCTACATAGAAAACACCCATGACTCAGGAACAAATATCTGTGCTCATCACACTAATAAATGCCCTTACCGGGATTCGAACCCGGCACCGCGGCGCAGCAGGCAGGGTCACTACCGACTGCGCCAGACCGGTCGTCAAAAATTATAATTATGAACCCTTAAATGCATGATAATGTATATTCTTATTTATTTATTATTTATTTTATTTGTTAGCCTGTGTGGTGACGGGTTAAGAATTTCACCACCCCCTTTCTTCCCGTGGGTGTCGTAGAAGGCGACTATGGGATATGGGTTAAATTGTGGCGTAGGCGAGAGGCTGGCAACCTGTCACTGCAATGTCACAGTTTCGTTTTCTTTCAACCCCTTATTTGCCAAGAGTGGCACTGAAGCTTTAGTAGTTTCATGTGTTCTGCCTACCCCTTTATGGGAAACAGGCGTGATTGTATGTATGTATGTATATATGCATCATATCTTTGATGGCCCGTGGCTCAATATGTAGCTATCCAAAATAACATTTATTACTTAATTATTATTCATTATTTACGGTTATTTAATAAATAATAAAAAAAACTTTAAATTATTATGATTTAATATTTATTATTTAAGGATTAAGATGAAATGGCGGAAAAGTGTGAAAAAACGGGATTATGGCGATTTTTAGTGTGTGATTTAGGCTGATTTTTTCATAGTAATTATTTTTAGTTATAACATTTTATCATAGGTGATTCACAAATCCTTTTAATAGGAGTAAAAGTTTTCAGTTAAAATTTATATATAATTATATATTTGTATAAATATGATTTAGGCTATTTAACTTCTAACACTTATTTATTTAGTACTAGCTTTTGCTGGCGGCTTCGCTAGAAAGAGACAAAAAGTTGTCTATGTCACTCTCCATCCCTTCAACTATCTCCACATAAGTCACGTCAATTCGTCGCTCCGTTTTGCCGTGAAAGACGGACAAACAAACAGACACACACACTTTCCCATTTATAATATTAGTATTGATTGAAATCGATTTTCAAAGAGTCGGAAAACCATTGTCTATCACATATACCTATTTAACTTCGCGTCAAAAGAAAAAAATCATGCATTTTAGGGTTAATAAACTCTTTTCTCCGCAGTCAACACCATGTAAACATCCCGTGATCGTCCTCCAAGACGTGGCGTTCACGGACCTGCACGCGCTGGTGGAGTTCATCTACCACGGCGAGGTGAACGTGCACCAGCGGAGCCTCTCCTCCTTCTTGAAGACCGCCGAGGTGCTGCGCGTCTCCGGGCTCACGCAGAACGATGATGCTCAGGGAGTAAGTACATACAGCAAAAGCCACTAAAGTCACACGCATCCGAAAACGGGCGGCTTTGGCGCTCTTTTACTTAAAGAGTCGGGCACACCGATCTAAAGACGGGAGTCGGGTGAAGCCCGACGCACTCACTTCCGAACCGGACGCCTTCGGTTCGGTGCCCTCATACATAAGGGTCTTAAGGAGTCGGGCAACGCCCGACGCACTCACAATCAATCCAAGACCGGCTGCCTTTGCGCGCTCTCATACTTAGATAGTCGGGTCAAACCCGACGCACTCAGTCCAAAACTGGGAGCCTCCGGCACCAGTAAGCGTCGTGTCGTCATAAATGTATCCCTGATGGCTATTCTGTTGTCAGTAACAGACAAGACGAGAGGGATTCGACAAGACTTGAGTAGCTAAGTATTTAAAAGCAAGTAGGTGAAGGAGGATTGCTTTGGTTGGCTCAATAAGTCGGTATAATGTTTTGTCGTCCATTTAGTTGGAAGTCATAATAACAAACTATCAAATAAAACAATTTATTTTTCAATTCTTGCCACTCTATTGCCCAAATTGATCAGTCCACCATAAATAAATGTCTCCGACATTTATTTTATTGTAAACTCTTAACACTCTGTTTTCCCCACAGCCCCTGGTGCAGAGCCTCGCGCGCGCCGCCGCCGCCGCCGCCTCCCCGCACACGCCGCCGCCGCACCCGGCGCACGCGCACCCCCACACCCCCTCCTACACCGACAAGCTGGAGGAGGCGCTCCTCTCCCACCCGCAGCACTCCAGCATCCAGCAGATGATGCGCCGCGTCTCCCTCCCGCCCCGCCGCATGTCCCGCTCCGCGGACAACTCCCCTGACGTCATCAAGCGCGCGCGCCACGACAACAACAATGAGACACAGATCCACGCAGCCGACTTCTCTACAAAGAACCACTCGATTATCAACAACACGAGAGCTCACGAGCCTGGGAATAATGGGAACGGGATTTCGAATAGCAGCTCCTCGCCGTCGCCAAGACTGATGGATGAGGTCAAGAATGAGCCTCTAGACATGATTTGCGGCTCCAACGCAGATATAGACCGGAGTACGGATGACACGCCGCCACATCACAGACCTCTCGTGAGTTGGTAAAATCGAAGTTAGACAGCGGTCTCCCGTTGATGCTTCTGCCCGTTGATGCCTGTTATTATAAATATGTCGCTGAACTTCAAACTTGGGTAAATTCATTCTGCTATAAGGTTGACAATCTTTCAGATCATAGTATATATTTTTATATAATCAACCTTAAAGCAGAATGGATTTACCCAGATTTGAATTTAAGCGACACAAATATGGACGGCGGCGTCAAGCGGAGACCGAGGTCTAAATTGAACATTCAGTTTATGATTATGACACTTATTATGGTTAGCATAACGTTTTATTTTTGACATTAGCAACTAAAGGGTTTAGCCAAAATAACAATCATATCGATACCTTTGGGTTCAATTGGCGTAAAGGACAAAATGCAGGTTTTCAGGAGAAGCAAAAAACAACTTTTTTTTTAGAAAAATGTTTATATCTTTTTTGTTTTATGACCTATATTTGTGACGTATATAGAAAAATATGTAGATTTTTAGTATCCTTCACCTAGTGTAGCAACCGTAGTGATAAACTAAACGGTTTAGAAGTTAGATGGTTGTAAAGGACACGTCAAAATGCTATGGACGTCCTTTACACCCACGATTTTTTTGAACAATTAGAGTCGATAGGGTCGTAAATGACGGTCTTAGATGATTTTTATACAAATTCGGGGCGTAAATGTAACCGGAATGGTACAAATGGCAACTGTTTTTAGCTTAGTTTACAATTGAGAAACTTGAAAAATGTATCAAAACGTAGTTAATATGGCATAGAATAGCCACATTAGTGTTACAGTATATATTTATCTAAATATTTAACAGAGACAAAGAACAAGACTATTTTATATCCAGATTTGCAATAAAGAAACAACATTTGCTTAAAAACTATCTAATATTTTGGAAAGTTATTATTTTAGTACCTACTCGCCGCTCGGCTGTCTCAATAAGTTACGCATTCAGTATTTAATTCTAGCAGGGAAACGCTTTCGTAGTTTAAGTAAATATAAAAACACTAATGGTAATCACGTAAACTTTAATCAGCAACTGTGAATAGTAGACTATATTAATACGACAGTAATTTTAAGTCAAGTTAGGACGCGTATACAAACTGTAGTCAAGACTACCTACTATGTTGACTCATATTTTTGATAATTTTAAAACAGAAGATTGTTATTTAGTCGTAAACCTGTTAAATAAGAATAATCTTAATTATGAGTTCAATCCTAGAAATATTATAGTCAATGCTTTAAGTACCTGGGTACATAGCCAAGTCACCAAACGCTAACGCTCATTCGCTAGCGAAACGCACCTGTTATTGTCGCACTAAATGTTAGTATAGTCTACTGTTAAAGTTTACTGCCGGCGTAGCTGAATGGCAATCGTCGACGCCAGACGCCGACAAAAATGCAGTCTGGTGCAATACGCAAGAGCGATAAAGATATATAGCTACGAAATAGACATTATCGTGAGCGTTTGTGCATTTGGGTACGTACCCTGATTACCATAGTGTTTTTTTTAATTACCTACATCTCGCCGCAGTATAATAATACTACGAAAGCGTTTCCCTGCTAGAATTAAAGACTAAATGCATAACCTACTGACTATTCAGACAGCGTCGAATACTAAAAAAATAACTTTGAATTTGTTGCCAAAGTATTAGATAGTTTTTAAGCAAATATTGTTTCTTTATTACAAAACTGGATATAAAATATTAGTCTTGTTCTTTTTTGTTGCTAAGATAGCTTTGATAAATAATACACTGCATTAAACTGATGTAGCTATTCTATGCCATATTAAGTACGTTTTGATACATTTTTCCAGTTTTTAATTTTAAACTTAGAACAACATTTGTACCATTTCGGTTACAATTACGCCCCGACTTTGTATAAAAATCATCTAAGACCGTCATTTACGACCCTATCAAATCATGGGTGTAAAGGACGTTATAACATTTTGACGTGTCCTTTACAACCATCTATCTTCTAAATCGTTTAGTTTATCACTACGGTTGCTACACTAGGTTAAAGATACTCGTAATCTGCATATTTTTCTTATACACGTCACAAATATAGGTCAAAAAAACAAAAAAGTGGGTTTATCTTTCCCTTGCAAACCTGCATTATATGTCCTTTACGACAATTGAACCCAAAGATATCGATTACAGTTGCGGATAAAATATTTTTAGTGCTGGCCGTAAAGGACGAAGAACAGAAAAACTTGTCCTTTACGCCCAACTTCATCACACTACTATAGAAAGTGATCCTTAGAAAGTAAGGGCTTAAAGGGCAACAATATATGTCAAGGTGACTTACGACTATATTTTTATTTGTAGATTTCCTTTACGACACAAATAATAATTTAAAATTAATGACTTGATATTTACGCCTCTTCAGAAAAGCTATTTTTGCAAGTCCATAGTAGAAAATCTTGGTCGTAAAGGCAACTTTTTAAGAGATATCGAAATTTTAACTACACAGATCGATAGCGCTTGAAATTCTGAACAAAACTGTATATATAACTCATTTTCGCCAAAATGTCCTTTACGCCAATTGAACCCAGAGGTATCGACTAATAACAAACGCCGAAAATAAAATTATTGAGTGTAGATGAAACGACGATTAATTATAGGAAAACGTAGGTGAATATTTCAAATTTTCATACCTACCTAATTTATTGAAATTGGAGTTACTTTTATCATGATTGTCATCTTAGCCTCAGATTAATAAAGAAATGCCTTAAATATAATTAAAGAACATACACTTGACTCATTTACAATCGAGAACACAAAGTTAATATTATTGTATTCAGTAAGTATTCAGTACACGTTTAACAGTATGTAGGTAGATATGTTTAGATGAAAGTTGCTAGTACGAGTATGGACTATATTTACCTATATTCACGAAACAGCAGTTATTTTCGTCGGAAATTTCGTTAGTACATAGACGTAATGAAATCACAAATTTGTATTTCATCAATTCGTGCGCCTTTTAAAAGGATTCAGTTAATATTGCTGGAATGATCATTGCCGAATAGAAATGAAATTATTTCCTTATAGAACGTCAACATGAATATTTTGGTCTTTAAGCGGATGTCGATCTTGGCATTCCTCGTATTTAGGTACCTACTCGTAGTACCCTCAACTCCAACTTTTGAACCACAGTTTTGACAATTTGGCCCATATTGTTAGCTTGATATGTATTAAAATGTCAAATATTAATATTAGCGCCATCTAGCCGAGTGTTCCCCGAAGGTGTAACGCCATCTAGGTCACCGTGCCTTTTTGTCTAGGGCTTTGAGGTACGTTTTTTTCTTAGACTTTATCCGTCTATACGGAGTTACATATGTCTTTGGTATTACCTACTTCTTAATCAATAACTGTGTAGATAGATACATTGGAGTATAATGTACTACGTACATAGTAATAGCTCAATGGATAAATACAATGATTTTATTTATTTTCAATTGACTTCGCTTCCTCGTAGTTCCTTCATGGCAATATTGAAGGTTAATACAATCAAAGACATAGACGTACTACTCCGTATAGACAGATAAAGTCTAAGAAAAAAACATACGTCAAAGTCCTAGGGGAAAAGGTACAGTGACCTAGATAGCGTTACACCTTTGGGGAACGCTCGGCTAGATGGCGCTAATATTAATATTTGACATTTTATCACATACCAAGCTAACAATATGGGCCATATTGTCAAAACTGAGGTTCAAAAGTTTTAAGCTTGTGTCGAGAGATAGCACTGTGATTACACATTTTACTTTGACAGTAACTCTCTATAATACAATGTTACAAAAAGTCACATTTCGACGCCTTTATTTAAAAATAAAGTACGTAATTCTAGCTTTAAATTTAATTAATGTTATAGTGTCTACAAGAAAGTCGCATAATTTTACGTACACTAAAAAACTATCTACATGCGATTGTTTTATTTAAATGTCAAAATAAATTAAAAAAAACAGCAGAATTTATGTTGTCACGTGATCGCAAATCGCGACTTTAGGCAAAGCAATAAAACCTGACTCTGGCACTAGAGCAAAGCGAACTGCTCAATAACGGGTCGCCCGAACGTCGCCATTTGACACTAAGCGGTTCCGGGTACAAATTCTAGTCTAGATACTCGGTAATCTTAATGCCTGAGCTTCTAGAATTGAAACTGTAGCTTGGTGCTTTAAAAGTGTGGACCTAGATAGAATTACTAATTAATATATCTAGACGGTCAAGCAAGTCTTGTCAATAAGGCACTGTACGGTTAGCACATTTCTCCCGCGAGAGTATGTCGCCGCAAGGTAGACTACCCGTCCTTATGTCATTAACACAATTAGAAGAAGACGTGTGATCTATCTCGCGGCGACATACTCTCGCAGCAATCATGTGCTAACCGTGCTGGTCCCACCGCGAACTAGTAAGCTATGAGCTATCGTCTATAAAAACGAACAAAAGATAATCACTCCCGCGTAAATAAAAGAGACACGGCGATGTTTATAGTTACTCGTCCAGCGGTGAGCTATCAAAATCGCCGTGTATCTTTTATTTGCACGGGGGTGCTTATCTTTTGTTCGTTTTTACAGCCGATACCTCATAGCTTACTAGCTCGCGGTGGGACCAGTGCCTAAAAACAGGTATATTGTCTTTATAAAAAGCGTGCCTAAAAGCCTAGACATCGGCGGAATCATCGACAACTTCGACTGAGCATAACACTTAATTTATTGCAAATTTATGTAGCGGCGAAGGTCCAATTGAAAACTTGAATTTCGTCCCTTTTCATAGTGACAAGATTTGCTTGTTTTTCAAAGTAGTGACGAAATCTTTATATCAGAACTTCAAATTAGTTTCATATCTTATTTCAAATCTATTTTTACGTAAAGCACAAAATACCTGCCTATTTTTAACTACCGACTACCCGCTGTTTGTTTTCGTTTGATCTTTTACGTTCTTCGAATAATTAGGTATCGAAATAAGGGAGGTTCCATGGTTTCCTCAAATTAAGAAAAGAGATCAACAACATTCAGGACGAAAACTCAATACTTCAAGGTCTTGCTGATTCCCTAGAATTTGTTTTTTCCTCACACTTTCGCCATAACGCCTCGGAACTACGAAGTACGGACATTAGAATTTTTTTTTCACTAAGTGAAAAGTTTGTTTCCCCAAGTTAAATTGGAATACCAAGTCTGATAGTTGAAGTCTTGAGATAATTTTGCCTAAATAACTTTTTTAATTTGCTTCCATTCAGGAAGACTGAATAATCAGAATTTGTTGAATATTATTCGAGTAGGTATTTCAGATATTTAGATAACGAGATGAAAATAAATAAGCAATTTGTTTAACTTCTAGTTACTTAATATTTGATTTTAGTAACTTTATCTCTTCAAACCTTTACTACTTTAGGATCACCAAAGAATAGTATAAAAAACATCAAAGACTAAAGTACCTATTTTGCATGTGCCTCAGGGAGGGGGCCCACCTTCACGCGGCAGTTCAGCTGAAAATGACGACCGCACACCACCGCCCCAGCTGCCACCGTCGCCATTCATACAACCGGCCGACACGAAACTCTTCGCTCCCTCTAACACTTACAACTTCAGTATGGCGGCACTCACGGAACATCCATCATTGCAAGGTAACTATAACTAGTGTTTGCCGTAGTATGTGATTTGTGAATTTGATACTGTGATAGTCCCTATCTAGAATAAAGACGAAGCATGGTACAGATGAATGCAATGTCGATATCGTGTTTCCAGGTCTGCAGAGTCCGCTGGCTCCCGACGGCATGGCGAGCACTTCCCAAGGTGAGTCGCGGCTTGTCTAGCAACAAGTTTATTTTATGCATTACCTACATATATTGAAAAAAAAAACGATATTTTTAATGCACTGTCTGTCGTATGCCACCATCACCGCTTCCTCTCTGCTCTGTCATTATTAGGTTTATATATCATTATTAGGTTTTATATTTTTACAAAATGTATGAGGCAATTATCACGTGACATAAATATTATTATGTATTTTACTTATGATATCCCTATCTCCTATAACCTTTTAACCTCTGTATATGTCTTCATTTTGTGCTCTGTGATCTGTATTAAATATTAATGTTAGCTTTTTTGTGTTCTGGTTCGATGTATGTATTGACTGTGCCTATTAAGTTTTGGTTCCTGTCCGTTGGCAGTTCTGGAGTCGTTGATCATTGAACCAAAACGCAATGCGGCGTGCATGTTTGTATTGTAACCATAGTTTATGAACATATGCTAGCTTGTTTCCTAGATGTGATTTGAAAACACTGTGTGTTAGGACATCCCTCACTCCCATTTCCGGATTAGGTTGTTTTGTTCTTAATTTTTTATTCGCAATTTTGTTTTATTTGGAATCTTTCTTCTTTTTTATACTTTCTACTTCCTTCAAATCATTTCACCATTATTGGTAAGAATTTTATCATTATCGCACTTGACCCAATTGGCTGTAAAATTATTTTATAAAAAAATGTATTTACAACTGAACCTAGAAATAAATGCACTCGTCCTAAGACTGCCAAGCGTCTCGAATGTAATAGTTTTGAAAATCTTAGCTCGTTACGAGATCGTGTCTGTAAAATCACGGTGGATCCCATGAATCAGTAATGTTTCTAAAAACACACTCGTATTACCCATTATCACGTTGTCTTGGGAAAAATATTGTGTCAAATTATATTCGGAACGATCAAGATTGGACAATGGAATTTTAGTAATGCTATCGCGGTGTCAGCTTAAAAAAACATTTGATTTCATTGAAGAATTACTATTGTTCGAGATATTCGAAACTGCACTGAGCCGGGCGCGTCAGTTTGTTGTAAAACTGATTTCACTCATTTCACCGTAAGCACCGTAGGACGGTTAGGTAGAAAGAACAATGCATTGCGTACTAATACCGCTTTATACGACTCGACGGATGGCTATCATCAGACTTAAAGGGGGGTGGCGGTGCTTTAAGAGAGGCTACGTTATGGAGAGTGCATTAAAAGTGCGTTCGAAGCTTCGATGGGGCTAACAGCTTGTGTTGTGACCAGGTGGCGCCCGCACCCCCCAAGAAGATTACAGATGCGAGCCGTGTAACAAGAGCCTATCCTCGCTGACGCGGCTCAAACGGCACATTCAGAACGTTCACATGCGCCCCTCGCGCGAGCCAGTGTGTAACATATGCCGGCGGGTGTATTCCAGCCTGAATAGCCTCCGGAACCACAAGTCCATCTACCACCGCAAGCAGCAGGCGCCGGCGCCGGGCCAGGGCCCGTTCTACCCCGTCAACTGACGGCCGCGTGCCCCCCGCGCACCGCGCGCTCCCCGCCGCCCCGCGTACTCGCCATACGAAACGTTGCCATTCGACGAAACAAAACTGCCATCCTAACCACCTTAAAGCCATACTCTTGCCCGTACCTTTGTTAAGTTTAAAAAATGTAACGCGATATGTTCCTAACACTTGTATGTAAATAGCATAGATTCACTTTGTACTTGCATGCGCATTGCAGTCTTTATCTTATATGTATACATAATTTATCGTTACTAATAATGTAAAACGCTTCTGCGCGAGCGTGGATCGCTGCCGTTTTCCCGGCCCCGAGCCCCGGTCGATGCACTCTCGCGCAGTCTCGCCTTTCTGGAACCAATTGGGACATCTATGATCGGTACACACATAACCACCAACGTTCCATTTACAAAAAATAAGCGCATTAGTCAAATTCGAACTTTTTAAACACGTTGAATTGCCTCTACAATACAATTTCAACAGCGAATATTAAACCACGTTTGCAAGTGGTGCTAATTGTGCCAATTGGTTCCTTAAAAATGGGACCCGTTGGAGCGCAGGTCGCAGTGGTGTTGGATACGAGAGGGCGGGCTGTATGTTGACTTGACTAATGCGCTAATGTTGGTTGTTATGTGTGGCAGTGGGCCCGCTCGGGGCGGGGCACCGCTGCGAGGTGTGCGGCAAGCTGCTGTCGACGCGGCTCACGCTCAAACGGCACACGGAGCAGCAGCACCTGCAGCCGCTGCACTCGGCGCGTTGCTCGCTCTGCCACAAGGTGTTCCGCACGCTCAACTCGCTCAACAACCACAAGAGCATCTACCACCGGCGCCAGCGCGGCGCGCCGCAGCCGCCGCCGCCGCTGCCGCTGCCCGCGCCCGGCGCGCCGCAGCTCCAGCCCCAGAACCTCTCCAACGTCGACGCCAAAATCAATCCCATCGCGTCCCAACACCACAACATCGACTTCTACAAGTTCAAAGATCAATTCAACGTCTAAACAAACAAATTATCACATTTATTTTTATATCTTTTAAACGTCTCGTTGATATTCGTTGATATTTTATTTTAAGATTTATTATACACTTTTTTGAGCAGAACTTTGAACTTGGTAGTTGTGTGTTTGTGACCATGACAGTGACTATCATCACAATATTCACAATGAAGCCGCGAGCTTCGTTTGACATTCCAAATGTTACAAGGGAGGGAGCGCCGGCGGCCTCCGCGGGCCGACCCGCCGCCCCACAGTGCAATACTGCGGTATGTGACTATTCCTGAATTATACACTATGTTAAATGTGTGACAATAAGGCGAAGAGAAAAAATATTTTGAGAAAAGATTAATATCTTGGTGCTGTAAATTTATATATTAGGCTTAAATTAAAAAAAGAAACAGTGTTCGTGTAAGTAAACTAACTAAAGAGGCATATTGTTTTCAACCTTGTGTTCATTTTTCGGCGTTTTGCAATTTATTTATTCTGTAATTTTACCTACATGATCTCACTCTTAGATATTTATACGAGATTACTAAAATGCTATTTAAAAAATTATACACAATTATATAATTGGCTTATGAGGCTTTTCAAATTCACTATTATTTTAGGTGATTTTGTTCGTTATCCGTAAGACTGAAATCAGAACATAGCACCAGCAGAATGATTCAAGCAAGGGTTTCTTTTTGAACTAAATTCAACCCGCAGAAAGCACAGGTCACTAATGATACCGGACTTTTACCCAACAATACTGAAATAGACATATTATATGACATACACATTACACATACACATTAAGGTAACGTTATACTATTTATTGCTCGCTTACTCATTCGGTTTGACTTTTTCTTGTTTTTACTTTCTATTTTAGATTTATTTTAATTTTATTGTCTTTAATTGTACACTGCCACCCCAGTGAGTCTTCAATTCTTGAATTATAATTTAAAATCAATGCAAAAACATTTTGCGAAGTGAATATCGAGGTGCCATTTATGAAGGAATGATTATGGCTACATAGTTACGTGTTAGTTTAGTCAGAATTAGTTACTTATATCAAACTAAACTTTTATTACGACTTGTGTTCATTTCAAATTATTATTGTTGCGTTTTTTCCTTGTTTAGTGTAGTGTTTTTTTACGTATTATCATAGTTTTATACATCTATTCTTCGTACATTGACAACAACACAAATGTATTTTGTTCCTGTTTATTTTGTACAATTGTAATTACAATACATCACACATTATTATATTGACTACATAATAGGAAATAGAATAAATTTAATAACTCTCAGTGTTAAATGTTCCTAAATTTGACAGTGTCGATCGCTGACTCAATATTTCGAGATCAATTTTATCGATTTTTTTGCTTGCCATATAAATAGTTGTAATTGTACTAAGGCAGGGGCTTCGAAACTCTTAGACTACAGAAACGCCAAATTATCGACGTGTACTTTAAAGCACGTTTATTTAAGAGCAAATTTTAACGACTGTTGGAGAAAATATACTTAGAGAATACTAATATGTAATAAGTAGTGTAAAAGTTTTGAGCCCAAGTTCAGTGGTGTTACTGTCTAGTTGTGTTTACTCCTAGTTGAATATACATCACTTTGCCGACGTCATGTCGTTAAATACTATTGTTGTATTTTCTTTATATTAGCCGTAAGAAATTCTTAAACATAAACACATTATTTATTGTAACGATATACACATTAAGTAATTATTAGTGCCTGCTTTACATAACTATTGTGTTTTTAATGAAAAGACATATTTTGCGTGTACTTCTAAAGTTAGAAGTAGTGTTGGAAACACGTCTTATTGTACGAGTACCGTAGTCGGACGACGCTTTATACTTCTACTAACAAGTATGAGAGGCTTCCTAAGTAAAGTTAATGCTATATGTTATAAGGTTCTGTTGTTATTGCTAGATACATAAAACTTAGCCATTACAATTCGTTTAGTTTATACGTAGGTTTTATATTATACTTTAACGAATTGGAAGACTAGAGATTTGGTGCTAAAATTGGAACGATGTTCTTGTTAGAAAAAATTAAGCGTGGAAAAAAACGGAATCAAAATTTTTAAAAATTCGCAACATTCCGTGTGTGAGGAAAATGTTAAGTTTTTATTTGCTTGAACTTGCAAAGTTTTTTGAAACGTAAACGGTAGAATTGTTGTTTTTTTGTCTAGTAATTTAGTACTAGGTTTTATTGTTAATTTGGGTTTGGGAATTACGTTAGTTAACTATATAGGATTAAGGTTTATCTGAATTCACATAGATAATAGCATCTACATGTTTATTTATGATTACAGGGATGTGCTGCTAAGGCAGTACGGTCATTTTGGTGTTGAATTACTTACGTCTTTAATGGAACGTGATGAATTTATTTAGAAAAAAGCGTATGAACGCAATAATTTTGCCAAAATTAATAAGCGCTATTATAGACTGATTAGACTAAGTACGCGTTTGAATTGTACACTATTAGGCGTATTTGTAGATAAAAAAATTGTACAATTATTTACTAAAATTACTAATTTTATATAAAAAAAATATCGCTTCAAAATGCGACGAGTCTAAAATTCGGTTTTTGAAAATTCGCTTGTGATTCGAGAATCTTTTTTCGGTTTATATTAGAGCTAAATTTGTGATCTCAAAATTGGAGGGAGGAAAAGTTGGTTTGAAAGGGCGAGAACTACACCGTGTTCTAAGGAGCAGAACACATCCCTGTCGAAACTACATTAGTTAGGATCTTAGCAAGATTAAGACTGTTTCTGTGACCTGTTTGTTTTACTTCTCGTAGGTACATAATTTCCCCGCAAGAGGGAGTCTTTATCAATGTGTTCTTATACTTCTTGTTGGCGTTTTTACTTATTTTATAAGGAATCTAAATTAATTTATTGGTTGTTGTATTGAAATTTTTATATTTTTTTCTTTTAAATTATTATTTTACTCTCCTTAAATACGTTTTTGTTATTGGCATCTGTGTAATGCAGTCCATATTTTAACGTTTTTAACGCGAAATGTGCCAAAAATGGGGAGTTTATTTTTGTCTTCCATTTTTAAATAAATTCTATTTGTGAACGCGCCAAATTGAATGTAAAATGTCTGGCAACTATGAAACAAATGATGGGCTGCACTTTTCAAAAAGATAGCACAAATTGACATCACTTATGTACGAAATAGTCTTCTTTCTTTTACTTTTAAAATAAAATACTTGAAGTAACTACTCATAAAATGTAATTGTAATCGTTATACCGAACTTCATAAATCCTAATATTGATGATAATGGCGTTTTTAATAAAAACAAATATACTGAAATAATATCGTCAGTTTTATTAGCTCCTCACGCTTCACCCGTAGTGATTATATTATTTGGTACGCTTCGTGTATTGAGTTGTATCCCGGAGCTTCGATACTAGTACTGACTGTTCTTGGCTGTGCACTGTGTTATGTTTTATTAACGTGTCACGCTTGCCATTTATTTCGAGCCTCGACCTCTGTTCCGCCTTTCTGCATGGTGTTTTATTTCCCTTAACACAATATTCACCGGCCACTATGCAGCTTCGCCATCATTTCTGTTTATTCTTTATTTACCTACTTTACAATTTATTTTATTATCATTTAAGTCACTTTTTATTTTCTGAAATAATTATTTTAAATTAATTTCACACGATTGCATTTTGAAAAATGAACTATGGAATCCCAGTTAGGTTACGTTTATTTTTCGAACGCGTTTGGGGTCCCCCCCACATTTGTTTTTTGGTTTGATCTGTTTGCAGGTAAAAAGTTATTCTCGTGCTCGCTATGCGGGAAGGTATTATGCTCGAAGGCGTCGCTCAAGCGGCACATTGCCGACAAACACGCCGAGAGGCAGGAGGAGTACAGATGCACGATCTGTGAGCGGGTTTACTGCTCGAGGAACTCGCTGATGACCCACATATACACCTACCACAAGTCGAGGCCGGGGGAAACCGATCAGATTCGGTTTTTTTAGTGACTACTCGGACGGAGTTGGCGCGGCGCGCGGCAGTGTTCTAGCAAAGAGAACCATCAGAGCAACCTCGCCTATACCACCGCACTCCCAGGTCAGACATAGCTTTAGCAGCTAGGGATAAGACGCTAACTCATTAACAGAGACTTTCTAATAATAATCATGCACCGTTTTAGTCTTAAGCTAGGGTTAAGGTTCCTTTTCCGTTTACATTTAAAATATACGATACTTTTTTTGACACTTACATTTTTTGGGAATTTTTTTTTATTTTTTTTTTCAATTTGTTTAATAATATCCTGAGCCGAGTGCCCTGTCCCATCGAGATTCGCAGTTTTGACGTTGTTGTGTTGCTTGAAGCATGCTTCTATCATTTTGTTATCACGTGTTTCTGTGTCATTGTGGTTGAGAGAATTTTCTAAGATTTGAATAAAAAAATCGTGATTACTGTGTAGTTAGTCAATGTGTACAGTGCATATTATTAGTATTATAATAATAACTATTATTATTACTATAACCTCATACATTCTCCATTATTAATAATTGCTATAACAGTAACTTTCAATTAATACTCCTTTTAGTCTTGTCTGAGAGCGTCGCCGTTCGGTCCACAACCGAACGGCTTAACGGAGCGGTGTAATAGAACTGTTTTTACTTTTGCAGCTGTACCGCCCCTCCGTATGCCCCCGCCCACCGCCGGCGGGATCAACGAGCCACAAGAGTGTCCGTACTGCCGCCGGACATTCTCTTGTTACTATTCCCTGAAGCGACACTTCCAAGACAAGCACGAGCAGTCCGACACCCTGTACGTGTGCGAGTTCTGCCACCGAAGGTACCGGACCAAGAACTCTCTGACGACGCACAAGAGTCTGCAGCACCGCGGCTCCAGCGGCATGCTGAAGCGCCTGCTGAAGACCTCGGCGCTGCAGAGCGCGCTCGCGCCCTCCCCGCACCACCTGTTCGACTTGGGCGCCAGCGACCACGCGCCCCAGCTACCCCCGGGTCTTCAATGACCACAAACCATGGCTTAAATCGGTGGCTACTACACCCTCGCACGACTGCGCTCGGGCCCGCCCGCCCGCATTCGGCGCGAGGCCCAATGGACGCGGATACGAAAGGGATAGCATCATGTGCAATATAACGGACAATGCCAAAACAATGCAGGACTTTGCCGCATTATTAATTAATCGTATTATAATTAGTTAAATATTGACGTTAGTTTTAAAATTACATGAACAGTATTGTCGCGCGGGCGCCGCACGACGCGGGCACCCTTGCTTGATGAGAGGCGAAGGGCGCCCGCGTCGCGGGACCTCGCTTAGTGTACGCTTCGACGATCGAACTTCGCTTTGTGACATTATAATGTAACAGTACTAAGGTTACTGGCATTTTCTAGTGAAAATGTTCAAACAGTGTTCAAAATGACAATGTAATCCAGAGCAATACTAAAGTATTAATATTTCTAGTACTGCCAAAATTATGCCAACCGTATTGTAAAAGAAGAACGTTTTTTTTAATCACTTTTCGATTAATGTTTAGTGTCAAATTAGAATCGCTAACTGTACAAAAAAGAACGTACAAATTTTAAACCGTAATTTTTAAAATGCAAAGAAAATATTTTTTAAAGCGACTTTTTCGGAACGCCAAAATCTAAATTTAAAAATACAGATTATATAGTAATTAATTAACCAAAAAAAATTAGATTAAAAATGTTGATGTTGAGTAAAAAACAAAGACTTCTTAGAATCTGATTTCGAAAGTACAAAATTAATGTCTAATTGAACAATATGTGTATTCTATGTGCGTTTGGCTTCAATTCTAATGGTATCATCAAGTAGCCGTGCCTTCGTTCTTCATGCCATTACGTATTGGTGAAGGTTGCGAGGAGCGCGGCGTGACTGGCGTGGCGAGGCAGTTGGCGGACGAGCCGCCGCCGAGACTTACAGGGTTGCGAGGCGCGCACGCCGCGAGAGGGTCTTCGAAAAGGTTCGGTTCGACGATCGTATACGTGTGCATGATTTCAAATCATGATGTAAAAGTAAAGCGTTTCTTCTGTAATAAATTACGTAGTTTTAGGTATTAATAGAATTATATTTAATCTGTATCCAATTTCGGATTTCTCTCTATGAGTGTATAGTGGTTCTTATTTAAATGTCGACCAACGTAGCGGACGTCTCGTTATTGAAAATTTATTAGATTATTATTATTATATTATTCTCAAAAATCTTAGGATAACCATAAGATGGCTGCAGATTGTAAAAAAAAATATTTTATTTACTTATTTAATGATATTATAGGAAATTGCTTAGGAACCGTTTCGTCTGAAATTAAAACATATCTGCTCAGGGTGTACATTGAGGAACGATAACCTATCAGGAAATACAGGCGAACTCCCGACATATCACAAAATAATGTGTACGAAGACACCTCAAGGAAAATATAACACCGTGATATCTCACAAGCCAAAGAACGGGGATAAAAATATACCAATATGCATTTATTTCCAGTAGAATAAAACATTCTGAAAAAATCTAAAGAAAAATGAAAAATTTAATTAGGTATTGTGCCATATCCAAATTATTGTTAATCAGTATCTTCTTCCGTGATTATACCTATGAATTTAAAACCCGACATATCAGTCACTGAAAGTGAATCGTCAGTAACATCAAGTTTCAATCGATGCACAATTTCATCTTCGCCAGTCGAATCTGCATTTATTTTTCCAATTTTAGTATAACTTGAGTTAAGAATATTAATTTTAGATTTCGTATTTTATTTCCTTTTTCGGAATGTTACATATTCGTACTTTGTGATATGATTATATTTAATGGAACGTTATTTGGTATTTATCCAAATACTTAGTTGTAACATTTACTTTTCGTAATTTGAACCTCAGCTTAGATATTAAACAAAACACGAGCAGGGTTCACCCGTTTCAGAAACAATAATTTTCTAATTTTGTGAGGTCATCCCCAGCTTACAACGCATATACCTCCTCTTTCGTAATACCTCAAGTATATTATTTTGTTTTTAATTTTTATTTCAATGTTACACATACTGGCTGTATAGGAGAGTAATTTCGTTTTAAACGCGTTCAGTTCGGTTCGTTCGGACGAGAATCATGAGCCGAAGCTTAGATGAGACAACAAGCGGGTAGTTTGAATTGTAAATACTTATAAGTTAGAAATTACATCGTAAATCGTGGCATCATTTGGGAATAGAAGCCTCGTGATATTATTAACTAAATGGTAAAATAGATAAAATCATTAATGGAAAGGATTTTTATATATTCTACTAATGGATTTATTGATAGTGAAACTTAGACGTAGTCTTTCCATAACTTAGTGTTTGTGTTTGTTGTTTTCGCTGTGCAATTATTTCTTATCGGTTTGGATGTTTGTAAACTAGGTTGTTGACGTCGTTATTTTTTTTTCTAGTTTCCCACCTATTTGGAATTCTTAATTCGAAATTTTGATCTCAGTTGACAGCTGCGTACTACATCAATTTCGGAGACAGCCGTTTGTGATTGTTATTAGGTCTTAAATATGAATTTGCGTTAAGTTTGGATATGTGTCGGCAAAAAACGGGATCGCAGCTTAGAAATTCAAACCAAAACCACAAAAACATTAAAAAAACAGCGAAACGATGAAAACGTTTGATATTTTGCAATGTATACCAAAATACTGCATTTTTAAGTATAGTAAGTCGATAAGTGAGAAACTTTTGTAATAAAATAAAATCGCCCTCTGATTTTAACGATATAATTTCGCATTGCCAGTTGAGTTTTGTTAAGTTTACTAATGAAATATATAAACCGACTGTGTTACTAAGTAGGGTAATGCACAAAACAACAACAAGATGCCTTCTTAACAGTACAACTATTACAATAGCCTACTAAGTAAATATGTAAGATACAGTGCTCTTTGGATACTTTGTGGGGGCGTCACAATAGGCTCTGATAATGCTTATATTCGCTCGGAGAAGATCGAGAGCTTTTTTGACTATTTGAAGGTTTTCGTAACTACTAACAATATCAAAATTCTCGAATCTTCTGCTTATGCGTGTATCGTATTCTGCATTTAATAATGGCTTTTATCTCTTTGCTCAATTTGACCAGTAGACTTTTTAGTCCTAAACCGCCTGCAAAATCCCCCACAAACATAAATGAGACGCAAGTATTTTTGTTTTCTTAGCGACGTAATTATAAACGATAAATATTAAAATAATGCAACTTACGCTAAAAATACATTTAAAGCAAAAATGCAACTTAAAATAAGATTAAAATATCATTAAAATTATTCATATCAGTAACAAACAAGTTCACAAACGGATTCACAAAATAACAATTTTAGAAATATGTCTTAACGATTTTAAGTATTACCTCCAACTATTTATAATTTTAATGTATTACTTACATTTAGCGTCTCCAGGACAAGTCAATATATACGTGATTTATATTTATCTAATACAATATAATATATTGTAAATGCCAAACTAAGTTATAGCACTTGTTACATAGTTTTTCCCATACATACATTATTTTTGTTGACCATTTCCATGTTTAAAATGCAATAGTATATCGTCTGTCTTTAAAGTACCTGCCCATATTATTTGTATGGCTGGACTTTGAGGGTTACTACATTTAACTCTTCACATGAAACGTTACAAGTCAAGTTTTCTATTATACTATTTTTCAGAACACAAATCAATAAAATTATAATCAGAAAGAACTACCAGCAAGCCGCTTTTTTCCTTAATTTAATGTGTAAGAAAATATTTAAATACTTACACTTTTTATAATTAAAATTATTGGTATATGTGTTTTAGTCAAATAAAAAAACGTGACTCGTAGAAAGCATTATGAGGAGGGGTAGATGTAATAGCCCCTTTAGATACAGATGACCCAGTACCTACAATAGATAATAGAAATATTTCAGTTGCTCGGCCAGGGTAGTGGAAATCAGCATGAGAATATACCGACTTCATTGTTTTATTTGATAGCTTAGTAAATAATGGGCATCGGATACCAAACTAAACGGTAGTCAAACTTTAATCTCATATTGATTTAATATTTTTTGATAGACTTACTTATATCTCTGCACTTCCATTCGTGCGAGGGAGATTATCAAATCAGTATGATCGTTAAAAATCGATTGCCTTTCTTCGCCGCACGCGCACCATCTAACATAAGGGTATTTGCATTGTGTCAACTTGATGCATTCAAAGTTTGAAAGCAGCCGTCAACGCAATGTAAAATCCGTCAATATTTTTTATATTAATTCTGAGAGCCTCGTCTAATACCATGTTGCAAAGTTGTTGTCTTTCATTGTTTCTCCAAAGTCGGTATACTCTTAAATCAATAGCTTTAATGTTATATCAGTATCTTCCACTTTATTATAATAATACAGTTAAAGCAATAGTTCCCAATCTGCCAACGTAAGTACCTCAGTAATTATAGTTATATACTTTATATAATCTATTAAACAGTTACGCCTGCAGTCGTCGCCATAATTTTTCGATAATTTCAGTATTATTTTCATGTTATGTATGTTAAGTTGGTCCTTCTCCTTAGCTGATTTCGGTTCAGGAGACCAAAGTGCACTCAAAAGCAACAGAAATGGACAATGTTGTCTGAGAATGTTTGCGACAAGTGATCCGTTTTTGTTGCTTTAGAGTGCAGGCGGCGATCTGCAGCTTCAGTGAATAGTGACATTAAAATGTAGTTCCATAAATCAAAGTGCACTTACAACTTTTATATAAATACCTGATAAGTATTATATATACTAAGAATAGATTCGCAAACTCCCTTGCCGAGCAACCATCGTTGATTACCAGTCTTTTACAATATATAAATGTATTTACAATTTACACACTTATGACATACAATATACTCACAGTTATTGCTAGAAGTAACTTTTTATCTACAGATAAAGTAAAGCTTGGTGTGATTGAGTTAAAAATTAAGGTCAGCGCTTTCGGAATGTTTGTCAAATGCTGGTTTTTTCGTGTTCAAAAATAAACTGCCAGTAGTTTAAAAAAAAATCTGTTAAACCTTTTTGGAACTAACGATTAAGGATAAGAAAATCGCATCTCCGAAGGTTGCATCCGCTGGTTTTTAACAGAATGACACCTCTTGTTATACTCGGGTGAACATTTTATACAGAAATATTTTTTTATGAGATAACAATTATATGTCAAAGTTAATTAAGTGGCAATTCTAATTTTAACTGCACTATATTTTGCTGACACACTTAGGATTAGATTTTTCTTTTTTTCGTAATTTAATGTATGCACGATCTGCGTTTTTAATAGCATCGATTTTTTTTAAGTATCGCGAGCGCTTCGGAGTTTCAGGGTTCTTTAATTAATAATTATTTACTGAGAAACCGAAGCGTTGGCGACCGATTAAGCCTAAACTAATATTGTGTTATATTGTAAAAGTTATAGTTTGCCATCGTTGATCAAAGAAGAAAATATGTGTTAAACGTTTAGTTAGTGAGTTTTGTTATACTTTTAAAGTTCTGGTTCGAGGGTGTGGGTTGTACAGAAATGTTTCATAGTCGTGTATGATCGAGTAAGTAGGTAGGTGTGGAGGGCTCTGGCCGCGTACGAGGTAGGCTTCTCTAAATTGTTGTAAGATGAAACATCTATTCAGTCGGTGAAGACACTTAAAGTACTATTGTTGTAGATTGTAATATGGAATCGATTTTAAAGGGGTGGGCGAAGCGGCTCGTGACATCTTTGGTCGAGTTTTTTTAACACTAGTGTAATAACATATTTACAACCTAAATACGCCTAGTCTTTTGTAAAGTAATTTTGAGATTTAATAACTGCTTTTTCATAAGGTACTTACTTCCACACCGCAGTTAGCTTTTGTCAAGCAACTCTGTGCAACGGTAAAATTGCGTTTTTGTACTTTTTGTATGTACAGAAAACTATTTAAGGTACCTGTTACACTTGGATGTTTTATACAAAAATATGTGGTGTGGATGGCTGTAGAGCGCACATCTATTAAAGTATGATCACTGAGCTCGAATAATATCGTACATTGACCTGTTACTAATGGGAACCAACGCCGCATAAGAAACATAACCAAATTATTTTTGGGCTTCCATTGGATATTATATAAACATTACTCCTCGGCGAAGATATATCGTGATGACCTGCATACTTATGCAAAGAAATTTTACGTGTATCTGCAGTAAAGCCCAAATTTTGACTAAGGGATGGCCTTGGGCCTTGAGTGTGATGTAGTAACTAATGATTATATGGCCTAATTAAAAAAAAAATCGTTTATTTCAGACCAAATGATCCATAATTTTGTTAGTGAAATATAGTAACTTACGGACTATATATGTTAGTATGTACTTATACTCTGTCAACCAAAAGTCTGTCAGTAAAAAGAACAAAGAAAACTATATGCATTCTTTTCTTTAGGGTGCTAGAGAAAAGGATATCTATTGCCCTCTTAACGCATTTATTTATTTACCTTTCCAAATTAATTCACACAAGCACACGACTCGCTACAATATAGTGGATAATCAATAGAAGTGTTTATACGCAGGTCAATGTTCGAAATTCTCCATGTTCAGTGTCCGCACTTTAAGGGTCTCCCCAAACCTATCGACGCAGAATCTGTTCTAGCCAACCAAAAATTGCTCGTTAGTGTGAAGACGCTTACGCGTCGTCGTCGCTGTACGCAGCCGTACGCTTGTTCATGCTAACGAGCGAGTTTTGATCGGCTAAAGTCAATTCCTCGTCGACATGATTGGTGAGACCCTAATTTTAAAAGAGATTAGTGTGACAAAGTGACAACCCTAGTCGTCCAGGGATGTCAACAGCCGCCTCGCATGAGTGTCTTTACTTGTTTTGATGTTGTTGATAAATGTGATTAAGGAATCGTCTCGGGCAGTTGGCACATATCAGTTGTCGGAAAACTTAGTACTATAAGTATCTTTGAATCTGACTCGCAAAACGAAACTGTCATTTAGACTTGTTTTAAAAATGATTTTAGATTTCCTTTACTGAAATCTGCGTTTGAATTCTCAGTAACAGTTGAGTGTAATAAAAGTATAAAATAAACTCGCAGTGATTCCATTGATGAATTGTATTTTTATTTTAACCCCTGAAATACCCCTTCAATTAAAATTGTGTGTATACGTGTTGTATGTGTTATGATAAGCACCTTGTATAAAAGGTGTGTAACAATACTGTCACTCTACAAATGTAGTTATTTCCTTTTAGATTTTAGACTGCGAATCGGTTATTAAAAAGTTAAGTATCAGTAAGTAGGTACATGAAAATTCACCTCGTTTTAAATGTGTTTTTTTTTGTACCTAAGTAAATGGTAGTTCGTACGTAGTACTCGTATCATTCTCTAAAACGATTTTTTATTTTATTTAGTAAACCCTAAATTATGTAATGCAAAAGGAGTGTCTGAAAATATTCGTAAGTATTTTATCCGGCTCGAAGGACCAAAATATGTTGTTAAGCTATGTCCGTAAGTATAAATAAGACATCATTTTCTTTGGTAAAAAAGCATTAATGAGTCACTTATAGCCATAAAAGAGATATAATTACATACAAATTAAATACTTACCCAACTGTACACCAACAGCGATGATAATTGACGCTACCGCTAGTCGAAGTATTCGATTTGGATGCCGAATGGAGCAAAAGCGCCTTCGACTATAGGACTCCCGAAGCAATTTCCCATACATCAGGAGGAACGTAGACTATATTCGTCGGTACTAAATGCCTTGAATTTACCAAATTTTGTACAGGTGGAAGCCGATTCCGAACAAACGCCGTTATACTTTTAAATAGGGTTTTAAGGCACGTAAATTAAACAAATTTTGCCACTGAGTGAAACTGAAACTTTGTTACCGTCACCACACCAACACGATGAAAATATAGAAATAGAAATATTTAGAAATATTTTTATTCATGGCAAAATAACACAAAAAAAAGGCACTGTAATATGAACTGTAAAATTCTAAGCCAGTTCGGGTCCTTAGGTGTATACGTTAAAATTTGTATGAAATTATCTACTTTGCACTCTTGTGGATAAAATGCATCTTTGCTATTTGGTTTTGAAGTATCCAGAGAAGCTTCACTTGTTGGTGTGGTGAAAATTTATTATTTATTCCGCCGTTTTCTGCTGACACGTGTACTATGTGAGTAGGTATGCCAGAGTATATGAAATGGATTCTAAATGAAATTATACAGATGCCGAAGCTAAAAAGAAAGCTAGAAAGAGTAAGTATGAGGAAAGTGTCACACGGACCAGAACTATAATATTAATAAGTAGATATCTATAAGTACCTACCTATACCTACTGTTACTTATTTTATACCGAACGAAAATAAATTCAATAAAAACGGCAAAGGATTTCCGTCAAATGGACTAAAACTAGCGTTGGACACAACACAACTTCACTAACTTATTAGGATTCATTGAAAATAACCTGCGATATAATTCCGAATTGCATGAAAAAAACATTATAAATATGAAAGATCACGACGAAAAAGATTTACTAAAAATATTTCTGTACTTTTGATTTTGAATGAAACATGCTGTAAGATGGCTGTAATAGGTATTGGAATTTACTCACATTTACTAAAATAATAAAGGTTGTAAACATAGAGATACAATATAATATTAGGTCCATCGTTGTAAATAAGTTTTTTGCATAGATTATTATTGGAAAAAAGCACGAAAGATTTACTCACTATTACTCACTAGAGCGATCAATCTGCGATTATAGATACATATTATTATTTCATTTATTTCACATTCAAACACCTTTCAAATCACAAAATAAAAGAAAGAGTATTTTATTTTTCCCGTTCTATGTCCGCATGTTCTATGCGGCCAGTTTGGCGCCATAAGTTAAACTATTCAAGTCAAAAATCAAAATCAAAATAATTTATTCAGCAAATAGGCCACAGGGGCACTTTTACACGTCACATGTACATAGGTATTTAAAAAAATATTTAAAATTGAGTTGAAATTACAATTGATACTATTATATACTAATTCTAAGTTCTAACTAAAGTTAACTCTATAGTTAAGTCAAGTTACTGTTTATATCGCTTTTAGTACATATTTAATATATTCACGAACCTGATTTAGTAGGAATCAAGTCTTTTGAAGGTATTTGAAATAACACGACTTCTGTTTTGTAATGAACTATTTTATTATTTTAATACGCTACTTTTAATTATTCAAACGCCGTCCCGCCGCGTAACACATGACTTAGATAGCTTCAATGACATCCCAATCGTAACTGTCAAAACCGAATGACAACTGACAATCTGTCACATTTGACACATTCCAGTGTTCAATAATACTCGCACGTGGATTTCTGTTAAAATGTTTTATTAAAATACCACAAAAACTAGTAAAATGGACGCTTACGACATATTTAAGAAACTAACTAAAGGTTTAACTTTCAAACAGCGTGTTTTAGGTGTGAAAAACAATGTAAGTTGCACTTATAACCTCTCGTTTCTTAGTGTTGTATTTTGTTTGATCAAGTTATATTTTATGATTTATTGTATTTCAGCAAAGTGAAAAGCTTTTACCGGTTAAGAAAGAGGAGGTATTGAAGATCAAGGAGGAGTTACCCAGTGAGGAGGAAGATGAAATAGAGAATGAGAGCGCCGGCAGCGAAGCCAGTGACGTCGATTCCGGCGATGAGAAGGAACTCCAAATATTAGAAGGTGTTAAAGTGGGCGAAAAAAAGAAAAAGAAGAGGAAAGAGAAAACGGAGGATTTGCTTAAGAAGCTGGAAATTGAAGAGGTCAGTGCTTCAAGTATTTTTTTTAGTTTGTGTAAACCATGAATGATTTTAGTGTACAGCAGTGGCTTGTATGATATGTCATATCAACGATTTCCAACGGGTTCCCGAAATTACTGCAGTGTCTGTAGAAATTTATACAAAACTAGATCCCAAAAACCCCTCCGGCTTTACTAATGAAAATCTTCATGCCTCGCCACTGGTGTACAGTACAAGTATGATATGTTCATATCAACATATTTATAGTAATGAAATTTTACAGGTTATAACATTAGTAATTTATTTAGAGAACCTAACCACAAAATTAAAATTGTGAAAAAGGCCCCGACCGTGACATAGTAGATTGATTTTCATGAAACATGGGCTAAGAACACTCCCGACTAATTCAGCATTCAAACAAAAAAAATCTAAATTGGTTCATCCGTGCGGCAGCTACATTGCCACAGACAGACAGACACGTCAAACTTAATAACACCATGACGTGTTTACGTCGGGGGCTTAAAAACTGAATCTTTGCAAGTTTTGGTTAAAATGGTTTTTATACAATACAGTACAAATCCACTTTACTTCACAACCTCAGAAATGTACATATGACAATACATTTTATTACAGAGGTAAACAGCAGGGCCGTATTTTATAAACTTACAAGTTACAAGTTTACAGGCGTTTTCTGGCAACACTTGCCCCGTTTTTTACAATTTGCGTTTTATAAAAGTACTGTGTTACAATTTTACAGGTTACAGGAACAAGTGCCTGTAGCTTAACAAAAGACAAAAATATGGGAGTTTAATAGTTTTAAACTCATAATCGAACAGGCGTTTTATAAAAATATTGTAAATTACAAGTGTAGGTTGGTACACTTGTAACAAAAACTTACAGGGGTCTTGAGTCCTGTAACGGCATCTAAGTAGTTCAGTTTTCTCGGTTATTTCATTCAACAGTGTTAATAAAATGATCCGTCTCTTGAGAGATTCTTCATCCGATTCTTCAGATGACGAGATACCGCGACAGCGTATCTAGGTTGTTTCGTTCTCGAACAAATTTGGACTTTCGGACGCCGTACGAGTTCAACGAACGATTTAGAATGAACTCCACGCAAATGGAGAACATGCTTGCCGAGATTGGAGATTCCTTGGAGTCCCCGACCAACACCAATCACGCAATGAGCTCGAAGTTGCAGCTCTGCGTTGCCTTGCACTAGCTCGGAACTGGCTGCCAATACCATGCTGTGGGTGACATGCACGGCGTCTCCAAGTCAAGTGTGTGCAAAGCTGTCCATGGCGTTGTTAAGGCTATAAATAATACTTAAGTAGAACGAGTTTTTATGACAGATGTTTTGTTTTTAAATAGTGATGTCCGCCACACCTGTAGATGTCACTTGTAATCGAGATTTACCGTGGTCCATTACAATTGTAAACTTTTTTGTGTATTTATAAAACACCTGTAATCGTGCACAGTGCATTACAGGTACCTGTAGCCTGTACACTTGTAACCTGTAACTTGTAACTTTATAAAATACGGCCCAGGCAGGTTTTTATTAGGCTTGTGCCGTTTCGTTCGTTGATCGGAGCGCTCCGATCTCGTTCAATCGCTCCCACGAACTAGTTCGCTCTTTTAGGTCTTTTGCTCATTTAGTTCAGCCAGACCAGCGACCACTGCGGTCGGAAAGATCAGAACGAATGGGACCGAATAGTGTCAAAATGATACGAATAGTCCACAGATAGTAACATTCCGGGCCGAAGGTTTGTAAGTAACCGAAGTTTAATATGAAAACTTGTGTTTTTTTGTTGCTCTGCTAAGTAGCTCTCGCTCTCGGTCGGCGCAGTCATACATTCGTTCTCGATCCAAACCGCTCGCGTTCGCCGATCCTATACTGAACTAAATGAGCAAAGACCGATTCTCAGACCACGGAAAGATTCAGTTCATTTCGGTCATTGATGGGATTTTATTCCTAACAGTTCATAGTTCGTGAACGACACAAGCCTAGTTTTTATATGGGTTTAATAGAGCACAAAACTGTATAAGGTCAGTGCAGGCAAGACCGGCATAGTTTATTTGAAATAAAGTTTGAGTGGATAAAACTCTATAATTAATGCAGTCTGGCGTAATGCGCATGGTCCTACGGGATAGCAAATATTATATTTTACAAAGCTTTTACAGTATTTTGGTGAAGTAAGGTACTTTTAAGTGATAAAAATTACTTTTTTTTAGGCTCGGCGGGTTGACCGTCCTCCCGCGATGAGCACAGAAAGACCGTCTAGTGCTTGTTGTCGCGTAATTTCATATGAGACTAGGTTCCAAAATCATGATCATTGTTATTTTACGTAATAACGGGGCAGAATGTGCTAGATAACTATTAAAATAACGTTGAAATTTTCAACATATAAGCATTTTTCTATTTATAAGGCAAGACCGGCATATGTCCCGTAGATGGGGTTCATAACCTTTTCTTTTCATGTCCAGATATTGCACAATACTGTTTTTCCAACGAACACCTGCGAATACAATTTAGTCACGATATTACAGGCTCATATAAATCCAACTACTTATCTGTTTTTGAAACTATGTTAATTAAGAAAACGTAATAGGATATTAAGATACGTGAATTAGTTTGGTAACATTTCTTAGCAATGCTTGGTTTTGCTATAGTCACTACAGTATGAATGAATGCGTAATTTTTTTTCATCACACTCTCACACTAAATGTGATTTTACACGCAGGCGGAGCGTGAGTTATAGAAAAATCGTTCTCCCAAGGGAGTTATGAAATTTCTAGTACCGTATTCAATTTTTTTATCTTTCTACATATTTTTATGTTGCAAGTGTCATGAAAAACATTGTGTGTAACTCGGAGAGTATGAATATTACAAACTCGAGTCTTGGAGGAGCTAAATGGTTCTTTTCTGTTCAAGGATTTTATGTTGCTAGTATAACATATTAATTCAATGAAAAGAGTTTTGACATTATATTTCATGATCGTTTATAAATTGTTGTAGATTAAGTTCGTACTACTGATTTGCAGTAGGTATATTCATTATTAATATTCTGGTAATTTCCTCATAGTATAGGTGACGTGAAAAATTGTATATGTCACATGGTAGCAAAATTATTTCCACCTTGAGCGTTAATACTTGAATCCCTCACTACGCTCAGGATTCTAATTTTGAATCCCGAGCGTAGCGAGATTAGTGATTCCTTTACTTCGTTCAGGATTCAATAAACACCCTTTGCCCCATTTTGCTCGATTACGACTTCAAAAACTCAGTAGAGATTCAGATGTCATTAATACATAAATATTTACATAAATATTTGTATACTTAATACATAAATATTTGTTTCAGTTATTAAAAATAGCAAACAATATACAAGTCATGTCTATACATCTTCCGAAGAATGTATTGATAGAATCTTTTTTTTGATGCACTTCCTAACGCCAGCGTATATATCGACGAGGAAGACGAAATGCTTGAGAAGTGCACAGTTTGTGCCACTAGTCATAGTTTCGATATGACCCTCTGTGCCTCCAGGGTTCAGTTTCTGCCGTCTGACGAACAACCTTTATCAAATATGTTTTTTCAAGGGTGCGCAAATATTATGTTTTCTGTTTGAATAAATAATTGGATTCAAAATGCTTACTTTTATTTTTAAAAATACATAACTCTCTTTTGAAATATTTGTCGCCGCATGTTGCACAATCTATACAAATACATATATACCATCTTAAATATGATGATGAGTAATGCAGTGTAAGTAGGCTTAGTTCTGTTCACCACATATAATTCTTCACAACTATGTAATTTTTATTTAATACTTTCGAATGATATTAGTAACACCATACGAATCATTACCAAAACTGTATTTCGAAGTTAAAATCAAAAACGGTACAACTATCATAAGCAAAAAACGTACTTATATATTGATATTGTTTACACTCGACTTATTTCCAGTAAAGCCTAAAAAAGGTTGGCAACTCCTTGTTCATGATATGCCGGTCTTGCCTTTCTCTTTTATGCCGGACTTTCTGAGTAGGCACAATTTCTAAGTTACATATTTCTGAACATAAAACAAGAAATTGAACGCGTTTTGAGTAGATTAATAGTACTAGTCAGAAAGAACGGTTATTAAATGACTCCGTTACATATATGATATACAAATATTCCGACTGCTTCTATTTTATTTTAATTTTTTGCGGAACCATGTTTAACTCGATGCTCGAGTTCGAAACACGAATCAAGTTTATTGTTAACTAGTGTTCGTCCTAGGGATATGTATTCAAGACCAATGGCTTAAGGGTGAAAAACTGGTATACCTTCGGAGGTGTGAGAGGCGTAGATATATAAACACAAAAGTTATTGTCAATAGACGGTCTTTCCGGGTAGACGGTCTTCTCCACACTGACCTTACATATTTTTTTTACAATGATATTCAATATTTTATCTGATTATTTTAGTTCTACATTACAACTTTTTATAAATTCCAGCATAACCGCTTCCGCAATGAACATGGCATCAAAGTGGTTGGTCGACACATTCCCGCAGCATTGCAAGACTTCTCCGAGCTCGTGACCAAGTACAATGTGAAACAAGCACTTGTAGACACGGTGACTAAGTGTGGTTATGATGAGCCTACGCCTGTCCAGAGGCAGGCGGTGCCTTGTATGATGGAGGTTAGTTTTAGTCTACAGATTCAGATTCAGATTCAATAGTTTATTCATGGTAAACACATAAATTATTTACATAAGTAATTCATAATTACAAAAAAAAAAAATAAGATAACAAACCAAAATATGTCATGTTTACCACGAAATGGTCCCGCCTCAGCGTAAATGCTGACCTCTAGGGGTCAGCGCTGATCTTCCGGCGAGACCAGTTTGTGGGCCACGAACGCAGCTATGCGGCCTGCCCTTCCGACATATCTGAACGCACCCACTATTGCGAGGCGGTAATCAGCGCCATCTGGACTACACTAGATAACTGATATTTATAAAGAATAAAAGCAACTGAATGAAGCAATTATAAATTGAAATAGATATTATACACAAAAAGAAAAAAAAAATGGCAAGGCCCACTGGTAGCCGAGCCGGGAATCAACCCGGGTCTTCAGCTTCAGCGGCTAACGTCTTTACCACTAGACCACTAGTTGTAGTTGAATGAAGCAATGTTTAGTATTGCAACATTTGCAACACACGAAGTTTATTGCCATATGCTGGACCAAATATGTAGCTATAGCAATATAAACTTTATGGCGTCTTTTGAGACAAAGATAAGAAAGTGGTTTTTACTTTAAACTCTTCAAAGTAAAAATGTTACTACTGTCTATAAGTGTAACTTATACTGACAGTTACAACTTGGAAAATAGTCGAAATTAAAAAGTGGCAACATCATTGTGTTGACTTTTCTCACACATGTTAAATAAGAAAGGCACACTGACATTTCGCCCGTGCAAGTGAGAGAGAGAAAAAACATAATTATCATCTTCTCGCTCTCACGTATGAAATTCTTTATCTGTGCAATGGACTAATAGGGTGGCGCCATCTGTCATAACCTTTGACTGTGCCTCCTCATTGAAAGAGTTGCTACAATGTTGCCATTTTTTGATTTCTACTCTTTTTTTGTCAGACTATAACATGTTATAGACATTTCTGTTTCTTTTATGGTTGCCATCCTTTTTTTTATATTGAAGACAGCACTAACAGACTTCTTTTTCATATACAGGACCGTCAAATATTAGCCTGTGCGCCAACAGGCTCCGGCAAGACCTGTGCCTTCCTTCTCCCCATCTTGCACACACTTGGAGCTCCTCAAGGAGGACCCAGGGCTTTAGTGCTCTGTCCTACCAGAGAACTGGCACATCAGATATACAGGTAAAGTGTACAGATTACTTACTGCCTACATGTATTGGCACCGAAATTATATAACAAAATTCCAACACTAATAAAAAATGCCCCAAGCTACTTCGGGTTTGTTCCGAAATTAAAAGGTTTTACAGTCCAGAAGTCCTATTATTCCGTGACTGAATTCATGACTGAATAATATTAATTTAAAAAAAAATGAAATTTTTGATCGTTGTTTGATATTCATGTAATTAATTGTTTTTATTCTCTAATCAGTATTTGACCATAATAATGATGACATATGTATAACGTAATATTCTTGACAACGTATGCTTAATACTAATAAAGATGAATATGAATATGAATACTGTGTTCCTCATTAATCTGGATTAAGCGCTGGTGGCCTAGCAGTAAGAGCCAGATATTTTCAATCTGGAGGTCGCGGGTTCGAATCCTGGCTCGTACCAATGACTTTTCTAGAACTTATGTGCGAAATGTGATTTTATATTTGCCAGTTGTTTTCCGTGAAGGAAACCTAAGGCCTAGTTACCATTCGGGTTAAGGCGACAGCAGTGAGCGGCAGCCATACGTGCGAATGAAAAGTCCCATCGTATGTCTACAAATGTGTGGCCGCATGACAACCCATACGATTTGACAGTTCGTGCACTTGTAATACAAGGCTTGTACCTTTCGAGAAAAGGTCAGGACGCAAGGAGGATGAGTGTGTCTTGAAACATCCCAGTCGTTTTTGTCAAATTCTTACATTCACTTACCTACAGGACAATCCAAGACAATAGCTATATTACACAAAAAAAAGTGATCTCTATTTTTTTATTAACAGGGAGGCGCTCCGATTGAGCGAGGGCACAGAGTTGAGATGTAGTGTTGTGAGGAATATGAAAGAAAGCAAAGTCAAAGAGCGGGAAGCCACTATTAGGAGGAGCGGTAAGAATATAATAGTTTCCTTTCATTTGCTCTGACAAGTTTTCTGATTTTGCATTAATGTAACTTTCTAAATTACCTAGATCTTAAATTAAACGCATATTTCAGATATCGTCATCAGCACGCCAAACAGATTATGCTATCTACTCAACAGGGATAATGTGAATATTTCCCTTGACAAGTGAGTATCAGTTTTAGTACAGTCTTGAAACCATAGATATTTGTAAATAGGTAAAATTCTTTTCTTTTTTGCAAAGTACAAAGACCATCCACCCTTGCAGGTACTAAAATATAGTTAATTTTCGATAAATTACTTTTTTTTTGGGTTTTTCACAGTTAAAAATATTTCTATAAAACCCTATAACCACTAGCAACATCCCTTTCAAATAAGTCCCTATTTTTCCAGAATCAAATGGCTGATAATCGACGAAGCCGACAAGCTGTTCGAAGGCTCAGCGGACGAGCAGTCCGACTTCAGACAACAGATGGAGCAAGTCCTGGCGGCTTGTGGCGGCAAGCAGCGCCGTATAGCGATGTTTAGCGCTACACATACTCCGGCTGTTGCGAAGTGGTGTAGACACCATATGAGGGGGCTTATCAATGTTACTGTGGGACAGAGGTATGTTGCTATCTCTTTCATTGTCTATAAATCAGTAAGAAGCTATTTAGAGTTGTATTAAGCGGGAAACAGCGCCGTATAGCCATGTTTAGTGCTACACATACACCGGCTGTAGCGAAGTGGTGTAGGCATCATATGAGGGGGCTTATCAATGTTACTGTGGGACAGAGGTATGTACCTACCTATCTCTCTCATACGCTCTAGAATTTCTAGAAGTTAGAAGCTAGTTAGTATAGTATTTTGCGACGTATGGTGGTGAACAGCGCCGTATAGCGATGTTTAGTGCTACACATACACCGGCTGTGGCGAAGTGGTGTAGGCATCATATGAGGGGGCTTATCAATGTTACTGTGGGACAGAGGTATGTAGTGCTACCTATCTCATCATATGAGGGGGCTTATTAACGTTACGCTCTAGAATCTTCTCATGCGCTCTAGAATTTCTAGAAGTTAGAAGCTAGTTAGTATAGTATTTTGCGACGTATGGTGGTAAGCAGCGCCGTATAGCGATGTTTAGTGCTACACATACACCGGCAGTGGCGAAGTGGTGTAGGCATCATATGAGGGGGCTTATCAATGTTACTGTGGGACAGAGGTATGTTCCTATCTCTCTCATGCACTCTAGGATTTGTAAGTTTGTTTGAGTAGTATTTAGCGGTGTATGGTGGTAAGCAGCGCCGTATAGCCATGTTTAGTGCTACACATACACCGGCTGTGGCGAAGTGGTGTAGGCATCATATGAGGGGGCTTATCAATGTTACTGTGGGACAGAGGTATGTACCTATCTCTCTCATATACTCTAGAATTTCTAGAAATACATTAGAATAAGTTTTACGTTAGTTAAAGATCCTTGCGGCGTGTGGTGGCCCAATCATTGGCATTTTGTAATTAATAGTGAATGAATGAACTATTTGATTCTTGATTCAATGTACTTCTCAAGTTTTTCAATACCTACATTTATTGCTTTTCAAATTGTCCTAAATCAAATACATATTTTAAAAAGGTCAAAATAAAGAACAACTGGTCAGAAATAAAGATATGTCAACACTTTCGCTACCAAGAACCCGCCTGGTGGGCACTCGTGAACTGATCAGACGACGGAAAACCCGCTGGGCGGGTTCTAGCCATACAAGCTGGCTGTTATAAGTTATAAATTACAACCGGTTCTTGAAGTGCGCTATTTTTAACCGACGCAAAAACGACGGGGTGTTATAAGTTTGACGTGTCTGTCTGTCTGTCTGTCTATCTGTCTGTTTGTCTGTCTGTCTGTGTGTGTCTGTCTGTGGCATTGTAGCTCCCGAACGGACGAACCGATTTAGATTTTTTTTTGTCTGAAAGCTGAGTTAGTCGGGAGTGTTCTTAGCCATGTTTCATGAAAATCGGTCTACTATATCGCGGTCTTGGGTTTTTTCAAAATTTTATTCGTCTGGTACTGAATGTGTTAATGGCTACAACATTGCCTATTTTTTTTTTTTTTTTTTTTTTTTAGAAATGCAGCTACAAACCTGGTTGACCAAGAGTTGTTGTACTGCGGCAATGAGAACGGCAAACTGGTGGCGTTCAGACAACTAGTGCAACAGGGATTGAAACCTCCAGTTTTAGGTTTGCTATATTTTTTTTTTCTTATTTGCCAAGAGTGGCACTAAAGCTTTAGTAGTTTCATGTGTTCTGTCTACCCCTTTATGGGATACAGGCGTGATTGTATGTATGTTGTATGTATGTGTATATTTATTAACTAAATGAGGAGGCACACCGACATTTTATCCCGCCAGGCGGCGCCTGTGCAAGTGTCTAGACATGTCACTGTCATTCATACAGTACCGGTCAAAAGTTTGAGTTCACCCTTTGATTTCGGTACAAATGAGTACTTTTGTACTATAATTATCTTCAGTTTGGTAGTCGAAATATGTTTTCAACTTATATTAAATTTATTGTTTTGTGGAGATTTGTTTTACTAGTTAGACACAATTCACGTACCTTTCTTTCACTAAAATCTAATAAACATGACGGCAAAATGCTAGTTATATTTATGACCTTGCCTTTGCCACTAATTGAGACACATCTTTACACGAAACACAGTTTTAGCCAGATAATATCCAGATTTTAGCCAGACGACCGGTCTGGCGCAGTCGGTAGTGACCCTGCCTGCTGCGCCGCGGTCCCGGGTTCGAATCCCGGTAAGGGCATTTATTTGTGTGATGAGCACAGATATTTGTTCCTGAGTCATGGATGTTTTCTATGTATATAAGTATTTATATATTATATATATCGTTGTCTGAGTACCTGCAACACAAGCCTTCTTGAGCTTACCGTGGGACTCAGTCAATCTGTGTAAGAATGTCCTATAATATTTATTTATTTATTATTTATATTTATTTAATATAGGCCAAATAATTATTTAGCCTATAAGATTTGAGGGAAACAGATGTTAAAAAAATATAAATTGTTTACGAAACAAATTTTGACGTCTGAACTACAAAAACTATCTCTCTAAAGCAGTCAATTGTACTGAAAACAAGGAGTGAACTTAAATTTTTGACCGGTACTGTATGTGAGAGAGAAAAAATATATCATCTCGCTCTCACGTATGGATTAATAAATAAATAATAAATCCGTTTATTGCAGACAACATATGGTTCAATTAAAATAACAGTACAATAGTATTAATAGGGTGGCGCCATCTGTCATAATCTTTAAGTATGCCTCCTCATTAGGAACTAACATTGAACATTTTCTGAACCAAAATAAATGTTACATGCGAAGAAAAAGCAACTAAAAATCCAGCCAGGAGCTGCTCACTTCGTCACAAATACATGCCGGCGGCCGCGCATTCAGTGGACGATCGAACTCAATGTCTTCTGCTCGTGTGCGGTCCATTTGTTAATGTAGGCAAAGAGGATCTAGTTTTATAGAGAGTTACTGTCAAAGTAAAATGTGTAGTCACATTGCATAGACTGCCATCTCTCGACACAAGCTTAAAACTTTTGAACCTCGGTTTTGACAATTTGGACCATATTTCATATCTTGATATATGTTAAAATGTCAACTATTAATATTAGCACCATCTAGCCGAGCGTCCTCCAAAGGTCTATCGCCATCTAGGTCACCGTACCTGTTTCTGTATAGTTTTGAGGTACGTTTTTTCTTAGACTTTATCTGTCTATACGGAGTTACATATGTCTTTGATGTAGGTAAGAATTATCCCGACGACGACCGGTCTGGCGCAGTCGGTAGTGACCCTGCCTGCTGCGTCGCGGTCCCGGGTTCGAATACCGGTAAGGGCATTTATTTGTGTGATGACTTGATGAGCACAGATATTTGTTCCTGAGTCATGGATGTTTTCTATGTATGTAAGTATTTATATATTATGTATATCGTTGTCGAGTCAGCCTTCTGGAGCTTGTGAACATCAAAGCATGTGAGCCTTCTGTTATTTTATATTTATATATTTAATTATGATCCACCGCTCAAAGCAGTGAGCTCTGATATTTTGTTCTGGCAAATAAACCACATTTTGTTCACGGTAATATTATAATAGGAAACTTGACTGTAGTTAAAATAAAATATTTTATACCATGCACGAAATAAAGCATCAGATAATTATAAGAAAAACATAGACAGAAGTTATCTTTAAATCCAATTTATATTTAATAAGTCAGGTAGAAATATATAAAGAAACTGAGTTGACCGTGACGTCACTCGATTCGATTTCATATAAATTCCATATTAGCAAGTCGTTCAAATTCGTTTTGACAGTTCTTAAAAAGAAGGCAAGTAGCCTATTAGTTCGGATAAAAGTCCTCCATTTTTTAAGTTGGTTATAAGTTGGCTATTCTGTACATTATGTAATGAATAATCATATTTTATTTCAGTATTTGTACAGAGCAAAGACCGCGCCAAGCAGCTTTTCAAAGAACTCATATACGACGGAATCAATGTGGACGTCATACACGCGGACAGAACGCAGGCACAGGTATTTATTAAATACTAGCATTTGCCCGCGGCTTCTCTCGCGTTAGAAAGAGACAAAAAGTAGCCTATGGCACTCTATATCCCTTCAACTATCTCCACTTAAAAAATCACGTCATTTGGTCGCTCCGTTTTGCCGTGAAAGACGGACAAACAAACAGACACACACACTTTCCCATTTATAATATTAGTATGGACTAGCATTTGCCCGCGGCTTCTCTCGCGTTGAATTCGAAAATTGCGGAATGTACATACGAATTTCCTTCCCCTATTTTAGGGAAGTAACGGGTTAGAAACAGATAAAAATAGCCTATGTTATATCTCCCTTCAACTATCTCCACTTAAAAATCACGTCAATTCGTCGCTTCGTTTTGCCGTGAAAGACGGACAAACAAACAAACACACACACTTTCCCATTTATAATATTCGTATGGATATTTTGAAATTTTTAACGAGCAAGACTCAAATCGCGAATTCAAGCTTCATTGCCATTCTATAGTCCTATAAATTATACACAAGAATAAACGTTGTGAAAACAATACAATCCTTTTTAACCTCCGACGCAAAAACGACGGGGTGTTATAAGTTTGACGTGTCTTTCTGTCTGTTTGTCTGTCTGTCTGTGTGTGTGTGTGTCTGTCTGTGGCATTGTAGCTCTCGAACGGATTAACCGATTTAGATTTAGTTCTTTTGTCCGAAATCGGGAGTATTCTTAGCCATGTTTCATGAAAATCGGCCTACTATGTCGCGGTCGGGGGTTTTTTCAAAATTTAAATTTTGTCAGTAATCGTGTACCTAATACAGAATAGTTTTTTGCTGTCAATTTTATCACTTATCCACGTGGATAAGACATCTGTCACTCTCACACTGACATACTTGCTAAAGCGTGACGGATGCTTTATCCACGTGGATAAGTGATAAAATTGGCATCATGATACGCCGGCTTAATAGTTTTTTGAGACCAATGCTTATTGGTTCTCGTGACCCTTATCTGAACGCATGAAGGTTTGCGTTGGGCAGAATATCCCCGATTCAATGTTTGAGTTTAAAAAGGTTAACTTATTTAGTTATAATACTATCATGAAATAAAACTATGGAAACGGATAATATCGCGTATAATGATTCTCAATTCATCCCGACGTTTCGAACACTTTACAGCATTCGTGGTCAACGGGTGACCCGTCGGGATGAATAAAATTGTAAATTCATTATACGCGATATAATCCGTTTCCATAGTTTTATTTCATGAGTAACTATCGCGGTAACCGAAGACAATATTATTATATTATCAGTCACTTTGTAGTTAGTAATGCAATATACATATCGTCACTACTTTAAAAAAAACTTGTATCTTCGTCTGTCAATGAAAAGAAAATTGTAGTAAGTATGTATGGAATGCATATAGACTTACTGCGTTTTAACTTTGAGGAGCAGCGTGAGATACGAGATTTTTTAAAAGTAGTGACGATATGTACATAAAATATTGGTTGTAATAACAGACAAAACTAGAAACTAGGTTTTTATAGATGTTTCAAGTTTCAACACTAGTTTCTTTAATGCACCGCCTACAATCTTCTCTGCTTTGCTCAAAGGTTGACTGGTAGAGAATTCCTCATGGCATTAAGTTCGCCTTTTGTACATTATGTTTTTCTTTTGTGCAATAAAGTTTAAATTATTAAAACTTTTTTTTTCAGCGAGACAATGTAGTTCGAAGCTTCCGCGTCGGTCGAGTTTGGGTGCTAATCTGTACGGAACTGATGGGTCGCGGTATCGACTTCCGAGGAGTCAACCTGGTCATCAACTATGACTTTCCACCTTCAGCCATTGCCTACATACACAGGTAAACTAATAAATTAACCACAATATTTGAATTTGGAAAAAAAAACCGACATAGGGGACCGATTTCAAACACGGTCACTCTCGACTAATTCAGCTTTAAAACAAAAAAAAACTAAATAAACATCGGTTCACCCGTTCGGGAGCTACGATGCCACAGACAGACACACACACAGATACAGACTTCAAACTTCCCGTCCTTTTTACGTCGGTGGTTAAAAACTACAAAATTACAAATATGCATATAATAGAGATTGTTATAGCTTTTGCCCGCGACTTCGCTCGGGATTGCTGTTGTTTTTACTAACCTATCAATCAGTTTTACTACTTTTTTAAAAGTATCTTTAAATTGTTTCCAGAATTGGTCGAGCCGGTAGAGCAGGACAGAAGGGTCGCGCTATCACGTTCTTCACACAAGATGACGTCGCCAATCTTAGGAGGTAAGTAAATAAATAAAATAAATTAATAAATAAATATTGAGGACACCTTACAGAGATCAACTTAGCCCCAAACTAAGCAAAGCTTGTACTATGAATGCTGAGCGACGATATACATACTTAAATAGATAAATACATACTTATATATACAGAAAACATCCATGACTCATCCGGGATTCAAACCCAGGACCTTAGCAGGCAGGGTCACTACCGACTGAGTCAGACCGGTCGGTGTAAATGTTTTTTTTATTATAATTATTATAAATGGGCTTACTCTTGGCCACAGACTAGCTAAAGGCAAAGACGTGGCCTACAATGGAGTGAGCTCGCCCAGAAGATGCCTGTTCAGTGTTCACCCTTGATTTGAAGGCTGGCCGGTTTATATGAGCTCGGAAATAAAGCCGCCGGTTGATTATAACCATTTCATATAGTGTTTCTGCCGTTCCTCAGTTCTAATACTATTTAAGTACCTTCTTTAAAATTGTATACTATATAATAACAAAACCGTTAGAAAGTTAGTGGCCAGTTTGTTTTGTTTCATTCGATTATAAAACGATTTTTATCCTCCTGGGGTTCCATGTCCTAATACTAGGACTAAATGCCTACGATGAAATTTGAATCTATATTTAATGTATTGGGGTGTTTTCCTAAAAACGAAATAAAATCCACAGAATGCACAATAAGGATTGTATTCACTTCTTTCACTTCTTTTACAATTCAGTGCTTAGCTAAACGTCTATATTAATCGACAGCTGTCAAGGTAATACCCACAGACTCGCCTCTTTGTTATCGCTTGGTAACCGTTGAAACAAGTTCTAGAGGGCGCCGTCGGGAGGTAGTCAAATAGCAACTGTACTAATGACTTCTTGGTTTACCGAGGGATAATCAAGTGACTTACTCTGAATAAATTATATACAATCTGATCAATTATACATTATTAATAAATTAAGCTAACAGTTCGGCCATCCTGTTTGTAGCAAGTCCCATTGCTACATTGAGAGAAAAGAAAAAAAAAATAAGATAAAGTATGCAAATCATAATACATACCCTTAACGGTTTTTAGCTCATCAATCATTATGTTGCAAATTGATACAGACAGGATAATACATAGAAGCTACTACATGCTTATTACATCTTATTAAACAATATGAACAGTGAAATTACTTATTACTCACGAATACCATATGTACCTAGTCTCTTACATGAGTGTTTATAAGTATGAACATGTAATTTATCAATGATTAAAGCAAACAAATCAGAAATTTATATAATCAAGTAAAAATCAAGTATATGACATCTTATTACATTAAATCACGATTATATTGGATAACTTATTGTTCTAGATCACTACTAGAACATTCAGACTCAATATCACTGTCGAGCTCTCTACCAAAATTTAGCCAAGGTTGAATTTTATCAAGTGATACCACATTTTCATATTTGCGACCCCTTTTTTTTGTTAAAGGCGTGTCTCCTATAAGGTATCTATCATTAGGGAGTATTTTCAGAATACGGTATGGTCCTTGGTACTTATTTACAAGTTTTTGTGACTTCCCATCATGTGGTACTTGTCGCTCTACGCGGACCAACTCGCCTTCTTTGTAAGTAGTACCAGGTTTTCGAGTTTTATTAAACCTTTCAGCGTCTTTTTTTTGCTGTTCAGTTATTTTTTTCTTAGCTTGCTCTCTCACGTCATGTAAATCGTCAGTACTTACAACATTTATTGTGTCACTTATAACGGAATTCAATATTCCTTGCGAATTACTCGTTACGTTGAACCCGAATAGAAGTTCCGATGGGGTTTTCTGAGTCGTCTTATGCGTTGTGGTGTTCAAACCTACCTGGATCTCAGCGACGTATTCGTCCCAATTCTTCTCATCTTTGCCATGTGTAGAGGTAGATAAAGCGTTAAGAATCGTCCTATTAAATCTCTCTACTTGGCCGTTGGCACGGGGAGTAGCCACGGCATTTTCGATATGTTTAATACCATGTGCTGAGACAAATTCCTTGAACGTTTTACTTGTAAAGCTAGTCCCTTTATCTGTAATGAGACGCGATGGTACTCCAAAATAGCTTATGTGTTCTTTAATGACTTTGATAGACGTAGCCGACTTTGTGTTTTTCACAGGGGTTATGTTTGCATACTTTGTGAATGCATCTATTATTACCAGAAGATAACAGTTTCCTTTCTTGCTCTTTTCAAAAGGCCCTAGGTGGTCGGCGTGAATGGTGTGAAAAGGAATACTGATCTTTTCTATGGGATGTAGCTCACCTTCGCGTTTACCACCTGGCTTTTTGTGGTGCGCACACTCTAGACATGATGCGACATACTTTTTGACAAACCGTCTCATTTTGGCAAACCAGTAGTGTTTCTGTATCCGCTGGAGTGTTTTATCAAAACCACAATGTCCAACATCGTCGTGGTTTTTTTGAAGTATTTGCCAGCGAACACTTTTGGGTACTACCCATTTTAATTCACCAGCAACGACGCGGTAAACACGGTCATTTTTTACTTTATAGTTGCTAAGGTAGTCAATAATTTGTTCAGAGTTCGGGTCATTGAGGGTTTCCTTTATCTTTTTGATCTCCTCATCTGCACTTTGAACAGTCGCGATCCAGTCTTCTTCATTTACTTCCGTAGTAAGAAGTACGTCGAGAACGTGAGACTCTTGCACGCCGTCGTCGACAGGGTGGCGACTAAGGGCATCTGCATGTAGCATGCGTGCACCGGGACGATATTCGATAGAACAATCGAATTCTTGTATCTGTACCCACCATCTAGCAACTCGTGGAATAACGTCGCGTTTGGTGAGCGTATATCTGAGGGCATTACAATCAGTAAAGATTTTAAATGGTATACCCACCAGATACACCCTGAACCGATTCAGTGATGCTATTACCGCCAGAGTCTCTTGTTCATACGAGTGTAGCTTGCGTTCCTCGGGAGTAGTCTTGCGACTAAAATAAGAGACTGGTTGGTAAATCCCATTCGTATTAGCTTGAAGTAATATCCCAGCAACGCCATCTTTGCTAGCATCCGTGTGGAGCTGGGTATCGGCCTTGGGGTCGTACAGAGCTAGAAGCGGTCGCTGAGTTAGGAGAGCTTTGATATCATCAAAAGCTTTCCTTTGTTGTTCCCCCCATACCCAAGAGGACCCCTTTCGGAGTAGATCTGTCAATGGCGATGTTATGAGAGCATAACCCTTCATGAAACGCCGGAAAAATCCTGACAGTCCAAGAAACTGTCTCACCTCGTGCTGGTTCTTCGGTGTAGGAAAGTTTGAAACGGCGTCGGTTTTTCTAGATCCAGGACGTATGCCTTCAGCGCTGACCTCAAAACCTAGGAAGTCGACCTGATTTTGGAAGAAATTGCACTTACTTAATTTTAGCGTTAGGCCTCCTTCCTTGAGTAAGTTGAGGACTTCTTCCAGCCTTTTTAATCCCTCGTCAATATCTTTTGAAGGGATTAAGATGTCGTCCATATAAACAATGGCGTACTTAACTTTGGCTTCCGACAAGATCTTATTGATTGTCCTTTGGAAGACTGAGGGCGCATTAACTAGTCCGAACGGCATTCGGTTATATTCATATTGTCCGTCGGGCGTGACAAAAGCTGTTTTGTGCTTCGACTCCTCAGAAATGGGGATCTGGTAGTATCCCGATGCCAAATCCAGAGAAGTGAATAGCGTATTTCCCGCAAGCTGGTCTAGCTGATCTTCAACTCTGGGGAGTGGGTAATGGTCCTTCTTGGTTTTGCGGTTAAGAGCCCTATAGTCCACGCACAGTCTCTTCTCTCCGGTCTTTTTTTGGACCAAAACTATAGGGCTCGCATACGGCGAAGAAGACTCCCTTACGATTCCACAATCGAGCATCTCTTGAACCATATTTCTTACCAGTGTTCTTTCGGCGTATGACATGCGGTACGGGCGATAAACAACTGGTGTTGATTCCTCAAGTTCGATAACCATTTCTGATACCTTTGTGAATCCTAGATCGTCGAGGCCTTTCGAGAAGCAGTCACCGTATTTGGACAGTAGCTGTTGGAGCTTGAGACGTTCTTCTTTGTTCATATCTGGGCCACAGTTAACAGAATCATCAACTTCCTTTTCGTTGAAAGCGATACCGCAACAGTCGTATTCAGTTTCGTCGGTTGGTTTGAACTCAGCACGTGTCAAAAGTAAATTGCTGTCTAAAGTAATTACCTCAGTTGACGCATTCATAAGGAGTAACGTACTGCTACCGGAGTTAATATCGTATTTTCCTGGAAGCAAGTAATATTTCTTTCCCTCTGCCCCTCTTAGTGAGCCGTTAATGAGAACAGTTCCAGTAACGCGGGACGTCGATTCCACAGCAACTGGTGTCAATATGTTGCATGGCAGAGATACTTGTCTACTGACCTTCAGATGTAACTTGCCATTTGGGGTCTGCAGGAAGATAAGCTCCTTGGAGGTCTTAACAATTGTAATGTCCGGTTTTTCTGTGAAATTATGGCCAAGCAAAACTGGCCGTTTAATCACATGGTTTTCGACGACATATAAATCGATCACATCCTTTATGCCCTGAACTTCAACACTGGTCGTTACCAAACCCACAGGAGTTACCAAATTAGCTCCTACTGTATTCAGTACTGGAAGCTCCTCGCCTGTGTCAATGTTCAGATTCAACTGGTTGGCGGCACTAATTGTAATAAGTGAGCATTCGCTGCCAAGATCTACAAAACATTCAATGGTAGAATGATTGACTTCGATGTCCATTTTATATTTATTATTCGTGTTATTCATATTTACTGCGGCAACTTGCTTTTCCTTGCGCTCTTTACCTTGTGCTTCTTCCACTTTTACGTCGTTAGACTCGCGTAGTCGTCGATAACAGTGCTCTGCTAAGTGATTTCTCTTCTCGCAGTACGTACATTTGGAAGCAGGTTTCTTACACCTGATAGCGCGGTGTCCAGATTCATTGCAATTAAAACAGACATCTCTGTTGTTAGGGCTATCTTTTGATGGTTCCTTTGATGTTGGAGGCCGGGCTGATTTATTCCTGTAGTCGTTTTGGCGGAACTTACGAGAGGAATCCACATCTTTATCTCTAATTTGAGGCACCTTTACTGTCCTAAAATACTTCAGGACTTGTTCAGGTTCAGAGAATTGGGCTGCTTGGGCGCCTACCTTTACTGCGCGATCATCGATGCCGTAGAGAATACAATCAACCGCTTGTCGTCCATATATCTTGCATCTGTTAAGGAGATTTACCTTTGCATAAAAGTACTGTTCCAGTGATTCTCCATATTTGGCTCTTTTTGAGAGCATTTCTGTTAGAAGCTCTGCGTAATCCTCGCGGCAGGGAAATGACTCGATGAGTTTCCTCTTCCACTCAGGCCATGTAAATAAGACGCTGGATAGCCCTTGGTACCAAGTTTTTGCAACGCCCGTGAGTTTGGGGAGGGCATAGTGAATCAATTCCCTGTCGTCCCATTGATATATTCTAGCGCATTCTTCGACCTTCGTAATCCAATCTAATATAGTCTGTACCTTGGACATAGGGTCGAACTCGGGTATGACATTGGTGTTAAAAGATAGTTTAGGTTTGTCGGAGTGCTTAAATTGTTTCAGAACATCAATAAATTTATCTAGGATAGCAGAGTCGCGTTGTCTTTCCCTGGAATTTGAGAACCTCGACCTTTTTATATCACCGCGGTCGTGCTCACCAGATTCTTTGGACAGGCTGCGTCGATGTTTACGGCGGCCTCTCACTGACGGGCTGCGTCCACATCTACGACTGCTTCTACGCGTGTTGTAGGTGTAGTTACGAGTATCATGCTCGTAATCGTATCCATGCGACCTGTTCGCTCCTGGGTCATTATGATATTTATTTATTTATTTATTTATTTAATCTTTATTGCACAAAAGAAAATCTTGCAGTACAAAAGGCGGACTTAATGCTTTAAGGCATTCTCTACCAGTCAACCTCAAGGCTAAGCAGAGAGACTGTGAGCGGTGCTACAATTTCAACAGTAGAATCAAAACAAAGGAAATAAAAGAAAGCATACTAAATAAACTAAACATAAGTACACATATAATTTACAAATACATATACATACATATAACTATACATACCAAATATATATATATATATATATATACGAAACATGTGAAACTAAGAGTTTTTCATTCTGCTAGCAAAAAGAGCTCGTAAGGATTTTTGAAAGCGAACTTAGTTGGGGCGCTTTTAATTTTATAAGGAAGTACGTTCCAGAGACGAGCCGCTTGCACGGTGAACGAATGTGACATGAACCCAGTACGGTGAGGAGGGATGGACAGAGACATGTTGCCAGTAGAGCGAAGTTGACGGTCGCGAGAAACTCCATAATATTGGAAAAAGGATTTGAGGTAGACCGGAGAATGTGGGTCGTTGAGCACAGAATAAAGAGTGGAAAGCAAGCGACTATTGCGTCGTTGTCGAATGGGAAGCCAGCCAAGCTGAGAACGAAAAGAGGAAACGTGATCATATTTGCGGAGGCAAAATATGAAGCGGATGCAGTTGTTAAGCAGGCGATCCAACTTATCGAGAAGTTCCCCATTTAAATCCGGATAACACACATCACCATAATCAATAATGGGCAGTATGAGAGAGTTAATTAATGCAATTTTCGTTTTGATTGGTAGGAAGTGCTTCAGTTTATTAAGAGAATGGAGTGATCCCATGACCTTACGGCTGATTTCAGTAACCTGTGCCCTCCAACTCAAGGTATTATCTAGAAGAACGCCCAGGTCTTTAACATTTTCGTTAAATGGTATAGGGGATCCATTAAAGTTTACAGGAACAAGTGTGTTCAAGTCTAATTTAGCAAGCTGTTTGGAACTACCTATAACTATTGCCTGGCACTTTAACGGATTCACAAAGAGGCCAAACCTCTCAGACCACTGCTGGATATGTAGAAGGTCCAGATTAAGTTTAGCAATGCAAGCTGGAAGGTCAGACACGAGACACTGGTCGTAGAGTTGCAGGTCATCAGCATACAGATGGTACGAACAGCCAAGGTCAGGAGTGATGAAATTTATAAAAGTCGAGAAAAGAAGAGGCGATAATATGCCTCCTTGAGGCACGCCAGTCTCTAGATCACACCAATCAGATAAAGACCGCTCAACTCGGACTGCCTGTTGACGGCCCCGCAAGTAGGCAGCAAACCAGTTCAGCGCTATCTCAGAAACACTAACATGTTTCAGCAAGGCAAGGAGAATGTCATGGTCAACGGTGTTAAACGCGTTAGAGAAATCAATTAGGATAAGAACCGTGACCATTTGACTCTCCATCCCCCGCCTGACATCCTCAGTGACCTTTAGAAGCGCAGTGCTGGTGCTATGGCTTGGGCGAAAACCGGACTGCAAAGGGCTTAAAAGGTTATGCGAGTAAACGAAAACCGAAAGTTGTTTGTGAACAACCGCTTCCGCGATTTTCGAAAGAAAAGGGAGAATTGAAATGGGCCTAAAGTTACTGAGAGCAGTGGGATTACTAATTTTGGGCAGCGGTATCACGTATGCTTTACGCCAGAGAGAGGGGAATTCACCGTTGGCCAGTGAGGAGTTGATAATGTCAGTTATCACAGGAAGCACGCAGTCAAGGACAGACACGATCATGTGACGACTGACATCATCACAACCTACGGCTTTCGACTTGATGGCTTTAATTACGACCTTAATGTCAAATTCGGAGACAGGGCTGAAAGAGAATGAGTCAGTGATAGGGGAAGGCAAAGAAGAGATGTTAGAAATAGTAGTGGCCTTGATAGTGGTATCAATAGAAGGAGCAGAGGAAAAATGCCCGTTAAGATCGTTGAGAGAGAATGTGCTACTATTAAAACTGTTGGAGGGCTTTCCCAGGCCGATTGACCTCAGAAATTTCCAGACGTCGGCCATAGACGAAGAAGAAACATTGCGATGAATAAATCGTCGCTTGGCTGTACGTACCATCTGGTTGCAACGATTTCGAGCTGCTTTAAAAGCACTCCAGTTTACATCTGTACGGTCACGCTTAAAGAGCCCGAAAGCTCTGTTCCTCTTCCGCATTGCCATTCGGACATCCTCAGTGATCCAAGGGGCGGGAGGACGCCTTACTCTAACTGTGTGAACAGGCGCATGCTTATCAAAAAGCCCCAAAATAGCATCGTTAAAAAGAGAAACCTTAACGTCAGTTAAAGAAGTGGAGAGCACAGGAGACCAATCGATAGCAGCGGCGTCTTTTAAAAGAGTCTCAGTATTGATCTTGGCGAAGCTACGCATATGAATTAGAGCTGGCTTACGTTTGGGAGCCTTGATTTTGTAGGAAGCATATATAAGGTCATGATGAGAGAAACCCGGCGCCATGAACTGACCATGCTTGGTGACAAGATTTGGCGATGAAGTGATAATGACATCGAGCCATGTGTCTGTTGATGCCGTGTGATGAGTCGGACCTAACGGGATAAGAGAAAAACTGACCGATTGTAGTAGCGTCTTAAGTTTACGAGAGTGTGTCGAGTCTTTCATGAGATCGGTATTTAAATCCCCCATGATTAAGTGATGTGTGTAGTCAGAACTTAGGGATTCCAGAATACGTTCAAGATGAGAAAAGTAGTCAACGGTAGGAGGACTATAAACTACACCCAGCAATGCCTTGACCCCTTTGACGTTCACCTCGATAAATAGCCACTCCGCTGAACCAGAGTAGAGAGATGGAGTGGAATTTAACAATTTGTAAGGAATGGTACTCCGAAGGTAAATAGCTACGCCGCCACCACCCTTGCCAACACGGTCATTCCTAATCAACACATAACCCGGCAAGGTATAGGCTGTTGAATCAAGGGTAGGCTTCAACCAGCTTTCTGACACCAAAATGGCATGGACAAAATCGGACTGAAAGGTATCAATAAGTTCGCTATAGTGAGATGGTATACTTTGGGCATTAATATGGCATACATTAAAGTTATCGGAGTTTAAAAATTCGCGAGAAATGAGGTTGCCTAAAGTTAGAGAAGTATCAAAAGAATCTACGGAATGAAAAGAAATACTGTCAATACTAGCAGAATAGAAAGTTTCATCGTCGGACATAAATAATAAAATACGTTAATAAATATAAATAAAATTATATCAATATAAATATAACTACAAGAAATAAAATTACAAGATTTAACGAAAACAACTCTGCTTATCCTGCTGGTTAGCTTTAGAGATTACAATATGAGAAAATAACGAAAATAGAAACAAACGAAAAATGTTACATGTTACTGGCAGAAATAATTAGTGATAATCTAATACAGAATACAAGTGTGAAAAAAAAGAACAGTTTGAACATTGGCTCAAACACTCTCGACCGGGCGGACGTCAAAATGCGATGTGTCACTGTCAAATGATACAGCGGCTGGCTTTGTGACCTGGGTGAAGGTGGGAAGGAATCGTACATTACCCAGCCCTGTGACCTGGGCGCTGTTGGGCTGACGTGACATGAGCCTCGGCCCTGTGACCTGGGCGCTGCTGGGCTGTCGCAACCTGACCGCCGGCCCTGTGACCTGGGCGTTGCTGGGCTGTCGTAACCTGACCGCCGGCCCTGTGACCTGGGCGCTTCTGGGCTGTCGTAACGCGATCGCCGGCCCTGTGACCTGGGCGCTGCTGGGCTGTCGTAACGTGACCGCTGGCCCTGTGACCTGGGCGCTGCTGGGCTGTCGTAACCTGACCGCCGGCCCTGTGACCTGGGCGCTGCTGGGCCGTCGTAACCTGACCGCTGACCCTGTGACCTGGGCGCTGCTGGGCTGTCGTAACCTGACCGCCGGCCCTGTGACCTGGGCGCTGCTGGGCTGTCGTAACGTGCCCGCCGGCCCTGTGACCTGGACGCTGCTAGGCTGTCGTAACGTGACCGTCGGCCCTGTGACCTGGGCGCTGCTAGGCTGTCGTAATACGAACCCTGACCGTGGGAACTGGGCGATCCTGCGCTGTTGTAATACTCTCTCTGGCTGTTGTGATATGGACCTCGGTTCCTTGACCCGGATGCTTCAGGGTTGTCGTATAACGATTCCCGGCTTCGTGTCTTGGGCGTCCCCGGGTCATCGTCCACCTCCATGTCTGAAACTTAAGAGCAATTGTGTCTACATAACGGCTCTACAAACCGACTCACATATCGACTCTACATTTCGACTCTACATATCGACTCTACATATCGACTCTACATATCGACTCTACATATCGACTCTACATATCGACTCTACACATCGACTCTACATATTGACTCTACATATCGACTCTACATATCGAGTCTACATATCGACTCTACATATCGACTCTACATATCGACTCTACATATCGACTCTACATATCGACTCTACATATCGACTCTACATATCGACTCTACATATCGACTCTACATATCGACTCTACATATCGACTCTACATATCGACTCTACATATCGACTCTACATATCAACTCTACATAACATTTCGACTCTACACATCGACTCTACACATCGACTCTACATATTATATATCGGAGAATATAGACATACTGTGATAATATCAAACACGATTGAAAATACCGGCGATTAGATAAATTTAGAGCTATTTTTTTAGTGATGTCACATCAAACATTCGTATTTATTTTTAAAGTAGGTATGGCTCATATTATTATCGAGATAGCCCCCACTATAGATCTGTGATAATTTACAATCACTTACCAAAAACCATAACAAGTGAACAAAAAAAATACACCCATTTATAAACAAACTTAGATCATTGTTAATACGAAAGGCATATTATACAATAGAGGAATTTTAATCAGATAGTACACTAGAATAAATAAATAAATAAATAATCAATGTAATTTAACTCTTTTTATTTTTTTCTTAATATCTTTTTTTTATCATATTTAATTTGACTTAATATAATTATTTAATAGTTGAGCTTTTATGATGACGAAGATAATTATTGACTGACATGTTCTTATTTTTATTATCACATATTTTGCTTATAATGTAGTTCTGTTTATAACTTGTAAATAGCTACAATTAGTTTTTAAGGTAATTGCAACGCCCTAACAGGGTATCATGTACCGACTTATTGTATCTTTACCACCTGTATATGTAATGAACATGAATGCAATAAATGATATGAATATGAATTATTTACATGGATTGAATAATTACTGTTACGTAGCCGAAAAAAGAAAAATCTATACATGTGTTCTTTTCATATATATCCTGGAGTTATGCGGCAAGATAATCATGCGTATTTAACCACATCAACTTCCGCAATGGTATAAAATACAGTTTATTCAATACTGTAGTTTGTAAGAACATCGAGGTGTTGTTAAATTTGACCGATAAACCGAAAAAATCGTACTTACGTTAGTGTGGCGTGGTGAAGAAAAAAAATCTGTTTAGATTTTTCTTATCCCCTCTTCTGAAATTTATTGGGGTGTTTTCCTAAAAACGAAATAAAATCCACAGAATGCACAATAAGGATTGTATTCACTTCTTTCACTTCTTTTACAATTCAGTGCTTAGCTAAACGTCTATATTAATCGACAGCTGTCAAGGTAATACCCACAGACTCGCCTCTTTGTTATCGCTTGGTAACCGTTGAAACAAGTTCTAGAGGGCGCCGTCGGGAGGTAGTCAAATAGCAACTGTACTAATGACTTCTTGGTTTACCGAGGGATAATCAAGTGACTTACTCTGAATAAATTATATACAATCTGATCAATTATACATTATTAATAAATTAAGCTAACAAATGGAATTGAGCTGCTTTTGTTTTCATTTGTTCGATTTTCAAACAAAAGAAATTCTGCCCTGTTTTCTAGTACCATTGATTCTGTTTGGCAATTTTTTTGTATGGTGGGCCGCTAGAGGTTATAATACAAAACGCTTCGCTACTTTGTGCGTGAAATTATCGTGTTCGAAAAATATGATTTAATTGATTTTAACGTAAGCGTACTTTTTCTATTTTATGTGGGTAGTTTTAAATGATAGAAACTATTAAAAATGTTGACCCTTAGTCATTTTTATATGTGGGTGTTCACGGGAAAACGTCCCACTTTGTCGATTGCTATAAAGCCGCTTTGTCAGTTTATTCATATAAAAATACAAGTAAATCTCGCCTTAATGGTAACCGACAAAGTGGAACGTTTTACTAAACACAGTCATATGTAGTATATCTTGACTTATTAAGATAGACGTACATAAGAGAGATAAAGTGCATTTCGATTTATCTCTTGTCGATTAAGGGCCGGTTGCATCAAACCGTCTGTCACCGTTAAGTCCGTTTTCACATTATCCGATGCGATATCGGAAGTCGGGAGAATTTCAATAGAAAAAATGCAAGATGGCGCCTGTAATGTATGGGATATTGGTCCGACATCCGATATCGGATCGGATAATGTGAAAACGCACTAAGGCGTTCGTTAAATTTTATTGTATGGGAAGTTCCGTAGTCGTCTGCTGCGTGACGATGATGTGTCTGTCAAATGTGGTTGATGCAACTGGCCCTAATTTAGCTAGTTAAACTTTGTTTAGTCTCGTTCTTCATTCAACTTACTCTTGTCCAAATTCTCTCTATATTTATTACTAGCTTTTGCCCGCGGCTTCGCTCGCGTTAGAAAGAGAAAGAAAGTAGCCTATGTCACTCTCCATCCCTTCAACTATCTCCACTTAAAAAATCACAATTCGTCGCTCCGCTTTGCCGTGAAGGACGGACAAACAAACAGACACACACACTTTCCCATTTATAATTATGGATGTATAATTATATGTCTATGTATATTGAAATCCGACTCATAATTATGATGTTTCATTTCTTATTCCTATAGTTTACTATGCGATTATGAACTCTACCACCCACATCTTACATTCCAGTATCGCGTCAGTGATGAAGCAGTCGGGCTGCGCCGTCCCGGATTACATGCTAGCGCTGAAACAGAACCCCAATAAAAGGAAGAAGTTGGCTAAAAAGGCGCCCAGGAGAGACGAGATATCTACTATACTCGGCAAGAGGCCTGATAAGTAAGTATTTACTACTTAGGGGCCGTCCACATATTACGTTACATTTAATTTCGATTTTTTTTTACCCCTCCCTCCCCACTATTTCACTTTTTTTATCCCTTTAACCCCCCTTCCCGTACGCTGTGACGTAATATGTGGATGATCCCGCATTACTCTTTCATTGGTCTTGGGTACTAAAAATACAGAAGCGCCCAGGAGGGACGAGATATCTACTATACTCGGCAAGAGGCCTGATAAGTAAGTATTTACTACATAGGGGCCGTCCATATATTACGTTACACGAAATTTCGAAAAAAATTTAACCCCTCCCTCCCCACTATTTCACGTTTTTTTTTATCCCTTTAACCCCCCTTACCTCCCTCCTCCCCTTACGGGAGTACGCTGTGACGTAATATGTGGATGATCCCGCATTACTCTTTCATTGGTCTTGGGTACTAAAAATACAGAAGCGCCCAGGAGGGACGAGATATCTACTATACTGTATTTACTACATAGGGTCCTCCACATTACGTCACACAAAATTTCGATTCACGCTATGCGACTATGTCACGCTTTTTTGTATCCCTTTAACCCCCATCCCCTTGTGTGACGTAATATGTAGATGATCCCATATTACACTTTCATTGGTCTTGGGTATTAAAAATACAGGACCCCAATAAGAGGAAGTAGCTGGCTAAAAAGGCGCCCAGGAGGGACGAGATATCTACTATACTATATACTATACTATACTGGGCAAGAGGCCTGATAAGTATTTCTTCGACGACAACAACGTACAAGGCGAAATCTGCGATTTTTTTTGTAGCAGATAGCACCTTGTACGTTGGTGGGTAAGGTGCAATTTTCTGAAAAAAATAATTGCAGGTCGTACCCTATACGTTGTCGTCGATTTACTACTTATCAACACTGCCGCAAACAAGAACCCGTCTGGTGGGCACACGTGAACGTTGCTCAGATGCCGGACAACCCGCTAGGCGGGTTCTCGCAATACAAGCGGGCGATTATAGATAACGCCCGGTTTTTGACGTAGTACGCCATTTTTAGTCTGGTGGTGAATGTGAATACCTAGGTTCTCCGAATTGTAAGACGTAGGTTCTTACCGCTTGGTCACTAGTAGAGATGGGCCGAATATGGACTTTGCCGAATACGAATATTCGGCCGAACATTCGGTCCAGCTCTTACCGAACCGAACATTCGGCCGAATATTCGGTTACGTCATGTTTTTAAAGGGGATGTTCATTGAAACTATTAAATGATTGATAATGGTTACATATGTTACTACATCCTATGTTTTTTATGATTTAGTAGATAACTAAAACTTAGTTAAAACAACTCTGAACTCTTATCAACTCTTAAACTAAGGTTTTGTAACTTTTTTACAATACAATTGTATTTATAGTTTGACGCATAGGTTTCTCTGTTTTTAGCAGTTCCTTAAAAAGCTACTAAAATAGGAGCATATTATCCAATGGAATACGTAAGATCTTCATTAGTTATTTACTTTGTTTATTCGGTAAATATTCGGCAATGCAACCGAACTATTCGGCCGAATACGAATTTTGAAAAATTTGCCGAATATGTTGAATACCGAATATTTACCGAATATTCGGCCCATCTCTAGTCACTAGCGCATTGATGACACAAGTAAGATTTTTATTAGCATGCTTGCAGTCATTGTACCTACACGAACTACCCTAAAGACTCTGTCAGTTACCTGTAAGACGTTACAGCATTTTTGATAACGTTTGGTAAATCTAAAATGACACTGATAATCGTTCGTCGCCATCCGTCAGTTTGACGTCATTTACTAAGAAAAGAAGAGGGTGGTAACTATAAGTTTTATGATTAAGGGTGTTAATTTATAAAGATTAATTTTAATAATTTATTTACAGGAGGAAACTAGAAAATGATAAAGACTCAAAAGACGATAAGACTAAAAACAAAAACACAAATGCGAAAAGAAGAAAAATCGAGAAGGCAGAGAATAAAGAACCGAAGAATAAAAAACAAATAAAAATGGCCAAGAAAAACAAAAATAAAATGAACACTATGAAACAGAATAAAAAGAAAACTATAGTTCATAAAAAAGCTAAATAAGTTCGTATTTTATAAGTTGTGTTAAGAAAAATAAACAATTAAAAACTACCTTAGTATTTTATTCCACAATGAAACCAACATTACAAAATCAACCCTTTTATTGGTCATTTTTTACATAAAACTAAACCCATACAAAATATACAGTCTTCATTGCATTTATATACATAATAACCTTTTCGATAGATAAATATCTAAAGTAGTGATAAATTCAGTGGATATTTTTCAATATGGCACCTATTTCCAATAACAGTAGGTGAAACACACGGACTGCAACATGTATGGAAGGTTAAGAACTATGCAGTCCGTCTGTTTCAGCCTTTACTTAAGTTATAAAAAACTTAACTATGTCTTAGGTGAAAGTTAATGTTTAGCCTCTTAGAATTTGTATAATTGGTCCAAAAATAGCGAATATTATCATTATGTTATGTTGAGTACAAAAATAGACTTTATTACAAGAATCTACATCAGAAAATGGATGGTAGGTTTGACATAGATAATAGACATATTTTATGTCTTTTCGAGCATCTTTAGCAAACAAAAAGTAACATTACCACATCCAAAACTCATCAACATGAATGTACATGTTATAACTTGTCTTTTCATATATTCTTAAATATAATATAACGACTTAAAACTTTCGCGACATTGAGAAAGGCATAATTAGATTTGCCTTTGCTATATTTTTTTATATACCTGTATAGATATGTATGTGCGTCTAAATGCTTTCACAAAGCTACGCTTAAATAAAAATATACACCTTTTCATATATAATTACAACGATTTCAACAACACATAATTTACATTTAACACAAATTTACATATAACTAACTTTATCAGTAGCTGCAACTTAAATAGCATAGCCCTCAAAAAGTAGTCATAAGTCCATGAAAAACACTTAAAAAATAAACAAATAAGTTTATAACCTGGCGTTTGCTCTGCAAAACACACCACGCAATTAATAGTTCATACTCCAACAAACTGATTTCAAAATAAAGTCAATCACAGTGCACTTGTCTTTCACAAATGAGATACTGTCCTGTTATCGAGATACTACTACCTATAAATATGGCGCTCGTTGAGAAAATAGCTTCATTGTAGTCTTTCTCGCTCTAACATTACAAGCTTATGCCACAAGATCACCCGACTACACTTAACTTCTTGTTCAACACGATTATATCCGAAATCACAATCAAAATTAAATTTTATCAATACCAATATCGAGGTCTTTTGCTTGGCAAATTAACCTCAAAGCGCAACTAAAACACATGGACCAGCCACGAGCCAATCACATCCAACGAATTTCCACCAATCAGCGCGCAGCGCTTCACTCACACAGCCAATCACAGGGCAGTCGCGGCATCTTATTCGCCGGCCACGGCAAGTACCCTGCCGTCTTGAAGATCCAGTAATCATAGGATACTTTACTAATTAGTAGTACTAGGACAAGTACTTCTAGAGTGATTATGTAGTATATATAGTCGGTCCAGTCTCGCGGTGTGTGGCAGACTTGAAACTCTTTTAGGTCGACCACTGGGCCCATGCCGTCTTCGCAATACAGTTCTTTGTAGTCGAGAATCGTTTTTGAGACTTCTATTAGCCATGGCTGAAATGAAAAAAAATTGTCATTAGTTTTAAATATTGAAAGAAATGTTGATTTCTGTTGTTCTGTTTAGGAGGTTTTATATTCATGCAGAATAAATACGATAAGGTTCATACATTAAAGTTTCATATTAGTGAGATAACTCTTCAAATAGATCCTTGAAGAAAACGCTAAAGACAAACAAAGAGATCCTTCATAAACAATTCTTCAAAAAAGTCGAGATCCATTGCTCTCAAGTGCATGATTTTTCAGTTCATTAAATTAACAGTCATTCCTCATTGAATAAAACACGGTTTGTCGAGAAAACATAGTGCAAAAATTTAAATAAAATATGTAATAGGGTAGCTGCTATAGTAACTGACCAATAAGACTGCCCTTTAATTTGATTACTTTCCGGTTTGTTAGAAAAGGCCGATTATTACCCGTGACCAATATAGCCCTTCCATAATAACATAGATAAAATAAAAGAGATGTACTTACTTTGATAACCTTCTCGGTATTACAGTCGCAATGGATGTAGTTACCGCCGATGAGGAACGTGTTGTACGAGCCCGGGTTGTCGAACATGTTCGACAGCATGTACGTGTGGATCTGTAACAGAAGTCAACTATTAATTTATACAGTTAGATCTAATATGAACTTTATAATCAGCAGTTCAAAACGTAGGTAGTCCCTCTCAAAAGGATCAGTAATGACACAGTATAAAACCAGTTATTACTCTTCCAACTCTTCCAACAAACGTACGCCGCGCGGGGTGCACACAAGCGCGCCGTGTACGTACGCAACACATGCAAGCGAATTTGGATAAACGTGGATAAAAATAATATGCATACTGATATTTTTTACGTTTTCTGACTGTTATAATGTGGTATTATTATACTAATACTTATGGTTAACAGTATTAAATAACAACATCTTACTTTGGACGATGTCGAGTAACATTTATAGTAATTTTGTTCAACCACGTGCTTTCGAATGCAGTAGGTACCTTTCCCGTCGCCGCTGCCGTAGAGTATAACTACTGAGTCGTCCTTATACTGTGGTAATGATTTGTACTGTGGTAATGGTTGGCAGCCTCGTCAGCCTCGGCGGTCGAGGTGGTGTAGCGATTTATCACGTCAGCCGCGTTAGCTGGAGACCCGGGTTCGATTCCCGGCTTCGCCACCAGTGGGCTTGATCGCTTTTTCTTTAATGTATGGTACCTAATTCAGTTTATAATATACGTATTACTTACATTTTTCAATTTGTTGTGCGTTATAGAGAACAACATGAAATTGTCAGCGAATTTAGTTCCCTCTAGCGGCCCGATGTTTTCAATATCGTTATGGTCTGCTATGAGTTGCTTGAGTTGTTCGTATGACGGGTCATCGCCGACCGCTTCTAGACTAGTTATCTGAAAAAAAATACCAAAATATTATTTAAAGCAAGAGTAAATAGGTATCTCATAGGTAAGCGTGCTCCACCGTAGACCGCATCCTCACTTACCATCATGTGTGATCGTGGTCAAACGTCTACCTACCATACTAAAAAAAAAAAAAAAATAATCGATGGAATCAGGCGTTACTTTGTGGAGATCCATGATAATTCAAATCTAGAAGATTATTTTGCTAATCCGCGAATAGATAGCGTCAATCAGTGCTGACCCACTGCACCACTAAACTAAATTGATTGTTATTATCTATTTAAACTTCTCAGGCGGTTCACCCTCTTTTCTGTCATGTGTCATGCGTCACAGCGCTCCACGGCTAACAGGTTCCCTCTCTACAATATATGTACCTTTGTTTAATTATCACTGGAATTGTAGCTAAAACTTACGTTGTTGTAAGAAACATTGAGTTTCCAAGTGTTAGCCGGTAGATCCGTGGGCATGACCTTCAGATGCCGCTGCGTGCAGTCCACCGTCACCATATACTCCAAGTGTGTCAGTTCCAGTCGATCCAGGAAGCAGGTGCAATTCGCGTCTAGGGGCTTGATGTTGCGGCAGGTATTCGTTAGCTGTGGAAAAGATAAGTGATTAGGTACACACAAAATGAGCTGCCTAAGGGACCGGCCACACTTAAGAGACGCATGTCCTGAGGTGCGGAACGGACGTCCGCGCCACGCCGCCTGAATGTAATTCAAAAAACGTCGCCGGTTCTCAGTACATTTTGTATAGGAAGGACGTAAGACGCGCCCCAGGTGGCGTGGCGGAGACGTCCGTTGCGCGACTTGCGCGCCCCGAGACACGCGACACGCGACGCTTAAGTGGGAACGCTACCTAAGAAATTGCCACAACAGCGATTGTCTCGGGCAAGAAAATCTACCGCTATTAGGCTGATCCACACAGAACGTTCAGTGACGCAAGGCAATTTCCTCGCACAGAAAACGTCGCATCTATTTAGACGTGCTTCGAACAAGAAAAGTGTCAATTTTTCTAGAATTTTACCTCTCGACGCTGCTCATTCGGTGTGGATCCGGGTTTTGGCCAATTGTCAGTTTAAACAGAGGGGGCCTCAAATCAATGATCGAAGGCATTATCCTGATACTGGATACTGGCATCTAGCAGCTTTATCTTCGGTAAAGGTCAAATTGACAGGAACTGCTGGTAAAATTTCCGTTTGAAAATGGATATGCAGAAAAATTGTCCACTTTCCACAGCGTCGATTCAAAATTGTTTTTTTTTTTCTTTTGGCCATTTCAAATAAGTTGAAAACCTTTGAATAGTAATTACTTTTCTTCCTGTCGTGTGGCGCATTTTCATTAGTCGATAACTCGTCCGGTATACAGCATACGGGGAGTCCCCGCAGGCGAGATAACAACCAATGAAAGTCGTGCAATTTGATTGGTCATTATGCAGCATACGGGTACTCCCCGCAGGCGAGATAACAACCAATGAAAGTTACTATTACTATTTAATTTCCCCGAATGCGGGCCCTGTGGCACGCGTTCCAGAAATCTCTCGCACCCCGCATGCGGGCTCTAGCGACTAATGAAATTGCGCCATTAACCATTTAGGAGTAAAAATAGAAAGACTACTATCTCCTACCTCTTTCTGAACTTTAAGATGGTCAATCTGCAGCACCGAAGTCTCTGTGAACCACTGGCGGTCGTTGAACCGTATCTCGCGCACACAGTACGTCTTATAGTAGTTCACGAAGGTCAGCAGAGAGTTGTTGCTGTCCATGGCTTGCTGGAACTCCTTGCACGGCATGTGGTTGTTCCCTGAAATCGAACACCAATTTGTATGAAGTTGATGTTGTCGTCCGCGCCACTCTAAAACGCTCCCTGAAGTTAACACATATGAGTCTAGTGCAGATCGGTCGACCGGATCGGATCGACACCAAAACTAGCCTAAGGAACTGCCCAGTCGAAATTAGCAAGCGGAGAGTCTGCGGAAGGAAAATTCTACAGAAAACGTAAACGGCACAGGGTGCGTAGCTGAATGGCACAAACGCTCACGAAACAAAACGCTCATAGGGGTCCATATTGGCTCATATAAAATTATTTGTTATAAAATAATTGTATATACCGATTTGTGCTCCGAATGATCATTTCTCATAATTTTACTTATCATAATTTTGTTTCATTATTAACAATAGTACTACTATCACTGTTCATAATAATCATTTAGTCGAAAATTTTTAATCATAAATTCTATACAAATATTTAATAACATTCATAATTATGTGTTTAAGAAAATCATTCATCATAAAATTATTTAAGGCTGCTTTCAAAAAAAACGTCAAAAGAATGTAAAATTGATAGTTTTAGTCGGTGAAATACTACACTTTCCTTTATCCAATAGATTTATTTAATTCAAGTTCCAGTTAGAGCATCTTATTATCTTGATTTTTATAAGACTGGATTTTTGAAAACTAACTTACTAAATTAATTATGAATTTTTCTCTAATGCACGTTTAGAAAAACGCACGTATAGAGCTGAATGAGTCGGTCTTATTTGTAAAATTTGGACAATTTTGAATATTAAAACGGGTAAATTTATAATTCGTATATCCTGTACCACAATCATTTCAGACTAGATTTTTATTTTAAGTTTTTGAAAAAGAGTAAACTAGCCTAAGGCGAATTCAATTTTTTCAGAAATTACCTAAAATTAAGTGACAATTTCTTTGAAAATCTACAACACATCGAAGTAAGTTTTGTACTAAATTAATCTGCAACGTTTACTTAAATTGCTGTTATGCCTTAGTGATTATAAATTGCTATTATTGATTTTTGCCAATTTTTTGAAAACGAGCCTTCACCGGTACAATTATTACCACTTTTGGACATTTTCTCATATTTTGTTATACCAAGTAGAAAAAGTCCTATAATGTGATATATATTTATAAACTACTCGCAAAGCCCTTTAATTTGATACCACACACGGTATGATAGAGCGCTCGGTTGCGATTTCACTATTTTTAAAACGAAAGCCCTCTTAAAAAGTTTTGGGGAAGTTCTATGAAAAACTTGTGCCATTTATATAGAAGCGCGCTTGAAGCTTTTACAGTGACATATACAATTTACATTAAAAATTCGTTTCTGGTTCGCTCACGGTCAACCTAACACGCTCCTCCTCGCTTCGCTCGTCGTCGCACCTAACTTGACTGTCACATGTGATGTCTGTTCTGTTAACAATAATAATAACGATAAATTATATTACTCGCAATCGTTATGATCAATAAGTATATAAACATAAGTATAAAACGTATTTATGATGAATGACATTATGAACAAAACTCATTCGAAGTTACGATAGTTATTAACATAAAATTGTTATAAATATTATTATTATGAATTATGAATTATGAATAATGATCGTTATAATGTAAAATTGTATGAGAAACATTTTCGGACTACCAATAATCTATAAAACAATTTTATATGAACTTTGGCGCACCCCGCTCATAGATATCTATCTCTATCGCTCTTGCCTATTGGCGCAACAGAGCCAGACTACCTTTCGCGTCGTTTCGTTTTCGTTTCGCGTCGCAGAAAATGACATTCGTCTACGGGGCCAGGCATATGCATATAGGTATAGCGTCTCCCAATCGTCGATATCTAGTCAACTCCATGGCTGGTGCTCGCCGTATCGAAGTTGTACAACAAACTGCTAGAAAACGTCATGAGGCATTATGTCCGCTATTTGTGCCTATTCTGATGCTCACGTAGATTAATTATATTTATTTTTACCGGATTTATCGCTTAAATAAGTATTAAGTACATCTGCTTATGATTTCCATGATATAAAGGTATGTCTTTTACAATGACTCGAGATGTACGAACATATTTTATTTTTCCTTGTGTTATTTATGGCGGCATATTGTTATATTATTATAATTGAACTTGTAACCCAAGGGATTATGGCCAAAGCCAATCAGGTCTACCAGCTGCCATACCAACCGGACTATTAACGTTCCGTTTCACCTCCGTGTTTTCTTTCTCCGAACAGCGACTGGCGAATGTCAAATGACCAGAGGTCGGCGGGGGTGAGCTTTTTTCCTGCTAATTTGACATGTCTGACATCATATTAGTATGAAAATAGCTCACCCTCGCCGACCTCTGCAAATGACATTCAAATGTCATCAAAATAGCTTCAGTGGACTACCTGACATATCGATGAATATCTTCCGGTTGCTCTGCACCAGGCTGAGCGGGAACTCGGTGAGGTTGTTGGCGGACGCGTCCAGCACGGTGAGGTTGAAGAGGTACGCGAACGGCCGCAGGGTGCTCGGTAGCTTAGCTGTTGTCAGGTTGTTGTTGGAGATGTTCAGGCAGGCGATTGAGGAGTGCTTCGGGAACTGGCCTGGAAGGAACAAATATGCTTTGTAGTGACAAGAAATAAACAGTCTCATTTTTAACCCCCGACGCAGAAACGACCCGTCGTTTTGGTTCACTTATAACACCCCGGTGTTATAAGTTTGACGTATCTGTCTGTTTGTCTGTCTGTCTGTGTGTGTGTCTGTCTGTAGCATCGTAGCTCCCGAACGCATGAACCGATTTAGATTTAGTTTTTTTTTGTCTGAAAGCTGAGTTAGTCGGGAGTGTTCTTAGCCATGTTTCATGAAAATCGGTCTACTATATCGCGGTCGGGGGTTTTTTCAAAATTTTAATTTTGTGGTTAGCTTAGGTTATTATGAAAGAGATAAATTCATGAAAGTGCAAAAGACTTTGTTCAATGAATTTACATGGAAATTTATTGACGACCGGTCTGGCGCAGTCGGTGGTGACCCTGCCTGCTACGCCGCGGTCCCGGGTTCGAATCCCGGTAAAAGCATTTATTAGTGTGATGAGCACAGATATTTGTTCCTGAGTCATGGATGTTTTCTATGTATATAAGTATTTATATATTATATATATCGTTGTCTGAGTACCCACAACACAAGCCTTCTTGAGCTTACCGTGGGCCTCAGTCAATCTGTGTAAGAATGTCCTATAATATTTATTATTATTTATTATCACAATATGTGCAATTGTGCAAGCACCATCTACCTTACGGATGTGAAGTCACAGTCAGAAAGAGATTTTTAGGTTTATTTTACATAAGACGTAATCATAAAATATAAACCCGCAGTTGAGTAAAAAATGGCTATTGGGTCAAAAATTCATAAACTTACCGTCACCGTTCTTAACTTCATCTTCCATCTCACGGGCTGAGGGTATGCGGGGAATAAAATATAAGTGAAAATTAAATACACGTCGTTGTTACTAAAATCATTATTTGCATATCTAATATTTACCCTATTAACTGACCATTTGATAGAGCTGAGTCTGTTGCAAAAATATTTACAAATTGTTAATTATCGGTGTTGATTGTACCAAAGACAAATGTAAACTTATTGACATTAAAACGCTGGTTTTGACCATACAGAAAAAGGTACGGTGATAGATGGCGCACGTCGGGGACGCTCGAGATGTGTTTATTAATTTTGACATTTTACCAACGATCAAGAATATGGAAACCGGCCAAAATTGAGGTTCAAAAGTTTTAAGTCCTGTGGCGCGAGACGGAGTCTATGCGCTGTGCCGCCACACGCCACCTTTTACTCTCTATAATACGATCCTTCCTGATACAAAATGTACTGAGGAGACGTTATTGACATTACACTCTGGTTTTGATGCGCGACGTCCGTTGCCCCATCGGCAAGAGCGACATGTGTTTATTGCTTTTGGTAACTTACCAACGATCTGTCTAATGTTTCATGACCAAGACACGGAGATTTGTAATGTTCTGTTTCATTTGAAACCTTACGCAAAAGATGTCTGACATACCCATCCTGACCAGCCGGTACATTTGCGAATGTGTGTGTTGTAGTTCTAAGTGCGTTTTCACATTATCCGATCCTATATCGGATGTAGGACCGATATCCCATTCATTTAAGCCGTCATTTTTAATTTTTGGCTTTGAAATCCTTCCTACATCCGATATCGGATCGCGCGGATAATGTGAAAACGCACTAAAGCACCCAGAGGTGCAAAGGGCCTTGCTGCTCGCCTTACTAGGCTTGTGCCGTTTCGTTCGTTGATCTGAGCGCTCCGATCTCGTTTAATCGCTCCCACGAACTAGTTAATTCGCTCTTTTAGGTCTTTGCTTGCTCATTTAGTTCAGACAGACCAGTAACCACTGCGGTCGGAAAGATCAGAACGAATGGGACCAAATAGTATCAAAATGATATGAATAAGTCAACAGATAGTAACATTCCGGGCCGAAAGTAAGTAACCGAAGTTTAATATGAAAACTTGACTCTCTAAGTAGCTCTCGCTCTCGGTCGGCGCAGTCACACACTCGTTCTTGATCCAAACCGCTCGCGTTCGCCGATCCTATACTGAACTAAATGAGCAAAGACCGATTCTCAGAGCACGGAAAGATTCAGTACATTTCGGTCATTGATGGGATTTTATTCCTAACAGTTCATAGTTCGTGAACGACACAAGCCTACGCCTTACTATCTTCAGCGACCCTCGTGACCTCTCTCCAGCTAAACCCGGCTGCTCGTAGCTCATTCTCGACGAATCGCTTCCATGAGTGAACAGGTGCCGTAGCCAAATGGCATTTTTGCGACGCGAAACGAAAACGAAACGCCGCGAAAGGTAGTCTGGCTCTGTCGCGCCAATACGCAAGAGCTATAGAAATAGATATCTACGAGCGTTTCGTTTCGTGAGCGTTTGTGCCATTCGGCTACGTATCCAAGGCGCCCGGGGTTGCGCTTACATTTTGAGGTTTCCAGCCGAAAGCAATGCTTGCGTTATTTCTTTCCCTTCTTCGTGTGCCCTGTCAGTAGGTATTTATAGAGACTATCGGTAGGTATTTCTTCTAGTAACTTACCAACAATTTGTCCAATATTGCCGTCAGTAAGCGCCATGGACGCCAGCCGTCGAAACACGGACTGAGACAGGTCTAGCTCAGTTATGGTCGCGTTCAGGACGTGGAGGTTTGTGATATTCTGTTTCACTGTAACAGGAGAAATTGTTGGTAAATAATCATAAAGTTCTCGTGTCTACAAAAAACTAAAATAAGTATAAATAAATAAATATTGGGACTAGAGATGGGCCGAATATTCGGTAAATATTCGGTATTCGGCATATTCGGCAAGTTTTTCAATGTTCGTGTTCGGCCGAATAATTCGGTTGCATTGCCGAATATTTACCGAATAAACAAAGTAAATAACTAATGAAGATCTTACGTATTCCATTGGATAATACTTAAGCTCCTATTTTAGTAGCTTTCTAAGGAACTACTAAAAAGAGATAATTACCTACGCGTCAAAATATAAATACAATTGTTTTGTAAAAAAGTTAGAACACCGTAGTTTAAGAGTTGAGAAGAGTTCAAACTTCAGAGTTGTTTTAACAAAGTTTTAGTTATCCACTAAATCATAAGAACATAGGTATCTAACCATTATAAATCATTTAATAGTTTTAATGAACATCCTCTTTAAAAATATGGCGTAACCGAATATTCGGCCGAATGTTCGGTTCGGTAAGAGCTGAACCGAATGTTCGGCCGAATATTCGTATTCGGCAAAGTCCATATTCGGCCCAAATCTAATTGGGACCTTACACAGATCATCCCATCAGCCCCAAACTAAGCAAAGCTATTAAGCTTGTATGTGGTACTATCAGTTGCAAAAGCGCATGGAGAAATTATGAATGAATTCATTGATAAATTCGCCATGCACTTTTGCTGCTGATAGTACCTTCTATGGGTGCTAGTGCTAGGTGATACTTAAATAGATAAATACATACTTATTATACATAGAAAACATCCATGACTCAGGAACAAATATCTGTGCGCAACACAAAAATAAATGGTCTTACCGGGATTCGAACCCAGGACTGATGCGGCTTAGCAGGCAGGGTTACTAACCGACTAGGCCAGACCGGACGTCACTAAAAGAAAGTACTTACACTAGTTGAATCGAAGCACACGGTAGCCTAAACTAGCTTTGAAATCGCAGTTGAGCAGGTGAATTTGAATTAGGCTAAGCGTTGAAGGACAAAAGTAAAGAAAGTTCTCAAAAGTTAAGTAATATATGCAAGGTTTAAATTTAAATACTTATTCAAAACCTTATCTACAAATAAAACATTTGGCTCAAATCGTCGCCAGTGGGTAAACCCAGTCGCCAGTTGGGCCGCATTGCCCCGCTGTATAGCTATACTTATCCGCTGAGCGAAATACTGGCCAGCCCTCTGGTCACCTGATGCATCTATGAGGCGCTTGGACAGCTCCTCATAGAGGCGACGCGCACTAGGCCCCCACGGCCCCAGGGTTTCAACTCCAAACGCCGCAAATATGTAACTACTGCCGAGGTTAGCATGCTTGCGACGTTTGAGGTCTTCAACCAATACTTATTAAATATTTACAACTACAACTTTGTACGAGTTTCAAATGTTTCCCTGTTTAGTGTTTACATTAACAAGAATAAATAAAAAATAAATATTGGGGACACCTTACACAGATCAACTTAGCCCCAAACTAAGCAAAGCTTGTACTATAGGTGCTAAGCGACGATATACATACTTAAATAGATAAATACATACTTATATACATAGACAACATCCATGACTCAGGAACAAATATCTGTGCTCATCACACAAATAAATGCCCTTACCGGGATTCGAACCCAGGACCGCGGCTCAGCAGGCAGGGTCACTACCGACTGAGCCAGACCGGTCGTCGAATGCGAATACAGTACTGTACGGTCCTAGTTACATTATTTAAAGTTTACATAACACTACACCAATAGGTACCTAACATACCTACGCATAATTAGCACTAGGTACTAGTTAGCTAGCACACTGGCAGGCCTACGTCACTCGCCCGCGGACCCGCTATAGCAGTTGCCTCGAGGTAACAAGTGGCAGAGGGGCGCCACGCGCCCGCCAGTGTAGTCGTGTGGCACGTACCTACTATTCCTCTGAGTTTTACGTAGTAACTTATTACCTATAGTATTAGTTAAATAAAGCGTAGGTATTTGTCGTTTTGCGGGCAAGTGAAAGATCTAGTAACTTCTTATTAATAATCTGTGGTAGGTACTAGTAACTAATCAAATATCATATGTTCAATGCACCTACTGTTATTTGCGATGTAATCGTCCTTATTCAGTTTGTATAGCAAAAGGATGATAACATTTATTATTTTCCTTGTATTTCCTGCATTAAAAACATTTTGCAGATGCTTCCTAGAAAAAAAGACTAATAAGTACGTGTTCCGTTTTCCTTATGACACGTTTTTTTTTTCATTTTCGTATATCACTGATTAAGGATAAATAAAAATATAAGTATCCTACTACTAAGCAAACCGTCAAAGAACTTTCAGATTTTTATCATTTTCTTATTATGAACAGGTCAAAAGTTCTGTCGTACAAAAATCTATCATAATTTAGAATTAAAAAAAAAAAAAAAAAAACAAAATATAATTCAAAAATGTTTTGAATCTGTCGTAATACCTATTTAATAAAAATAAAATTATTGTGGTACTTCTCTCAACTTATTGCGTTTTTAGTCATTTTAATCATTACATTCATTACTCATCCAACCACACATCCACCAAAACGTCATAACTAGCATCACCTCCACGCGTCATACGACCTTCTTCAACTCACCACCACTCGGTCGTCAGCCTGACCCAGTTTACTCGATTTCCTCACAGGCAAATATTGGTTTTGTCTTTATCATCTGTTTAGTAATGAACAGAGACAACACAAACATGTGGCTGGAGGAGATAAACAACGCGGGTCGTTACGTTACTTGCAGATGGACATTATAGGTCATGTTGTAAACAAGATGTCTTTGATTATATTGAATATATTTAGCCTTTGCCCAGCAAATTCGTCCTCGTAAAATATTTCAGTCTTCTTAATAAGCTGGGCCGAGCCAGGTTGTCCGGAACTTTGTTTCTATCGGTGGTGCTTTCCATAGAACAGAAACTCCGGCCCGGTCTATTGTGACTTGTTAGTCACTCTATGAATAATATGGACAAAAGTCATGTCTGTATGCAGTCAGGCCTTCTTTCAACATGACGCTGTCCACATCACAACAGAACACAGAACGGTGTCACAGCGGAACTCTTTAGCTGGACATTGGGACCGACCTATTATTCTCAATTTCTTATGGACTTGGGATTTAGAACATTTAGGGGAACATTTACTTTTTTCATATTCTGAATGTAGATTACCTATCGCTTAAAGTTTATGTCTTTAACACAAAAACAATAATTTACAGAAATTCCATGTTTAATTATCGTCACAAAACTGACAGTGAGTTAATTTTTATTGACAACTTACGCTAATTAGGGGGTCCCAAATTCTGAAAGTGCCCATATGAAACTAAGATAGTAAGAACTTACTATAAGCAGTCAGGCCTTCTTTCAACGTGAAGCTGTCCACATCACAGCAGAACACAGAAGTTGGGTCCACGGTGTCACACCGGAGCTCTTTAGTTGGACACTGGGACCGATCCAGGTGGAAACACTTGCCCAGTTTCATGTTGGGCTTGGGATAAGTGGGGGGAGGCGTTGATGCTGGCACTGATGGCTGGAAAGTAGAAGATTAGGTTTCAACTTGAAGTAAAAGTTGAGGATATATTGAAAAATTGAAAAATGATGAATCAGACCATTCAGACCTGACCAATTAAGTATATTCTAACGTGAGTTATCTTTTAAATATCACAAAATAAAAAAGTCTCGCATGCCTACTGGAGTGACTCAAACAAGATCGGCTGATGAATTGATGATTTGGCCATTGACCACGAATGTTGTAAAGGGATCGAAGCGTCGGGATGTATTCAAATTCATTTCAGATTATTAATTATATGATGCGATGTAATCCATTTCGCCAGTTTTATTTCAAAACTATCGCAACTAACCGAAGACAGTTTAGACACTTAAGACAATATCCAGATAGGCTGCTTAACCCCTCGAATGCCTGATCACGTATCCGTCACAGACAATTTTGTACTTTAATGAACAAATCAAATTTTAAAAATCGGTGTTCTAAGGGTTAAGTTTCTATCTTGGTCCATTTTTTATAGCATAGGTATATCAAATCAATGATCACTGACCTCTGGACTTCTGTACTTCTGTGCCGCCTGTTCCAACTCATCCACTCTCATCTCAATGGTTGGAATGTGACCCAGCAGGTACACCACGAAACACCACAGCGCCGCCTGTTGACAAAAGATACTCGTTTTAGTTTAGCTCTTAGCTGGGACCCACTGAAAATCAGCGCTTCGGCTTACTATGGCAGTATGCTGAGTGGGATCCCATTTAGCATCTAGTTTGTGTAAAATGTATCTACATGAAGACATGTAGGTAATATTATAATATAAGAATATTTGTCCAGTTTGATGTTAAATACAATATAATTATTAATTCTATTCTAAACGAACATAAGTTATGTAGGATTCTTTTTCCTGTGACTTTAGGGGTTCCTACCTACAATTCTCAAGCAGTGCGATTAAATAAAAGTGTGTGTATTACCGTCCACGTTATGCCCTTTGACCTTCCTTAGTAATAATCGTTGGTTTCGGAAGACCTCATTCTACATGTTTAAAAGCATATGCACCTCTATGAGGAAGTTTGAAGAATAGATAGGATGTTATGGAAAACCAACCAAATCTTTACTTAGCAGACACTTCAAATGGGCTATAGAAGGAACTTCCTAATAATATTTACTTAATATTCTTACCCCTTATTCATAAACATTCACTAAAGTTATCAAGCCGATAAAGTTCGTTTCTCCCTTTCTATCACACCAGGACGTCGGAAAGGGACAAACGAACTTTATAGGCTTGTTAACTTTATGAATATGGGGTTAGTTTCTGACAAAAAGGCCACTGTCGTATTGGCTCTAAGTTTTCTATTTTTAATTAATTAATCGGCGCAAACTTGAATGAAAAGCCAAACAATCGAACAATTACGGTCGACCTCCTTTTTATAAGTCAGTTAAAATGCATTTACTAATGCAAATGATGAAAAAAAGTAATTAGTAGGTACTATTAATAACCACTGTGAATGCACGCAATGTCGAACGTTTAAATACGAAACGAGCTAAGTACGTATTTGTAGAATACCAATAAATAAAATAGGTACCTACTGTTTCGCAAAATGAGTAAAATTGATGCAAACTTAATTTGGTCTAACTTTATCTAAAATAAGCAAGCTATTCTAAAAGGATTTAATTTACTCGACACTTGTCCTACTTTTTATTTTTATCCGTTTACCGGTTTAGGCATGTTTTATCTATTTTAAGTAGGTATCCGCAATTTCGCACCTAACGGTACCCAAACCAAATACGAGTACCTACCTATATCCGATGTATTTTTTATGTTTCTAACTACATATTTTTATATTTATAAACGTCTCTTCCTTATTATTAATTTATTTGATTCCCAGTTGGCAATGGCATCAGAGTTACATCCAGACATGTCGGTGATATAGTAACACGTAAGGTAATTCGTAGATTAATCTTGACAAGAAATTGATATAGTTTTGTTATCAATGTTATCATACTCACGTGCATTACGCCCGTATGTATTTTCTTTGAGTTCATTTGGTACAGCAGTGTTAGCACATGATTGCCGCGAGAGTATGTCGCTCGAGATAGGTCACACGTCTTCTTCTAATTGTATTATTACCATATGGGCGGTTAGTCTATCTCGCGGCGACATACTCTCGTGACAATCATGTGCTTACTCTATTGAGTTCATATAACCCTTTTTCAGAAGAGGATATCAAAATCGTTGCCACTCAGAATATATTGGTGCGAGTGAAACGCAAGGCAAATGATAACAAAATGACATCAAAACGTATTTTCGAATTGGCAACACGATAAAACATGAGTAAAAATAACCGCAACGTAAACACTCAGGTGAAGGTTTGTAATAAATATCTCTAAAAATACGTGGGACTCGATCTAAGGCCGAGTCGGCACAGTTATAAAGAAGATTGAGAATATATAATGTAATAAATATGTATTTATTCAGACATCTAGGTCTAAGTGCTAAAAGCTGGTCAAGAATTTATTCAAAGGCCTGAGTTAAAATGTATCAAAGATATCGGGTAACAAGGTAGGCATTGCAAAGTTAAGGAGAATTTTTTGCTACTACGAGTAAGTACTTATATGTACGCATGTTTAGGATCACATTTCGCTGCTAATCTCTTAAGTGAAGGACGCAAGCTACTTAACTTTTTTTGCTATGAAGTAGGCATAATACATACTTTATATTGGACCCGTCCGGCCTAGGAAGCATACATAACTTACAAATAAGCCATTTTTCACCACACCAACTGGTAAAGGTTCCCTTTTCTCTTCGAACACAGATAGCAAAATTGCATTTTATCCACAAGAGCGCAAATTTTACCTTGATGTCTTGAGCTGACTGATAGTTTTAACTATGAATGAAGATTAAATAAATATTTTGATGTTTTATAGTCAGTATTTTGTTCGTATTGGTGTGGGGAAAAATGTTGTGTTTCACTCGGTGGCAAAGTTTGTTTAACCTTCGTGCCTTGATACCCTCGGAACGCTCAAGATTCCATGGAATCTTTCGCTGGCTCGGCTATCAATATTGGCACGTGCGGTTAAACAACAACTTTGCCCTCTTGTAAAACAAATAACTATTATTTCCCTTATTATTTATGTCCCATTTCCTTTTACTTATCATATTATTATGAAAAAGATATCGTCTCTGATCTAGAGACTCTAAACCTAATCGGGTCCGCCTTGGGTCAAGAGGAAGTGGCTATTGAATAATCGTCGCTCGACTGGACGCTCAATTGTCTTGCCGAGCGTCGTAGCCGTCCGAATGCTATATCGGTTCTTTTTATAATATTTTACCTTTGACTTACTAGTTTCCTATGTCATATTTTCAATTGTTTGTGATGACAAAACTATCGTTTCTGGTATTAAAGTGAACCGGGTCCTTGGGTCAGAGGAAACGGCTATTGAATAATGGTCTCTCGACTGCCTGGACGCACAATTGTCTTGTATTTATGGCTTGTCCAAATGCTATATCGGTTCTTTTTATAATATGTTACCTTTGATTTACTATTAAGTATGTAGATACTTATGTCATATTTCCAATTGTTTATCTTTATGACAAAGTCATCGATTCTGGTATAAAGTGAACCCATCAGTGCGATAAAATAGCAGTAAGGTACAGTGGGGCAAATCTCGACTGGGAGACAATTGTAACTGATGTTGAGTTCTACATGTATCCACTGAAGACGCCTACCATAACCGGTGGACACTCTATTTAATAATGCAAACATTGTAAAACATGGAAAAAATGGACCAATTATACGAAAAAATATATAATTGTTCGAAGGCCGCAAAAGTACCTATGTGATATGCTGTTACTGCAAATAAGACCATGTCAGATATTTTTGCGGCTTTCGAACAGTAACATATTATTGCAGGTGACTGTCCAATATTAAATATGTGTTATTACTAACTAGGTAGCTTTTTCCCGCGGCTTCGCCCACGTACTAAAAGTAATCTTATTCAAACGTTGAACTTTGGACCCCCATAATTTCACCCCCCTATGATATGAATTTTGAAAAATCTTTTCTTAGGGCTCTTCTACACCTTATTAAGGAACCTGCGTGCCAAATTTGGAATCTCTAGGACCAGCGGTTTCAGCTGTGCGTTGATATGTCAGTCAGTCAGTTTCTTCTTTTATATATTTAGGTCGACGACATTGATTAAGATATGAAATCGATTTCCCGCTTATTGGAAATTAATTCCTCAAAACACTTTATGCACCTGATTTGACTGAAACTGAGCTATTATGGCGCAAGCGCAACGCAACGTTATTTACAAACACGAGTCTACAAACAAACGTCAGAAGTAAAGATTCAATTGCACAATTGGTGTATATCTCATACCAACTTTTGCCAGCGGCTTTGATCGAGTTAAATTCGAAAATTGCGGAATACTCTATACAAACTTCCACCCCCATTTTAGGAAAGTGGGAGGTTCAAAAGAGACAAAAAGTAGCCTGATGTCACTCTCCATCCCTTCAACTATCTCTACTTAAAAAATCACGTCAATTCGTCGCTCCGTTTTCCCGTGAAAGACAAACAAACAGACTCACACTTTCCCACTTATAATATTAGTACGGATTCGCCATGAAGAATGATTGACAGGTTCACATAACCAGACATTACTGATGAGTTTTAATATGATTAGTTTTAGATTGTGTTGGAAAACAGCCAGTAGTTTCAGTTTAACGAATCTGCCAGTAAGCTACAATTAAAATAGTGCAATAAAAACTCAGTTATAGCTCTACGATAGTCTTCGTATAGTACGAATCTTCTGAGATGCTTTTTGGCTTTGGCCGTTATCTGTTAACCAAAAAAGCCTTTGTTTTTATTATTCTCGACGGCTAGCTCCCGTTTCCACGGCACGCGCTAGTCTCAGTGTAGTTAAAAAGTAACTATCTTGATAGTAGTAATAAGGTTCGCATCCATAAAAAGCCGTGTCCATCCATAAATTGACGTGTCTTTTTAAGTGGAGATAGTTGACGAGATGAAGAGTAACATAGGCTACTCTTTATCTATTTCTAACCCCCTACTTCCCTAAAATGGGGGTGGAAGTTTATAAGTAATATGGCGCATTCCACAATTTTTGAATTTACCGGGAGCGAAGCCGCAGGCAAAAGCCATATCTACAACTTTCTACGTAGGCACACGATTAAAAACGCAAACTTGATGTTAATCGAATTAAAACACATATCCAGGGCATCACACTAATAAAACCACAACTGCTACTTCTATTTATATTAGTCGGCATGTTATTCAGCAAACGCTCTGCTGAATGTGGGTTGCGGAGAAACATGTGTCGACACATGTGATGGCCTGGCCAGGCTAATATCATACAAATGCAACTATGTTATTAATTACTTAAACAAATTAAACTTCGAACATTTTATAAATAAAAGTGCAAATGGGACATAATCATGTGTAACTCAGTATCCGTTTCGCTCTGTAATTATTAAGTACTTACATCGCCTTAGCAGCGATCTATTCGCCGGGTTAGCTAGTAAGCTAGTTATTTAGTTAAGTATTACATTTAAGTTTATTGGATGGGGACTGAAAATCAGCGGTCTCGCTGAGTCTCATCCATTTTACTGCACACACATCTGTAATTTTACTTACTAAGTTTATATAAGTTCTTACATGTCCATTTCGTGCGGTGTTGGTAAATAAATATCTTTTTTTTTTTTTTTTTTTACTAAGTACTGGCCTCTGACGTTTCGAGGAGTTCTCTCGGAAAACACTCTTCCTGCAAGTACTTCCTCTTCCCCTCGGACCGCCACACGGTGTTCACGTGCCCACTACGCGTACAAGTATTTATTTCGGAAATTAATAAAATTTAATTCGTAATTAAATCAATAGTCACACTAGGAGCGCATAAATCAGTGAGTAGTCGATACGTGCGAAGAGTTTGCTACGCTCAATAGCTGCTGCCCTGGTACACGCACACACGCAAGGCAAGTAAACGACGCTGTGAAGCCGCACACATACAACAAGCCCCGCCCCGCACGTACGCTACGCACTATCCGTGCGTGCCCCGCCTACTCCATTCATAACTCGCGCGCCCGGGCGTACAGTTAGCCTCTTTTGTACTCATACATTCCTAGTACGCGCTGACGAATATGTCGGGATCGGGAAGCGATGCTTCGTACTCGGACGTAGAAAACAAGAAGACACCGCCAAACTTCGCCGAACAGCGAAGAAAGAAAAGATCAAGAGATAGTCCTGGCACGGAAATGGACCAATTTAGACAAGAAATGAGACAGATGATAACAGATCTCAAGGTATCTCAAGAAAAAGAGCTCAAAAAAATCAACCCCACCCTGCTCGATATAAAAGCTTCTAATGCAAAAATCGAAACTTCTATTAGCTTTCTGACCAAGCAAAATGAAGAGTTAAAAATGAAAATTGAGAACCTGGAGAAGGACCGGCGGGCGGACAAGGAGTATATTAACCTCCTCGAGGAGAAAATTGAAGACATGTCCCGAGAAGCCCGTAAAAAGAACCTAGAAATTAAAAATGCCCCTAAAACAGAAAAAGAAACACGAGAAGACTTGATTGGTATGGTGACTACACTTTCCCAGAATATAGGCTATACGATAGCGCCTACTGATATCGCCGACATATATAGAGTTCGAAGCCGTCAAAGTGACAAACCGAATTCGCCCATCATAGTAGAAATGGTCTCAGCCATTAAAAAAACTGACTTTTTGTCAAAGTGTAAAGACCACAACGTTTTCAATAAAACGAATAAGCTATGTGCCAAACACTTAGGCCACAGAACACTTGAAACCCCAATCTATGTGACGGAACACCTGACGGCCAAAGCAGCACGTCTTCGATTTTTGGCACGAGACTTAGCTAGATCGAAAAGCTATGAGTTCTGTTGGACAAGCATGGGCAAAGTATTTGTTCGAAAAAACAAAACTTCGCCTGTAATTCTAATTACGAACGAGCCGCAAGTACAAAGACTATTTCAAGAATCCTGACTAACTGTCAGGCTCTATATCAGTAAGTGTTACCCTGAATTGTTTCTGGCCATGTATACTAGGGTTAATTGTAAGTTTGATTCCTTGAATGATGTAAAAACATTTTCCATAAAAAATAAGCAATTTAATACACTGATTTACACTGCTATTTACAAACATATCTACATACCTATTTCAATTTTCATTCACACACACAATCACACACATTTCTCGCCTGCATCTACAACTCATACATTAGTGTATATCACACATTTACCCAGCTCTTGCTACCATTTCTACCAAAGCACGTTCACGAGTAAAGAATGTGCATACTTGCCTGCAACCTTCTCTGACTTTAATAATAAAAATAATGAATAGTAGCTTGTCCTTAATAAACCAGGTAGATCATACCTCTCCTTTTCAAAGCGCTGAGTGCCGTTCTGACGAAGTAGGCCAATACATCAATGTCCATCAATCTGATCTTACTATCATCTCACAGAATATCAGGAGTATTTATTGTAATTATGATAATTTAGTAGCAACTATTTCTCAAATTGAATTTGATATAGATATAATTATATTAAGCGAATGTAGACTGAACCCTGACAAACCCATACCAGCCTTAAATAATTACCAAACATTTTTTACAACTCAACATCTAAACCAAAACGACGGTGTTATTGCTTATGTAAATAACTCCCTCCAGGTTAAAGTTTCTGAAATATCACTCAAACACGCCTCCTGTTTAGAAATAACTATTAAAGACAGCAAAATACTTGGCATTTATCGCTCTCCGTCGAACAATAACGCCGAAAACTTTATATATTCTTTAAACTCGCACCTAGAGCGCATAAAGACATATAAAAACATTATAATTACCGGAGACATAAATATAAATCTTCTTTATAGACCTACTGAACAATTGTATGCCAGTTTAAATAGAGATAGTTATTTAAATATGCTAGCAATGCACGGTATACTGCCTGGACATACTCTACCGACAAGGGATAAATCGTGCCTTGACCATGTGATGATTAAACCTAGCTCCATAAATGCAAAAACAACCATTCTAGTCCTAGACACGACAGTTACAGACCATGCTATGACTCTACTGCATTCCAGCCACTACAAAACCAGCTCACCTACGCAGAAAACTAAAACTAGCATTAACTTTGAAAATGCAGTCAATTGTCTCATGAGGAAAACTTAGCTGATTTATATAATGAAATACATCCAAATCGCCTAACGGACCTTATTATTGGCAAATTAAAAAACTGCCTCTTAGCCAATACAATCACCACGATGATCCCTAGAAAATGTCGAATAAAAAAGCCCTGGATTACACCTGGCATTCTACGCTGCATTAGGAATCGAAATAGACTGCAATTAAAACTTCGTAACGACCCTGAAAATATCACCCTCAGAATTACTTACAGACGGTATAGGAATTTTTGTAATGGACTTATTAAGAAATTAAAGCGGAAATACGATAGCGATAACCTAACGAGAGCCAGCAATAATTCGAAACAACTATGGAATGAAGTAAATAAAATAACACACAGGAAACAAGCAAACAATGACAACGCAGCATTGTTGGAGAGTAATGGGAACTCCCCCATCTCGTCTGTTAATAATATCAATCATTATTTCTCGAGTGTTGGTAAATCTCTTGCTGAGATAATTTTAACGAGTAAAATCGGCTCCTGTGGTGGTCCTAGCGATGTCGGTAGCCGTCCTGTCAACTCATTTATGCTCTATGACACTAATCCAAATGAAATCTTTATTATCCTCTCTAACCTTAAATCAACTAGTGCTCCTGGCTGGGATGATGTACCTACTAAGTTCCTTAGACAAGCTAGCGCTGTCATGGTTCCCCTAATTACCAATCTTGCAAATAAATGTTTCGAGCAAGGAGTATTTCCTGATGCACTAAAACTCGCTGTTGTCACTCCTGTGTATAAGGGTGGAAACAGAGACCTTATATCAAACTATAGACCTATATCTATTTTACCCGTTTTATCCAAAATCTTAGAAAAACTTATTAATATCCGCTTAATGAATTATCTTAATAAATATAATATTCTATCATCAAATCAATTTGGCTTCAGACAAGGTATATCAACAGAAGATGCAGTCACATCTATTTCTTCTCTAATCACACAAAAACTAGACACGAAGAAAAAATGTTTGACTGTGTTTCTCGACCTGAAAAAAGCCTTTGATACGGTCTCTGTTCCTACCCTTATGAAGGCCCTTGAAAGTATTGGTATTAGAGGTATCCCGCTCTCGCTACTAAGCGATTACTTGAAAAACCGTAGACAGAGGGTTAAAGTGGGAAAGTACATGAGTGAAGAGTGTGATATCAACTATGGGGTTCCTCAAGGAAGCGTCCTGGGACCAACGCTCTTTCTTATTTATATTAACCAACTGTGCAACATGCCCATTGACAATGGCACCATTTTTGCATATGCTGACGATACAGCTGTGGTTTTCTATGGAGATAGCTGGGAGGAAGTACGTACTTTTGCTGAGAATGGCCTATCCAAAATTGCTCGTTGGTTGCAGCAGAACCTATTAACCTTAAATATGCAAAAAACCAATTACATCTGCTTCACAATGACTAACAGTACCCAACCAGATACTTCTTTCAGAATTAGAATTCACAGCTGTAACAACGAAAATCAGTCAGATTGTATCTGCCCGGTCATCGAGAAAGTTGATCATGTTAAGTATTTAGGAGTAATGATTGACCAGAGACTGACATGGCATGTGCAATCTGAACTTATGATATCGCGAATTCGGAAACTTATATGGTCATTTAAACAATTAAGACATGTTGCCACTGCGAAACTGTTAAAGCAAATCTATATTTCCCTCGGACAATCCGTTCTCTCGTACTGTATCACCGTCTGGGGTGGTGCAACAAAAACCAAATTTTTACAATTAGAAAGAGCCCAGCGAGCTTTACTGAAAGTAATGTTTTTCAAGCCCTTTACATTTCCAACCAATGACTTGTATGAGCTATGTGGCCTCTTATCAGTCCGAAAATTATACATCCTAAATATTATTATGCGCAAACACAAACTAATCTATTTTCCAGTAGAGTCGATAACAACTACAAGGCGACAAAATCCATATGCAATTCCTCTTCTACCTGCGAAAACCGTGTTTGCAAAAAGGCAATACCTTATAAGATCGACGAGGGTATACAATAGTGCTAATAAATTACTAAATATTCATCCTATGTCTTACAGAGAATGTAAAAAGAAAGTACTAGACTGGATCAAAACAATGACCTACAATGAAATAGAAAACCTCTTAGTAAATTAAGTGTCAAAATATGAAAATACACACACACAGTACACACACACACACACACACACACAGTACACACACACACACACACACACACACACACACACACACACACACACACACACACACACACAAATAAACGCACGTGTACTTATTAGTGTTTAATGTGTAATAATTTACAACCTGTTTTCATGTAAAATAAATGTAATAGTTATTAGTTTTTACTTCTTGTCTTGAAATAATTAAATTTTGTCAACTACCTACACCATATTATTAACATTGTAGCTAATCTTGATGGAGGAGCGGTGTCTCTTGACACAGGTATTTTCATACTTAAAAAGAGGCACCAACCTGATTGTTGTAAACTATCTGTGCTACTGAATAAATCATTTTTATTTTTTTTTATTTTATTTTAAGTACCAAACGAAGCATTCTGCCTTTAATATTTGTGGGTTGGCAAATAAGCAAACGGCCTAACTGATAGTAAGTATAGTCTCTGTCTATGTTTACTGTCCCTGTTTCCCAATATTTTGCACTTAACTACATTATAGGTAAGGTGCAGAGGGGCAAATCCCGACTGGGGGCCAAATGTAACTGATCCATTATTACACTATTAAGTTGAGTTCCACATGTATCCACTGAACACCATACCATAAGTTAAGTATATAACCAGTGGACACTCTATTTAATAATGCAAACATTGTAAAACATGGAAAAAAATGGATCAGTTGCAATTGCCCTTACCTTATTGAAAATACGTATTGCTACAATGTTTTACTAAGTTAGTTATGACTTGGCATAGTGCTCAAGTTTAAACACATCTCAAATACTCCACACAAAGAACGTCGACACTGCCGCGAGATAAAAAGCTAAAAATAGCCAGCAAATAATATAATATAAATAAAATGGCATGTTGTTTGCCGTGTGATATCCCAGCATATCTTATCTGGGTGCGTAGCTGAATGGCACAAACGCTCGCGAAACGAAACGCTCGTAGATATCTATCTCTATCGCTCTTGCGTATTGGTGCGACAGAGCCAGACTAACTTTCGCGGCGTTTCGTTTTCGTTTCGCGTCGGAGAAATGCCATTCGACTATGACACCTGTCCTGAAATATTTGGCGTGCTAAGCCTGGAGCTTAGGAGGGCAAACGTCACTGATAAAAATAGTATCAAGTTAACATTACATATGTGTAATAATGATTGGGAATTTGGGATATTTATAATATAACCAAAAGTTTTGCGACATAATATTTACGGTCATAGAACGAATAATTTTGTGACCAAGTCGTTCTTAAATTCAGTTTTTAAATCAATGAAACTATAAGCTGTCGTAGATTCAGATCAAACTAAGTTGGTAGCGATTTTACCTTATTTGACATTAGGTACTAAGATGGAAAACTCTCTCAGAATTCCATACGACGTATTAGGCCGTTTTCACATTATCCGATCCGATATCGGGTGTCGGACCGACATCCTACATCCGATAAACGCTTCCGATAGTGTCGGATGTCGGTCCGATAAAATGCATTGTTCCAAATCAATGAAGTATGATTTTGTATCAAAAAATATTTTTAAAAAGTTTTATATTTAATAATTATAAGCACTATATTTCAAATATTTTATTGTAAAATTAAAATATCGAGCATAAAAATACTCAAGAGTGGCAAGTGAAATAAATACTTATAATTTTACATTTAACTATATCTACTAAAAGATGAAAACATTAGTATCTGCAATTCGGACCGATGAATTACAATCTTTTTTTTTCAACAGAAATTCATCATTAACAGCAGCTGTTTAAAAGACGCCATTTTTGTCACGCACACTGCTACAAACGTATACCTACATTATATACGCACACACACAAATATTATCGGCCGACAGCTGGCGGGGGGTCCGGCATGCCAAAAATGTCGGAAGCGTCCTGCCGATATCGGCAGTTCGATGGTGCCTCGGACAAAAACTGTTGTAGGAGAGTGCCATCTGCATTAAATCCGCAATTTTTGCGTTTTATATCGTTTTTTAGTAATAATGATCTATTAAATACATAAATAAAGACCTGGAAGCGCATAAAACTTACATTTTACATCCTTCCTACATCCGATATCGGATCGGATAATGTGAAAACGGCCTTAGGAGTATATTTGATATGAGGAGCATTTGAAACTAAGAAGTGAGGCCAAGGTAGGTAAGCAGCAGTGGCGGCTGGTAAAAATTTCAACCAGGCAACACCAAGCAAAAGAACCTACCTTTACATTAGGTATTTTACTAGTAGGTAATCAATTTTGGGCAAGCCGGTGGGAATCGGCTTGTATGGATCAGCCGCTGCTGGTAAGCAGTAAGTTTAACATACCTAAGTAGGTACATATACCAATACTTCTCGAAAATTGTGAGAAATGCAGACGAAAAGCTAGAAGAGGGGATCCTCAGTAGTGGCCAGTTATAAGTATGAAAGGTAAGGCGTGACGAAAGTGGCTATACTTGAACGTTTACTAAAGTAAATACTTCTCAGAAATATTCGGGCGTAACAGCATATTCCTGATCCCATTTTAAAACTAAAATGTCATATAGATAAAATTGGCTGGATTTCGCCTACTTTCAGAGTTATTACCAATTAAAAAAATGTTTTTCCCCTCACTAGCTCGGAAACACGTGTTTTGTCCTTTAATACCAGCGGGTAAGAACGCATTTTATCCACTAGTGGATTAAGTAATTTGACATTAAATAGAGGCAAATTTTCTGCTTTAAAATTGATAAAAGTGGGTTAATCTAGTGATGAAGATGTTTTTTACCACCTGTGGAACTACTGGAAGCAGTGATAAAGGCGTTTTTTGCGTTGTACTTTCCTCGCTATAGTGAGGGGAAAAATTTTGTGTTACACACGAGTGCAAATGTATTTTACTTCTCGTGTGTTGAAAAACTCGCAAGCTCAGGATTTTATTCTCGAACCACTCGCTTCGCTCGTGGTTCAACTAAAGAATCCATTCGCTTGCTCGTTTTTCAATTCCACACTCGGCGTTAAAATACAACTTTGCACTCTTTTATGACAAATAACTACTTATTCTTAATGTTACTCAGTATAAAAGGCTTTTTTAACGACGCTGATGCCTTTATAGAGAATAGTCTCACTATCCTCATTGATGGATGACAAAAAGTGAGAAGTATAAGAACCTTTCAAAAATGAGGTTTTTAGAAAAAAAACGTCAAGGGTCATTTTAAGTGCCAGTTATATTAATAACATTTACTTTTTATGTGAAAATACATTCAAAAATAGTACAAAAAATAACAAAATAGTACAATAAGATTTTCTCATCTGTATTTAATTTTTTTTCTTGCTTATGGCCTGAGAAATACATGGTTAAAATCTCTCGAAATGCTCACCAGCATCGTGTATAATATGTATGGTGTTTACTGTTGACGATTTAATGTGACAGTTTTATGTCTAAGCATCTGTCAAAAATGTAATATTTACTGTGATATAGTGTCACGAGGATTACAAGTCTATTTTTGTGCCATAATTTACTATTGAATTTGCCTACAGTGCCAAGTGCTCATCAAATAAAAACGATGATAGCTCACGACCTAGCAATATTATTGGATATTGCTTTTATAGGACGACAAAGTTATTGTTTTACTGCCTCGTAAAGTATTGATACCTGAGAACTAGAATCCAGCACGGGAAGCATGGTCGCGCGATAGACGATAAAATATCAGGCCGTCCCTATCGCACTTACAAATAGTGCGATAGGGACGGCCTGCTATTTTATCGTCTATCGCGCGACCATGCTTCCCGTGCTGCAACGATATGCAAGCATGGTCGCGCGATAAACGATAAAACATCAGGCCGTCCCTATCGCACTTACAAATAGTGCGAAAGAGACCATGCTTGCCTGCCTGTGTGCGTAGCCGAACGCCCAAACGCTTCACGATTCGCTCACGATTCGTTCACGATTCGTTCACGATTCGCTCACGATTCGTGACCGTTTCGTGAAGCGTTTGTGCATTCGGGTACGCACACTGGTTCTAGTTAGGATTTCCAAGGCACGAGTCTTAAGTAAGTAGGTTCAGTAAACGGCCATAAAGAATGCACATTGGTTTTTCGTCTTCGTAGAACGTTGTCTCTTTCTTGCTTATGTGACGTTAATTATCTCTTTCCAAAAACCGATGTGCAGTTGTGCACTCTTTATGGCCGTTTACTCTATATACCTAACCTTCGCTACCAAGTAAAACACAATATTTTTCAAATATTGATCTATTTTGTCTTTATAAATAGATTTTGAAATCTTCTCACCCACCCACCAATTGGGTGGTCTGTGGAGCCGGCGTAGCTTTATTTGACGTTCATATGCGCATTGTAATATGCTTACTTGAAAAATAAATATTTCATTTTCATTAAATATATAATTTTCATTTGAAATAGGTAGGGTATTTATTTACCCAGTTTACTTGTATGTATAAAATACAAGTAATTACCTTCTGACTTATTGTAATGTTCGTCAACTTAGTCATTTACGAGTAACCTCAGTGTCGACACGTGGCAGATAAACATTCTATGTTTATTATGCATTATTTGCATTAATAATCACAATGCAATCCCGTGTGCGCAAAGCCGCGCTATTTATAACACGATACCTATCTTTGCTGAGCTATAATCAGAAACTAGTAAAAATAAGACTGACAACGCTACAGTGCCAATTTCATTTTTGTTTTATTTATTGACTGTCAACTAGCTGCTATAAGAAAACAAGAGCTTCCAAATTAACGGCATTAAATAAAAATATGCTTATTTTTATTATTCTACGACATATGTTGCGCATTTTGTAACAGAAAAGTTTTATTTGGTCAAAACAAAAATTTACATCTACACTCAGAGACGACAATGGAAATGGTTATTTTGTTTAAATAATTTTGAAATTCAAAGCTAAAAAATATAGTAAACATATTAATTTGTGATACATTATGTAGACATACACATAGAAAGGCTTTATTTAATATCACATTACAGTGTTAAAATTATAACCTAACCACAAAATTAAAATTTTGAAAAAACCCCCGACTGCGACATAGTTGACCGATTTTCATGAAACATGACTAAGAACACTCCCGACTAACTCAGCTTTCAGACAAAAATGCCAAATGGAGCTACGATGCCACAGACAGACACACACACAGACAGACAGACAAACAGACAGACAGACAGACAGACAGACAGACACGTCAAACTTATAACACCCCTTCGTTTTTGCGTCGGGGGTTAAAAATGAGTGGAACAAACAGCTACCTATTAAAAAGGGCAGCGACTCAGCGTAAATAATGTTGCAGTAAATGTACATGTAATGATCATCCCCAAAACAATGCAAGTTGGCATGAGTTGAAGCATCGCGCTACTTAACAAATCGATTTTCAGAGAATTTTGCAGTTACAAGTCTTCTCTATTCACCAGCCTCTACTGTAATATAATGCATTATGAATATATTTCCATTAACGGCTCTGTTTATAGAAGGATGTTTCCATTGTATTTTATCTCTGGTTTGTTTTCGTCAGTGAGATGACTTGATTTATCAATAGGTAAGTTTAATAATTTTCTATAGTACAGATAATAACTTAATTAAATCACCGGGTTGTAAAAGAAAAATAGATTGTGCACTAGATGAAAAAGTGTTAATAGCTCGACTGAAATTAATGCTTTCATCACTAGGAAGGTTTATTTTAGACCTACTGTTAGAGTCTGTGAAAAATTAAAAATTTGAAAAAACCCCCGACCACGACAAAGTTGACCGATTTTTATGAAACATGGCTAAGAACACTCCTGACTAACTCAGCTTTCAAACAAAACAAAAATCGAAATCGGTTCATCCGTTCGGGAGCTACGATGCCACAGATAGACACACACACAGACAGACAGACTAACAGGCAAACAGACAAACAGACAGACAGACAGACAGAACGACAGACATACACACAGACAGAAACATGGCATTTCTATGAAAAACTCCCGACTAACATAGCTTTCAAACAAAAAAAAAATCGAAATCGGTTTATCCGTTCGGGAGCTACGATGCCACAGACAGACACACACACAGACTAACAGACAGACAGACACGTCAAACTTATAACACCCCGTCGTTTTTGCGTCGGGGCTTAAAAAAAGAAGAGTCGTAGTATATGAGCTCCCTACATTTAAAAAACTTTTCTCTTGGCCCACATAATAATACTTAACATTTATTTCAGACTTTACAAATCTATATAATCTCCCAACACCATCTCTTCGTGTTGTTTGCTGTTGACTGTACTTTGATACCATGTGTGGTTCGCCTGGATTGTCCATCTCATCACCTGAGAATGACGGAATCACATGACAAACACATTGCATGTTTTTGTAATATAATGTAATCAAAACAGGAACATAGTTGAATCATTTTAATAGCGTTGGGCTCTTTTACCATTTTTAGGGTTCCGTAGTCAACTAGGAACCCTTATAGTTTCGCCATGTCTGTCTGTCTGTCTGTCTGTCTGTCCGTCCGTCCGTCCGTCCGTCCGTCCGTCCGTCCGTCCGTCCGTCCGTCCGTCCGTCCGTCCGTCCGTCCGTCCGTCCGTCCGTCCGCGGATAATCTCAGTAACCGTAAGCACTAGAAAGCTGAAATTTTGTACCAATATGTATATCAATCACGCCAACAAAGTGCAAAAGTAAAAAATGGAAAAAAATGTTTTATTAGGGTATACCCCCCCTACATGTAAAGTGGGGGCTGATATTTTTTTACATTCCAACCCCAACGTGTGATATATTGTTGGATAGGTATTTAAAAATGAATAAGGGTTTACTAAGATCGTTTTTTGATAATATTAATATTTTCGGAAATAATCGCTTCTAAAGGAAAAAAAAATGCGTCCCCCCCCCTCTAACTTTTGAACCATATGATTAAAAAATATGAAAAAAATCACAAAAGTAGAACTTTATAAAGTCTTTCTAGGAAAATTGTTTTGAACTTGATAGGTTCAGTAGTTTTTGAGAAAAATACGAAAAACTACGGAACCCTACACTGAGCGTGGCCCGACACGCTCTTGGCCGGTTTTTTACATATGGTGGCAAACAAGCATACGGCCCGACTGATGTTAAGCAGCTACCGTAGCTTATGAGTGAAAATTATTTATCAGCAAGGCAACATGTAGAGAGGCAATTCTAATACATACCTACATTTTATGTATATATTAGGTTTATATAAGTACCTACGTGAATTACGTGATAGTTTGGATTCGAATTCTTTAAAATAAAATGTTGCGTACAATTGTTATTGTGATATAGGCATTAGTTAACAGTTATCAATTCCTTTATACTACTAAAATGTATCCTGCTTATGTCATGTTATTGTACCTTATGAAATAAAATAAAATAAATACCTATAAGGAACATCAATGATGTCACAATTAACATCATAAATACCTTCTGCAGTTTGACCTAGCCTCAAACTAAATAAGTTTTTTTGTAAAAAGGTCATTTTTGGCACTAGCTTTTATCGCCGACTGTACCTTTCTTTCAGCAGTCATCTACTGCTCTCCGAGACGTTTCTAAAAACCCCTTACTCGATGGGGATACGACGTTTCATGACAGAGTGCCCATGACCACCTTCCTGATCCATCATCAGATCAGCTCCATGATACCATAATATTGCATTGTCATGTGATTTACATATGTGTGCAAAATTTCAGCCCAATCGGAAACCGGGAAGTGGGTCAAATTTAGCTTCTACGTTTTGACGCACACTAACATACTAACAAGGCAAATTAAATAGTCATTTGTTATACAAGGGGCAAAGTTGTATTTTAACGCCGAGTGTGGAATTGAAAAACGAGTAAGTGAAAGGATTCTATAGTTGAACCACGAGCGAAGCGAGTTGTTCGAGAATAGAATTCTAAACTTAGTGAGTTTTTCAATACACGAGAAGTAAAATACATTTGCACCCGAGTGTAACACAAAACTTTTCCCCTCACTATAGCGAGGAAACTACAACTACAAAAAATGCGTTTATCACTGCTTCCGGTAGTTCCACAGGTGGTAAATCATCTTTATTATTAGATTCACCTACTTTTTAGGGTTCCGTAGTCAACTAGGAACCCTTATAGTTTCGCCATGTCTGTCTGTCCGTCCGTCCGTCCGTCCGTCCGTCCGTCCGTCCGTCCGTCCGTCCGTCCGTCCGTCCGTCCGTCCGTCCGCGGATAATCTCAGTAACCGTAAGCACTAGAAAGCTGAAACTTGGTACCAATATGTATATCAATCACGCCAACAAAGTGCAAAAATAAAAAATGAAAAAAAATGTTTTATTATGGTACCCCCCCTACATGTAAAGTGGGGGCTGATATTTTTTTTCATTCCCACCATAACGTGTGATATATTGTTGGATAGGTTTAAAAAATGGATAAGGGTTTACTAAGACCGTTTTTTGATAATATTAATATTTTCGGAAATAATCGCTCCTAAAGGAAAAAAAAGTGCGTCCCCCCCCTCTAACTTTTGAACCATATGTTTAAAAAATATGAAAAAAATCACAAAAGTAGACTTTATAAAGACTTTCTAGGAAAATTGTTTTGAACTTGATAGGTTCAGTAGTTTTTGAGAAAAATACGGAAAACTACGGAACCCTACACTGAGCGTGGCCCGACACGCTCTTGGCCGGTTTATCAATTTTAAAGCAGTTATTTTGACTTTATTCAAGGTCAAATCACTTTACCCACTAGTGGATAAAATGCGTTTTTACCCGCTGGTATTAAAGGACAAAACACGTGTTTCCGAGTTAGTGTACGTTGTACCTAATATGGGGACTACCGGAATTATTCGAACTTTAAAATAAGATGTGGGTCGGATATGTCTGTGTTAAAAGCGACGTGTCTAAACTAAAACCTCACTTTGACACTGGCATACTCAATCCATATCTTGTCTCGAATTTAGAACAATTTGACGTATTTTTTCGAATCACTGCGTTCTTTCATAGAAATTGCCGTCCTACCTATGGTCACATCTCGGACACTGGCGATCAAATATATGAACGAGGCGCGTTCCTAGCACGCTCTAGCTCGTGTAGGTGAACGCGTACCATGCTTGTGTGAGTGAGATATGACAGGTCGACTATTCGCGTTTTTGACAGGCGGTAACTGTGAGGTAACCGAGAGGGGGTGGGCGGCGCTTTCAGCGGGGAGCGGGAGTGGCCATACTGTACGATAGTACTCTTTATTATACTGTTCTATGGTATAATTATGTATAGAGTGTAATCGATGCGTATTGACAGGCCGTGACATTTGCACGCTAGTCATGCTTGTCTGCTGTGCTTTTAAACCGTCTGATGAACAGTTATACAGAACCAAAACTAATCAGGTGTGAGCTATTTAAAATTACCTACTGTATTGCGCGTATTGTTTAGGTACGTCAGTTAGGTACGTTCTCAATACCAAAGAGGATCGAGTATTATAGAGAGTTACTGTCAAAGTAAAACGTAATGTAATCACAGTCCATAGACAGTCATCTCTCGACACAAGCTTAAAGCTTTTGAACCTCGGTTTTGACAATTTGGCCCATACTGTTAGCTTGATGTGTGTTAAAATGTCAAATATTAATATTAGAGCCATCTAGCCGAGCGTTCCCCAACGGTGTAACGCCATCTAGGCCACCGTACCTACCCTTTTCTCTATGGCTTTGAGGTACGTTTTTTCTTAGACCTTATCCGCCTATACGAAGTTACATAATATATGTCTTTGTCAATACTGAATACTCAAATCTTTGAAAATGAAAATGAAATATTTATTTTTCAAGTAGGCATATTACAATGCGCATATGAACGTCAAATAAAGCTACGCCGGCTCTAACCCTACGCCTCAGCCTCGAGAAGATTTCAGTCCCCCCTCAGTTGGGAGGGGGGTATCCACTATGGGACCGGCAAGAAACTCGGCGGGCAACTTCTTTTCAAAACATTACATCTTATAACTAACATGCATTAAATAACAAGATACAATTTAACATGCAAAAGTATTCATCAAAGAATATGAACAGACTAGGTACTCTATGGCAATTAATTTCAATAAATTATATTATTGCTTAATAATACGTCGTTCTTCTTCAGAGAAAACATATCAAATTGTCACAGAAGAAAAAGATAATATGAATCTCAATATCATTAAATATGTAATTTACCTACACAACATAAAATATAAAATATTTGATGTGCTTTCTTATCTGAACTGTGTCCTCTATACATAATACAATTATTTTAATTGCTATTCGTTTTTTGTAGTTTCTGGTTCGGGCCATGCATGTTTGTCTGTCAAATAGTCCTCGACTCTGTAATAAGCCTTTAACATCAATGATTTTTTTAAGTAGTTCTTAAGAGCTGGGAGGGGTAATCTCAAAGCAGTGTCAGGTAACTTATTATAAAAATGAATGCATTGCCCAACAAATGACTTCTGTACTTTACGGACACGAAACTTCTTTATGGCAAGCTTATTTTTGTTTCTAGTGTTATAATTATGGATATCAGAATTCTTAGTGAAACAGTCTAAATTCTTAACAACATAAATTATACTATCATAAATGTATTGGGAAGCTACAGTTAAGATATTAATTTCTTTGAAGAGTTCTCTTACTGATTCACGTGTTCCTAAGTTGTAAATAGAACGAATGGCTCTCTTTTGTAATACAAAGATAGTCTGTATGTCAGCTGCTTTGCCCCAAACCAGAATACCGTATGACATTACACTGTGAAAATAACTATGATACACTAGGCGAGCTGTCTCAACATTAGTCAGTTGCCTGATTCTCCTAACGGCGTATGCGGCTGAACTTAATTTGCTTGCTAGTTTCCTTATATGAGGACTCCATTGTAGATTTTTGTCCAATGTTAAGCCAAGGAACAGTGTTGTATCTACCATCTCTAAGCATTCTTTATTATGAATAAGGACATATTTTGTAACGGATACGCAGTATCAATGTCAATACAGTCTCAAACTTAGATTAAATAAATCGAAAATATGACTATTGAAGTAAGGAACAAATTAAATTAATTTATTAAATTTTTTTTTATTTGTTTTTTTTTCGTAGTATCCATTTCAATTATAGTTTATAATATGAATGAATATTCATGTCAAAAAGATAGTAATAATAAATTTCACAGTACAAATGCAAGTTTATCAATCTACAAAATTGTATATCGTTGTTTATTTTTGTTAACTTTTCTATAAAAAAGATTTTAGTAAGATTGAGAAAAAAACAAAGAGCTTATCTAGCCAAAGTACTAGCTTCAGACCTAAGTTAAATCTTCCACAATTATCATTATCAAGTATTTATTTAATTTCGTAACGAGCGACGTAATCAGTTCTCGAGATGACATTATAAAGCTCCTCAAACAGAGATTGCGTTATGTTCAGGCCTTGGTGTTGTTTGCCCGGTGACACGGCCGCTGATCAAATAAATTTGTATTTAGACTAGAAGAATTATATGTTTATACGTAAATCACGAAAGATGAATGAGTTCCTAAAAGCTGCTGTTTTTGCAGATTGGCACTTAGTTTTTAAAAAAGTATAGAAAAACCTCGTACATTTGGCACTGAGCGAGTTGGATAGGTTTTACTACTATGCACACGGTCAATGGAGTGACAAGTGACCCTGCGGCACTCTACCTAAGCCGGAGACGGAATTCGTTGATGGTTTTAGACGGTAGTCTTAATTAATTTTAGTCTATTATCGATTTTCGCCCCCATCGGATGGTATGCGTAAGTGTATTTCCTCTTTTGGGAATTTTCCCGGGGATTTTCACTAGGTACAAAACACAACCTCCCCAATCCTACATCATCAATTCATCATCCCCCTTGCGTTATCCCGGCATTTGCCTCGGCTTATAAGAACCTGGGGTCCATTTTGACAACTAATCCCAAGATTTGGCACAGACACTAAGTTTTACGAAAGCGACTGCCATCTGACCTTCCAACCCGAAGAACCTCCACTATCCTACATTATATACACAATCGATGAAAAATGTAAGTGCAAAACTGATCTTTAAAAACACCTACCTAAGGAACACTAAACATCGGCTGATATAACTGTAATTGCTTAGAAATAGAGACGAAATAAAAAATAAAGACCGCCGCAGCAAAAAATAAGAAAGAGCCGTATGCATCTATCGCAGTGATAAGTTTTTATGCTACGAAAGTTTATCACTTCATCGTTACATGAAGTTTTGTTCAATTAGACGGTTTTAGGGTTCCATAGTATCGTAAAGGAAGGTCGAGACAATTTAAAGCACCGTTTAATGACAATACGTTAGACTGGCCTAGGTTTGGAGATTACGACTTCATTTTCTATGACAGGTGCTACGGTGTACGGTGTAGTGATGTGTTTCATCAGAAAATGAAGTGCGAAAAGCTTTGGCCGGTCAGAAGCTGGTCTAATGTCCATCCTTAAAGCGTTCTTTGAGCTTTCCAAAAAAGTCTTTTGGTAAAAAAACGTATTTGTGCTGCCAAAACCTACTAAATAACCTCAAGTAGGGCGGTCCATAGCGGCTATGTGTGCGTAGCCGAATGCACAAACGCTCACGAAACGCTCACGACTAGGCTTGTGCCGTTTCGTTCGTTGATCGGAGCGCTCCGATCTCGTTCAATCGCTCCCACGAACTAGTTCGCTCTTTTAGGTCTTTTGCTCATTTAGTTCAGCCAGACCAGCGACCACTGCGGTCGGAAATATCAGAACGAATGGGACCGAATAGTGTCAAAATGATACGAATAGTCCAGAGATAGTAACATTCCGGGCCGAAAGGTTGTAAGTAAACGAAGTTCAATATGAAAACTTGACGTTTTTTGTTGCTCTGCTAAGTAGCTCTCGCTCTCGGTCGGCGCAGTCACACACTTGTTCTCGATCCAAACCGCTCGCGCTCGCCGATCCTATACTGAACTAAATGAGCAAGAAAGATTCAGTTCATTTCGGTCACTGATGGGATTTTATTCCTAACAGTTCATAGTTCGTGAACGACACAAGCCTACTCACGACAATATCTCTTTCGTAGCTATCGCTCTTGAGTATTGGCGCGACAGAGCTGTTGCGAACGCAACCTTTTATTTGTATAGAGCTTACTTATCGCTCGGCTATTTCCGTAAGATTCATAAAGAGCGAATAGGAGCGTACCACCTATGATGTATCGCGGCCAATGAGAGCACCTAACCTATTATATATTCTGTGACCTAACTTAGCTAACCTTTTTTAACCGCTCAAATCTTGCAACGACTCTTTCATCATCTTCGCTACCTTAAACACCATTCCATACTTAACCGTTTTAGTCAAGTCACCCTTTGTAAACCAGCACCTATTTGAAATACATTATAGTCTACTTATATTGAAGTTTTTATAAGTCGTCGGCTCCTGATCCTGCACGGCGGCTACAGAGCCAAACTACCTTTCTGCGGCGTTTCGATTTCGTATCGCGTCGCAGAAATGCCATTCGTCTATGGGGCATGGACTACCTTACTTGAGGATCTTTAGTAGGTTTTAACATGACACGTTCGTGGCTATGGCTATGGCATAGCCACGAACGTGTAACCACGACCGCGGAACCCTACACAGCACGGAGCTGGCCGGTCTTTATCGCCTGCATGGACCGCCCGCCGCGCTCGCTGGGTGCCAACAAATACCTATTACTATTAAATAACGTCTATTGGAGTCTATTGGAGTTGAAACGTCAACACAATAGTGATAATAGAATAGGGAACTTGACATATATACGACGGGCAGTCAGAAAGGGTAAGAGTGATCATTTTTTTTGTGTTTTCTTAAGTGGCAATAAAGTATATTTTAAGACGATACAGGAGGGGTCAATTCTCATACAAACGCTCTCGACTAGTTTTTGAAGATAGAGCAATGATTTTTTTCAACACAGATTATTATTATTTTTGTCTGTGTCGGACCGTTTTGATTTGTATGATATTCTTATTTTTAAAAACGCTAGAGCCCATCAAATATTTCCAAAAACGGCCTTATTGATTATGGCGCAAAAAAGGTGTCATATTCAAAACTAATTAGCCAAAAAAACTAAACGGTCCGATACAGATTATTTCATTGTTATTCAGACTCTCAAATCTCGTTACGATTGATTAAGTTTTAAGGAGGAAACAGTCGAGAGCGGAACCTCGATTTTAAAGATTTTTTCGCTATATCTTTTAACCGAGTTGTTCTCAGTTGTACACTAGTATATTTAAGTAAAATTCCCCAATTGAAAGGGGTCCTTTCCATTTTAGAATTTTCGCTGCGGTTTTAATTTTAGCACAATTATTGCAAAAGTGCCGATTATGTGTCACATTCAATAAAAGATTAAGATTTTAAATTAAAAATTTAGAGGAAACAAACAAATTTTGTAATACCTACCTTGAAAGTATGTTATGAGAGAATAGCACGTAATTTACAGTAACTTTGCACTAAGCATCAAGCCTACGTATTTACGTTACGTACTCGTTCGCTATTTGTGAAAATAGCTCCACTCCACTATACCTGCACCTACTAATATGCAAGAATACTTAATAGGTGATGTAAGAATGAGGGTAGATCGCGCGTTGTCTACGCAACATTGACATCCACCCGCCGTCTTCAGATTCCCGTGGTCATCACGCACTGCGTCGAAATATCGGGACCTCAAAAAAATCAAAAACGTAATTACGGTCTATATCCCGGTCAGTATAAGTCCAATGTCCAAGAATGCACAGTCAGCCAAGAAAGTTGTAAACCACTTTTCGACTCTATTTTTACTTAACTTGATGCAAAAACGACGATAACGATAAGTTTGAAGTGTCTGTCTGTGTCTGTCTGTTTGTCTGTCTGTCTGTGTGTGTGTATGTTTGTGGCATCGTAGCTCCCGAACGGATGAACCGATTTAGACTTAGTTTTTTTTGTTCTTAGCCATGTTTCATGAAAATCGGTCTATTTTGTGGTTTTAGATACATAAGGTCGAAAAATGGTAAACCACTTTTTTGGCTGACTGTACATGGGTGGAGTGTTTTCCTAAGCAAACCCGACGCTGACGTCGACCTGAGTTGACGCAATGTCCACAAATGTCCGCACAATGTCCGCAATGCCTGGACAAACAGGTCGTAACTTCTGTTCGATTGCCCACGCGTTTGTTTACCCCTCGGGGGTCGCCTTACCAATACTTTATGTACTGTTCGCAGAAAGAAGAGTCGTGGGTTCAATATATTCCACGACTCTTCACTTTCCGAACAAACTCTACCTCAGCAATTCCCTAAAAGTTTGTACATTTGTATCACGTTTTTGATTTTGATAAAAATTGGTAGGCTGATAGAGTCCATGATGCTGAGCAAGATCCACTAGGTTTTCCAAAATGTCCTAGTAGTTTGTACTTTGTATGAAATTTTCCTTTTTGTTACCGCAAATGTATAGAAATCTGGTAACAAAAAAGTAAGGTTTCATACAAACTACCTAGGACATTTTGGGAAACCTAGTGGATCTTGCTCAGCATCATGGACTCTGTCAGCTTACCAATTTTTATCAAAATCAAAGACGTGATCCAAATGTACAAAATTTTCGGGAATTGCTCACCTATTTATCCAGCCAGACTAATATTATAAATGGGAAACTGTGTGTGTCTGTTTGTTTATCCGTCTTTCACGGTGAAACGGAGCGACGAATTGACGTAATTTTTTACGTGGAGATAGACGAATTGACGTGATTTTTACGTTGAGATAGTTAAAGGGATGGAGAGTGACATAGACTACATACGTTTGTATTTACTATTAGAGAGAAGAGCACATGAGATGAGACACGGTTTTCGCATAGTCATGTCTTCAAATAGCTAAGCTTCACCTCGCCTAAGTAACTCACAGAATTGGACACACAGATGTCATATAAACCATAGATCAAGCAAACGTATCTACTTAGCGTGTCAAATGAACTCAGTGAAATCCACTGAGTTGTCCGTCTTTAATCGCAGCTTGCAGCTTTCGGGCGTCAATTTTTGTAAGTTGAAGTCAACAAAAACATTAAAAATGCCTCGTTACATGATATTTAATTGCAACAACATAAAACTTATCAACACTCAAGGGCCTGAGACATATTTAAAATCACAGGCAAGTTAACAACTTCAGTACAAAATCTGACACGCTCGGCCGCCATACAAATAAATGAACTCGTTTCTTCTATCTAAATCTAATTCTGTGATTGGACAAATGTTGACAAAACCGCTTTAAGCTTACAAATATTGACTATAGGTATTTGAAGACATGACTATGCAAAAACCGTGTCTCATCTCATGTGCTCTTCTCGGGGCAATTCTCGACTGGGGGACAAATGTAACTGGTCCATTTTTAGGGTTCCGTAGTGAACTAGGAACCCTTATAGTTTCGCCATGTCTGTCTGTCTGTCTGTCCGTCCGTCCGTCCGTCCATTCGCGGATAATCTCAATGACCTTTAGTACTAGAAAGCTGAAATTTTGTATCTACATGTGTATCAATTACGCCGATAAAGTGGTAAAATAAAAAGTGAAAAAAAAAATGTTTTGTTAGGGTACCCCCCCTACATGTAAAGTGGGGACTGATTTTGTTTTCATTCCAACCCCAACGTATGATATATTGTTGGATAGGTATTTAAAAATGAATAAGGGTTTCCTAAAATCGTTTTTTGATAATATTAATATTTTCGGAAATAATCGCTCCTAAAGGAAAAAAAAAGTGTGTTCCCCCCTCTAACTTTTGAACCATATGTTTGAAAAATATGAAAAAAAATCACAAATTTAGAACTTTATAAAGACTTTCTAGGAAAATTGTTTTGAACTTGATAGGTTCAGTAGTTTTTGAGAAAAATAGGGAAAACTACGGAACCCTATACTGAGCGTGGCCCGACACGCGTTTTACAATGTTTGCATTATTAGGTACCTATCGATTTCCACAGACTCCAAATTCAGAACAGAACAAAGTTAGTTACTTATTCAACTTTATGAGTAGTTTATGATTATTGACAAATACCTATTTTAACAGCACCGTCAGTCAAACGTGCTTTGAATTGAATAGTGATGTGCATTTGTTATAAATACTTATCGATACTTTGTATTCTTGTAACAAACCGAATATTTTCGTTACAAGGAAATATTCGCGTTTTATTTTTAGACATGTTCAATTGTTCAGTTCAATATTTCGCACTCGAATGTCATTGTATATCATTCTTATTTTTAAGAACATTATGAGTCATCAATGTCATCATATTGCAGTAACTACGTTATTTGACTTAACGGTGGTATAATTATTTTGAAATAGTATACAATAGTCGTTTAATTTATGGTACCTATGTAATTTGGATATTTTAGTAACTAAGTAGTTTGTTTAGTTGTTTACTGAGCTCAGTATCAATAGCAATAGAGTGACATATAATTCATAGACTATACTTCTATATTATGCTAATTAACACATATTGTTAAATATATGTTAGAATTAAAGAAACCGTAGCTTTTCCCCGCGGCTTCGCTCGCGTTAAATCCGAAAATTGCGGAATGCTTCATACAAACTTCCACCCCCCATTCTAAGGAAGTGGGGGGTTAGAAAGAGACAAAAAGTAGCCTATGTCACTCTCCATCCCTTCAACTATCTCGACTTAAAAAATCACGTCAATTTGTCGCTCCGTTTTGCCGTGAAAAATGGAGAAACAGACACACACTTTCCCATATATGATATAATGGATTTAATCACTTTATGCCAATATAGCCAACTTCAAGTTAAGTAAAGTACTGTTGAGCAGTTTTTACACGTTTAATATCGAGTTATACTATAATTATAACGTACGCCGTTTCGAGCCGATTGTTTCCAATAAACAGGTATTAAATCAACTAAAAAGACCTATGTGCCTACGGTTTCCATATTGATATAAGACTTTATAGAAATGTGTGGTAGCTACTTAGTCAGTCGCACTCTGGGAAACATACACAATACTCTTTTATTTCACAACCGGCCGTTTTTAACTTGAACTTTAGTATACGGTAAGTTATGTTCGTTCAGTAACCTTCATGTACAGTCAAGTGTAAAAATATGGGTGCGTACAACTTATCAAAAATATGTCCCATAGCACTTTATGTCGGCGGAATAAGGTCTCGGTACATATTTTTGAGCGGATAAAATCGATACGTATTTTTGCACTTGACTGTACCTATAGATGATATAAACGAAAATGATTTTAATTTCTATCAATTAATTCATAATGTGTCATTATCTGAGAATATGGCCATAAACACATAATAATAGTGAATTATAAATATAACTACATATTTATGATAATATTTTAAAAATAGATATATATGTATTTAAGTAAACACTTACCCCCTTATTCATAAACGTTCAAGCGGTTCAAGTTATCAAATCGATAAAATTCATTTTTCCTATTCGGACGTATTGGTGTGATAGAAAGAGACAAACGAACTTTATCGGCTTGATAACTTTAGTGGACATTTATGAATAATGGGGTTAATAATTTGGGTAGGTGATTTAAAGTGGTAATTTGGTCTGAATACTGAAGTTTCAAACGTGAAATTACGATTGTGGTCAAAGAGAGAGTTCACTAACTTCAGATCACTAAATAACAAAAATAAACACAGTATTTCAATTATAAATGTAATATAAAAATATATTGAAGGAAAAGAGCTTTGTTTATTTACGATATTCTACCTCATTGTAATTTGTAACGGGTTCGTTAGAGTATTAAAGACGTAACCTTGACGATAAATAACGCTATTGTATTCACTATAAAATATTTATAATTTAGGTACTATTGTTTTGAATTAAATTCGAATAATGAAGTTTTCAATACTAGTTTAGTTACGAAATATTTTTTTATCAGAACGCTGTCACGGTAGATTATCCATAACAATATACTTTTCCCCTCACTAGCTCGGAAACACGTGTTTTGTCTTTTAATACCAGCGGGTAAAAACGCATTTTATCCACTAGTGGGTAAAGTAATTTGACCTTGAATAAAGTCAAATTAACTGCTTTAAAATTGATAAAAGTAGGTGAATCTAGTAATAAAGATGATTTACCACCTGTGGAACTACTGGAAGCAGTGATAAACGCATTTTTTGCGTTGTAGTTTCCTCGCTATAGCGAGGGGAAAAGTTTTGTGTTACACTCGGGTGCAAATGTATTTTACATCTCGTGTGTTAAAAAACTCGCAAGTTCAGGATTCTATTCTCGAACCACTCGCTTCGCTCGTGGTTCAACTATAAAATCCTTTCACTTGCTCGTTTTTCAATTCCACACTCGGCGTTAAAATACGACTTTGCCCCCTTGTATAACAAATAACTATTTGTCCTAAACTGACAGATGACATATTATAATCACTTAGTGAGATATTTGTTATAGAGGGCAGAGACTTTATCATAGCAACTGTTTATAAAAAAAACTGTAATTTACATTGTAAAAATAAATCACTTTTTGGATAACTCGGAACAGGAACACTGACGGCAACATGCATAATAACACCCCTAGATATAGAATTCTTAATTCACTTACCATCGGGCGACCCAATCGACCCACATGCTTATTTACAACATAGTATTTAAAAAAAACAACTTCTTGAGAGCTTACGATTATGTGACGTTATCTGGGTAAAGAGACCTTATTGTCGATGGCGCGTATTTAGCCGCCTTTACACAGTCGCTCTATCGCGCGTTCCCGGAGCGTACAGGATAGCGCGCGGTTAAGCCTGTGCGCGCAATCGCGTTTTGAGAACGAAAAGAGCGTGCGTGTAAAGGCTAATCGTGCGCGATATACTGGTTATCTTATACTTTTAAACGAGCAATTCTTGTATATTTATTTATTTATTTATTTATTTATATATATATTTATTTACACTGACGATCTCGGAAACCGCTCTAACGATTTCGCAGAAATTTGTTATGTGGGGGTTTTTGGGGTGAAAAATCGGTCTAACTTATCCTTAGGTCCCGGAAAACGCGAATTTTCGAGTTTTCATGCGTTTTTCTTCGCGCGCCATCTCGTGTGCAGTAGTTATACTGTTAAGACAGAATTCTTTCGGTCGATGTAAGTACTATTTATTGCAAACACTAGATGGCGACACAGGTCAAGGCTAAAACGAATAGAAAATACACTATTTGAGTTTTTGTGGCGAAATGCGCGCCATCTCGTGTGGAGTAGTTGTGTTGTTAAGGCTGAGAATTCTTTCGCTCGATGTAGGTACTATTCATTTTTGAACTAGATGGCGACACATGTCAAGGATACGAAACAGAACCGAGCGAAGCTCGGTTGCCCAGATATTATTGTTATTAATAGTATCGATTTATAAAGAGCAAGTAATTCAACCACTAATTATTTAGTCCACGAGCGTGTGTCCGCCATCTTGCGCGCGCGAATGAACGTACGTGTAAAGACAACCTCAACCACGCGATTGCGCGTCCGCTCCAGCGCACGCAATCGCGCGTTCTTTCCCTTCCCCTCCCGTCGTCTTTACACGCGCATTATTTCAGACGCGATTGCGCAATCACGCGCGATAGAGCGTCTGTGTAAAGGCGGCTTTTGTATACGAGCATCGCTCATAACGCCGCAAGCGCCATCGACTATAAGGTCCCTTTACCTAGATAACGTCACATATTTTCATTTCAAGGCTAAAATATACTATTCACTTAGTAGATTTATTTGTGTGCGCCTCGCTAATTAGTATTGGAGGAGCTTCTTAGTGGTAATGAGTATTACATAACTTGCCAGACTAGGGATTGGCCGTCTATTATTAGTTTAAATTAGCATATTTAATAGTGCCACATTCATTCAATGACAGCCGATATTACCGTAATTGGTAAAATGATTTTTGACTTTTTAAACCTTCTCCGCTATAATTAAAAATTAATTTACTTAATTATTTATTGTTGGTTAGAGTTTTTTAATTAGCCTGTTTTTGGCCAGCGCCGCAAAGACCGATAACCCGGAAGTCATTTTGAGTGATATAATTGTAGCTATTTGTATCAATGAAAGCGTGTACACATATTTATGGCAATTTGTTCACGTCTATTTTTAATACCTTGATTGTACATAGCAACATCTGGCCCGAGGACATCAATTTAAAAAAAAGGATCCCATCCACAAATATGTATTAATATACAATTTTTTGTCGAAAAGAAAATTTTCGATACAGTATGTCCGATTAAGCTTTAGTCCGTTTTCACATTATCCGATCCGATATCGGATGTCGGAAGGATATGAATGGAAAAAATCCAAGATGGCGCCTGTAATGTTTTATGTAAGTATAGATATATTTGTTAATAATTATTTTATTTATTATGTTTACTTAATGGATTCTATTTTTTTTATTTAATAAATAGGCAGGCAATAAAAAAAACGGATAAAGCCTGTATCCAGACTATCCAGTGATCACTTTGACTGTTAAACCGAGTTGTAGAAGAAGGAAAAATAGTGAAAGAAAGCGTTTACTTAATTTTTTATCGATAAAAACTATGTTTAAGAAATCATAAAACATTGGGTTGGTTATAAATAGCTGCCAGTGTTAACTGTACAGTAATCAAGTATTAATTACGAGGAGTGCATCGCGTCCGCTCAACGAGATAATTGAATCACGACGTAATATGATTGCTGACAGCGGAGTCATGTCAGGGTGTCTGGTGTCAATCGTGTTATTTATCATTCATGAAATGTTTTGTTTCGAGTAAGTCCGTTTTCATATTATCGGATCCGATATCGGATGTTGGAGGGATTTCAATGGAAAAAATCTAAAATGGCACCTGTAATGTATGGAATATCAGTCCTACATCCGATATCGGATCGGATAATGTGAAATGAAAACGCACTAAGTGTGGAAAAATAAAGTTTGTGTAGTTATGCAGGCAACAACTTTTCGACAAGTACCTATTGCATGTAAATTATATTACAATGTTACTTATTATTTAAAAGTACCTAAACTTTGTAGGTATGTATGTATACCTTAGAAACAATATGCAGTTAACATTTAAATTTCGACAGGAACTAGGTATAAAAAATAATAAAGAGAAAAATACATTATTTTCAGACAAAGAGACAAACCATAGATTTAGAAAATGGTTCCTTAAAATTGCACTCTTGTCACATAATCGCACAAAGATGCAATAAAATTCCCACTGCACAAAAGCTAGCATCAACTAAAAACCCTCATAAATTCGTTATTTTATTACACGTGAAGCATTGAAAAAACTTACTGGCATCTTAAGTTGCCCCTATATAAAACCACACCAGACCTTATTTATTTATTTATTTATTTGGCTACGTACCCTGACTGTATTCTCGATGGAACAATTTGTTTATCTAGTCCTATCTGTGTTTTACTAATTGCGAACCTCATCACAGCAGGTGTGGTCGATCTGGGACAGATAACATTACTTAGGCACGTTTATTGTCCTGTACCTACTGACACAGACTACTAATAAAAATATACTTATCGTGTGTCTCTGACGTATTTTGTAAGTACCTACTAAGTTCCTTGGTTTGTAGCATACACTAGTGATTTTTAAACTCGAACTCGATAAAATACGGCTAGTGAAACCTGGCCGGAACGTGGATAAAGTTAAGAGGATACGGTAGCGAAAATGCTAAAATGGAAAGGAGACAACTTGGGAATTTTAGTTAAATATACAAGTGTTAAGTATTAACTAGAGTTATCGAAAAAAAAATTGTCCATTAAGAACAACTCAGTCAAAAGATATTTCAAAAAAATCTTTAAAATCGAGGTTCCGCTCTCGACTCTTTCCTCCTTCAAAACTTAATCAATCGGAACGAAATTTGAGAATCTGTATAACAATGAAATAATCTATGTTGGACCGTTTAGCTTTTTTGGTTAATTGTTACCAATCTTGAGTATCTTTCGCCACAATCAATTTTTCGCCACAATGAAAAAGGCCGTTTTTGGAAATTTTTGATTGGCTCTAGAATCTTTAAAAAAGCAGAATATCAAAAAAATCTAAACGGTCCGACACAGATAAAAATAATAACAACCTGTGTTGAAAAAATCATTGCTCTATCTTGAAAAACCAGGGAGGAAATAGTCGAGAGCGTTTGTATGGAGAATTGACCCCTACCGTATCGTCTTAAAAATGATATGTTATCGTGTTCGACCCGTGTTGTGTCTTTAAAAATGTGTACAAAACGCGAGAACTTAAAGTGTTAAAATATACAGTGATGTCCTAAGAATAGACATTTTATCGAAAACAAGTATTACTGTTTATTTTGAAACTGATTTTGTTTAAAATTGTAATCGGTAAAAATATGTTTTTATATTTTTTTTTCTAAATTCTAAAACTCACTCATACATGAATATAAATAAAATTAAATTAAAATATTTGGAGACCTTATATGACAGATAGAGACATAGAAGTAAAGACATTATTGTTAACTCATATGCTTTGTTAAAAATATAGGTACATATTTATATATCTTTATTCCTACATAACTGACAATGAAAATAACACAAAAAATATATACGTACTCGAAAAAAAAACTATACGTCCAATAATGAGTACTAGAGAATGATCTAACTAGAAACATGTCTGTGTGATGTTGGGGCAGATAATACAAGTGTCTGCTCGGAGCCCGGCCTGCGATGGCCGCTGTTACTCAATTATCCCAATTAGCTTGATATATCCATCCGTTTCCCTGTTAACTCTATTTCTGTGTGCTTCTGTTTGAACGTGGATTTTTTTTTTATATTATTTTTTTTTCACATAAAAGTGATTGCCTTTTATGACAATAATAGCCTGCATGTATGTCGTTATAGTGCTCCCACATTTTCTGTGATACATGTTGTATACTAGGTGTGTGTGTGGTGTATGTGTTGTATGGGGGAGCACCATTAGTAGTAGGTATTAGTATGTTGTTGTAGCAATGCCGTATGCTTCAACCTCTATCATTCTGATTTTCTGCATAAAAATAAATGTTTTATTTATCAGCCTGTCCGTTTTCAATGGAAAAAATCCAAGATGACGCCTGTACTGTATGGGATATCGGTCCTACATCCAATATCGGATCGGATAATGTAAAAACGCACTAAAGATGTTTAAATTTTGAAGTAGGAGTTTAATACCATTTTGTTTATTTAATTTGTCTTAGCCCTTGGCCTGGCTCAAAGGTTGATTCGATTCTCGAGAGAATCTCGCTTGGTGACTGGTTCAAGGGTCAGATGCAGAAGGCGCTCTTGGACGCTGATACTCGTAGTTCGACGATTCCTCTCTCTGCAGCCCTGACCACCAGCTTGGACCTTGTACGCTACTGTTTTCGTAATTACATATTTTTGTTATTCTAAAATGGCCTCGCTATAGTAGACAAATATTTCTTATTGTTCAAAGGACCAATATTTTCAATAGTTCGGTGTGACGTCACAGAATAATGATGAATGAGTGATGTCAAAAGGTAAACAATACTGACAATTATAATTAGGACTTGAGTCACACGTATTCGCTATTAATAGATTGTGTTTAACTTAGCAGGCTATCGCCAGGCAAATATGGCAAGTCTGGTCCTAATCAAGATAATGAGATAGCTAATATTCGTAAATCATTTTCTATTCATGTTTCTATTTGAAGTTTACCCCTAATTTCATATAAAACATTAATTAATCGAAGTTAGTTAGTATTCTAGTCGGCCCCTCAAAAATACATAGCTTTTGGACGATAATAACGTGATCTTGACTCGTTAACCTAGATGTAGGAATAATCACGTCCTGTGTAAAAATACAACAACAGTTAACGCACGAATAGTCAACAATTAAAACTACATACAATTAAAACATCAGAACAAAACCGAAAAAAATATAGTAGGTACCTAACGAAAATATAGGCCCCCTTTTTGACAAGTGATTCTATCATATGATTATCGATATTGATAAATGTAATGTAAATGCAAAATTTATTACTTAAATACAATTTGTCTTAAAAATTTCACAAAACAATCGCAATTGGTGAGCTTATCACCTTCCGGCACTCTGCTCAAGTAGGCTAAACATAAACAGTTAATTTGTTGATTTCGCGTACTTTTTTAGAGAAACATATGTCAGTATACCTACTGTAAACTATTTTATATGTAAATACCAGCGTGACAATTGTGTCAAAGGGAATGGATCCACGACTGTAGGTACTAGTCGTTGTGTATTGTTACTCAGCCTCTCGGAACCACATCACAGTCACAGCGTTATCCTCCGATGAATAGACGATTCAATTATGTACTTACCTACAATACCTACGTTTATGCCGGTTGTATTACACTTAGATACATTCTTATAAATTTGACTCACCACAACTACTTGCCCGAAATTGAAATTACCTAACTTTGCTTAGACGATGCGTCAGCTCTGTCTTTTTATCTTAACTAGGAGAAACAAAATTAAGAAAATAAATATTGTATAACTAATATGATATAATAAGTACCGCGGACGTCTTATAAAATCATGTAGGTACTTTATATATGATTCATGTACACATATACTAATTCATTCGTATAGATTAGTGTAAAATAATTTAAGTATATTAAAATGCAATACATTATTAGTATTGTGAAACCCAACCATTTCCTTATTTTTTGCAATACTTTGACGGAAACCGCAAGTTTTTAATTATATCCCCCTATTTTTATCCACTTCCCTTAGCGATTGTATAATTTAATATCCGTCATGTCCACAACGGACAAAATTTTTCCTTTATGTTCTTTCTGTGAAATCATGAATAATTGAAATGTTATCTTCAGGACTGATCCAAATAAAAACATCAACGTGGGTCTGCGGTAAACAAATATATAAAGTGCTATTCCAATTATAATAACCGTTATTTTTCACGATTTATTATTATTATGGTAATTATGCTTGACGGTTACAGATGTACTGGGATAGAGCCAATTCTTTGTTCTGCCTGAAAGACTCATACATGAACCCTGATAGCGGTTATATTTGAAGTTTTTTGACCCAGGAAGCCAGCATAATTATATCACAAAATGATTTATGTACGATTATTTGTGTATTTTCCTTCGTAAAAGAAAAAATATTCATTCGCGTTTTCAGATTTTTACTAATAACTCTTGTAAAAACTATTTTTATTATGTTCAAAAATACTTACGTCAAAAATACATAGTTCGGTGCGCCTCATATTGTCACACAATTTTCCACGATAAAAATAAATCACAGCTTCGCACTAAAATTAACGCTTAAACACGCACAAATGCATCGTTCGTAAACATGCAGTTTCAACTTTCGAATCCTATCGGAATCTAAAAAATGCCGCGTTCCCGCGTCACTCGCCCCGCGCCGCATCTGACATTTTACACACTTTTCGAACAAAACGCGAAACTTGCACACTTTCGACTGCTTAATCGACAAGTTCACGACACTTTTGACACTCGCACAACAATCCACATGTAGTCGGTCTAATTCGGACCGTCCCCGACTTGGCAAAACTACACAAAAGCGAATAGTTTACCACCACTCTTGTACACACGTATACTGGCGTAGCGCTGTTGCCGATGTGCGAGGGAGATGGAGTGCGAGTTATCAGTGAGCTATTGAGTATTATGCGTGAGTTTCGAGTCGACGCGTTCGCGTGCGTCTTTTTTTTACGCTTGTTAAAGAACGAGACGGCGCTTAAAGGGTTTCTTGTGTTAGTGCTAAACGAAAGGGCAGTCTGATATTTAGTGCCAGTTCCTAGGGCATAGTACTTGGCGCGAGGGAGATGGCAGTGTGTGTGTCGGTTCGGCGCAGGTATCCGGATTCCCTGGTTGTGCGGCGGTGATAACGCCGGTCAGCGGTCAGCGTTGAAGCCGACCTCTATACATTATTAATAAATAATGTATAGAGATATTATATATATTATAATAATAATAAATTGAAATTGAAATTGAAATTATTTTTCACCACACCAACTGGTAAGGGCTTACTTTGCTATTCGAAAACAGATAGCAAAATTGCATTTTATCCACAAGAGTGCAAAGTAATTTCATACAAATTTTAACTTGATGTCATAAGCTGACTGGTAGAATTTACCAATAAATGATGATTTTGAATCATAAATATTGAATAGATTGATGGATGTGATTTACTTTGATGTTTTTAAGTCAGTATTTTGATCGTGTTGGTGTGGTGAAAAATGTGTTTTACTCGGTGGCAAAGTTTGTTTTACCTTCGTGCCTTGAAACCCTCGCAGCACTCAAAATTCCACTTTTTGAACCTACCTACTACCGTTCAATATTGGAATCTTTCGCTTGCTCGGGTTTCAATATTGGCACGTGCGGTTAAACAACAACTTTGCCCTCTTGTAAAACAAATAACTATTATTATAGACAAAAATAGCACGAACAGATAATTTCTGTTCAGATGAAAATTTAAAGTGACATTTAAAGTAAATTCAGTGACAATGAAGATATTGCCAACATGTTTAGAAGCTTTTTTCAGGTTGAGTCACCTTTGGCATCAACACAGTCGCCAGGGGTGCCGGATGCTGGTACTCATGGCCGGGGGACTACTACCAAGTTTACGGCTAATGATATTAAGAAAGCCATTAAGATTATGACGAGGGGTAAGTCTCCTGGTCATGATGGCCTCAGTATTGAGCACCTTCTGCATGCTGGGCCGCATCTTCCTCGAGTACTGGCCATGCTGTACACTTTTTGTATAGGACACGCTTTCCTGCCAGACAACATGATGAAGACTGTGGTGGTGCCAATAGTAAAAAACAAAACCGGTGACATTAGCGACAGAAACAACTATAGGCCGATTTCGCTTGCGACCATAGTAGCCAAAGTGTTTGACAGTCTGCTTAGTTCTCATATTGACAGATATCTAAAGTTACACGATAATCAATTCGGTTTTCGATCAGGTTTGTCCACGGAAGGTGCAATTTTGAGTTTAAAGCATACTGTCAAATACTACACAGACCGACAAACAAATGTATACGCATGCTACCTTGACCTATCGAAGGCATTCGACATGGTTAATTATGATATTCTCTGGCAAAAACTGAATGAAATTAACATGCCACCAGACTTAAGTAAAGTTTTGAAGTACTGGTATCAAAATCAGTCGAATGTCGTTAGGTGGGCGGGAGCATTCTCGGAGGAATACAGATTGAGGTGCGGAGTGCGGCAGGGCGGACTAACATCGTCTAAGCTCTTCAATCTGTATGTAAATGCACTGCTAGAGGAGCTCAGTAGCGCCCGCATCGGGTGCCATATAGATGGGGTGTGCGTAAACAATATCAGCTACGCCGACGATATGGTGCTGCTGAGTGCCTCTCCCTGTGGGCTTACTAGGCTGATAGGTATTTGTGAGCGCTATGCTAACAGTCACGGTTTGAAATACAACGTCAAAAAAAGTGAATGTATGGTCTTTAAGGTTAGAAACAGTTGCCCATGCGATATCCCACCACTAAATCTAAACGGGGAAGGCGTCATCCATATATTACGTCACAGTGTAAGGGGGAGGGGGGGGTCATACTAAATGTGACAAGCCCTGTTAAAGGGATACAAAAAAGCGTGACATAGGGGGGGGAGGGGTCCAAAAACCTGAAATTTGGTGTGACGTAATATGTGGATGATCCCGAAGTACTCAATGTAGTGTCACAGTTCAAATATCTCGGGCATATTGTGACATCTGATCTTAAGGACGATACAGACATTGAGCGGGAACGGAGAGCATTGTCTGTTAGAGCAAACATGATCGCACGGAGGTTCGCTAAATGCTCTAAACAAGTTAAGGTTACTCTTTTCAGGGCTTACTGTACCTCATTATATACATGTGGCCTATGGGCGAATTTTGCAGTAACAAGGTACAGTGCTCTTCGTGTTCAGTTCAATAACGCCTTCAGGATGCTGATGGGGCTGTCGCCATACTGCAGTGCATCAGGGATGTTTGCTGAGGCGCAGGTGGATTGTTTTTACGCGACTATGCGAAAACGATGTACATCCCTGGTGCGCCGGATTCGCGCCAGCACCAACAGCATTCTGAAGATGATATCTGAACGGAGAGACTGTGTTTATCTGAACCGATGTTGTAATATACATCTAAACCGCGATGTCAAATATCTACACTGACATCCGTAAAATTTGTAAGGTGATGTATGAAAGGAGGAAGTGAGATTTTATCAAATTTGACATTTACATTTTTATACCTCGGAACTTATTATTATTTTTAATATATTTTATTTTATTCTACGTGAATTAATTTACTAATATTGTTTTACTGACATTTATTTTAGTTATATTTGATTTAATTTCGCTTCCATGGTTTTCAATTAATTTATTTTAATTTATTTATTCTAATTTTGTAATGACATTGATAGAAAATTTAGTTTTGTAGAATACTAACCATATATTTAATTATTATGTAATTGCGTACTAACAACAATGATCTCAGTTGGTCCTTGAAATAAATGAATTGTAAAATTAAACAGATTAGTTAGGTAAATACTACTGCAATATTCTGTACGAGCTCGTTTACGTTATATAAGAAATAATAAAATTAACGAGAAATATGGTATGAAAAAAGGAGGATTTACAATGACTGTAAAGAAAATTAATTATGTTTCTCCATTGTTGTGAAAATTAATTATATTTTAACATGCGTTTTATAAAAAAAAACAGCATAACACCACAACACTAGGTAGCATAACAGAATATGCCATAAAAAATCGATATTATTGTCGACTTTCAAACGGGATACGGCCCATCACTAATTGAAACAAAACATTTTTATATTCTAGCAGAATATAATAGCACCTACATTATACGATGTGAATTGAAAATAAATTATCTCATTATTTTACACAAAAACTATAAACGTCTAAATTATAATGTCTAAAATTCTAAATTAAGTCGGCGTCAATAGAATTTGCGAAAATGTCTAATTTCCGTTGTACCTCATCAAATACTGGCTAAATCTACCATTGTTCTTAATCATTAAAAAAAACAAAAGTTCTTCATTTATACTTATATATTAAGTGCCATTTTTGAAGTAGTGCAGTTAATCTTTTTTTTGGTCCTTCGAACCGGAAAAGATTAACAAAGGGAAACTGGGTTTGATGAAAACTTAAGTTCATAAGACAGCTGGTTAGTACCTACATACTTACCTAACCACGTCTTTTTTATTTTTACACACATCCTTGCCACACTGAACTACCAACGAGATAAGAAAACAGTAAAGTTTTGGCAAACTATAAAAGTACATTCCTTCCTACACATACAGTACATACATACCTTCAGACATATAAGAGCCCCAAAGGTACTCAAAAAAACTGAACATGCCTCTAAGGCTATGGCAATGGGGACTTTCATTTTTGCCTCACCAGTTGGCGCCACTGTTGAGTAAGTGATTTGGCTTATAAATAAGATCGGCACCGAAACAAAATTTTATAAATTATAAATAACTTATCATCATATTTTTGCGCCTCTTTTTCTTAATTCCGTTTTCAAACCGTTCACATTAATCGCCAAATAATCCATATTTGCGATAATTTCACGAAGGAGATCACTTTTCAACACCCGCCAAAACCAGTGGTCGTATTAGTAGTTTTTTAAATCTCACGCGACAGCAGCGCCTCTAGTGGCAAATTCATACGTGGATATCCCCCATAGAGGCGTGTTGAGATACTTCAGATGTGATCAACCAAAGTTTTGGGTGCTCCAATAATTCGATGTTGACTGTACAGGTTTCTGCTTCGTCAAACGGTAGTTATCACAACTTGCGTAACGAAAAGGTAGGTTGTAGCTTCGCCTACCAATAACTTTACTGCAAAATATGGTTAAGTTACAATTGTGTTACTTTGCCGATAGATTTTCTCCTGGCGTATTTCAAACGCTATGCAAACTTCGTCTTCGCACTTTTAACTCGTTGTCTTACTCATATACTTATACACCCTGTTTTTATTGAATTCCGTTAACTTTAAGGGATGGTTCTTTAGATCAAATACAATTAATTTCTCTAATAAACTAGTCTTAACTCTATTGGTTATCGAGTTATTAAAGGAATAAAAAAAATACTGAACACTTGTGTGACTGCCTTTACCACTTCCCAATGTTATTTGTTGTGACATGTGCCGTCAATCACTTCACTTTAATATTATTCTTAAGGGTCTCACATACTAATTAATTCATTTATTATGTATGAAAACGAAGAAAAAAATTTTTTGCGAATTTTACTACAAGTGATATACAGGGTGGTTCCTGATAACGAACCTAACGACATGTCGAACTTAACGGAAAACAAAAAAAACACGTGTATACAGTTTGCTGCTAAAGTGACAATTGCATAGCTTCACGAATGACACGCAACTCTCGTAGAAACGGAAGAGCCATAGAGATAAATATGTCTTTACGATACCAAAGACATATATAACTCCATCTAGACAGATAAAGTCTAAGAAAAAACGTACCTCAGTACCATACAGAAAAAGGTACGGTGACCTAGATGGCGTTACACCTTTGGGGTACGCTCAGCTAGATGGCGCTAATATTAATATTTGACATTTTAACACATATCAAACCAGGAATATGGGCCAAATTGTCAAAACTGAGGTTCAAAAGTTTCAAGCCTGTGTCAAGAGATGGCAGTCTATGCACGGTGATTACACATTTTATTTCGACAGTAACTCTCTATAATACTCTATCCTCTTTGACGATACGCTAATTAATTATTTATTTGACAAATCTATCACCTGAAAATGATCCTAAACAACATTGCTAATTCGATATGCGCTTTCGCAGCTCGCTGTACATAAGAGCGGATTCACATTATCCGATATCGGATGTAGGAAGGATGTCAAAGGCAAATGTCAAAGCCTTACATATAGGATATCGGTCCTACATCCGATATCGGATCGGGTAATGTGAAAACGCTCTAAGATTTTCTGCCTCCCCTCCAGTACAATTAAGTTGGTCTTTAACTACCTATTTATCATGCTTACTTGGGGACTTTTTCTACTTCTCCGCATGACTATATATTATATGAGATGAGTCTATAACTTTAAGTTATTCAATTCGTTTCGTAGCAGTAATTTATAATCTAATTGATTAACATACATACATACAATCACGCCTGTATCCCATAAAGGGGTAGGCAGAGCACATGAAACTACTAAAGCTTCAGTGCCACTCTTGGCAAATAAGGGGTTAAAAGAAAACGAAACTGTGACATTGCAGTGACAGGTTGCCAGCCTCTCGCCTACGCCACAATTTAACCCATATCCCATAGTCGCCTTCTACGACACCCACGGGAAGAAAGGGGTGGTGAAATTCTTAACCCGTCACCACACAGGCAAATTAATCGAATGGGTTGTGTGCAGTTTCCTCACCTCAACTAAGTAACAAAGAATCTGTGGCAATGGTGTGAGACACGGAATAATATCGTCTATGCCTCTTATATCAAATCCTCGGATAACACTTTAGCAGACGTGGAATCGCGTCGCTCCCACTCAGATATCGAATGGGAACTAAATAATAAATAATTTTTAAGAAAAAAAAAAACCGTCGCCTTTCGGGTTCTGGTGAAAGCTACTTGCGAATGTTGGATTATGTAGAAATGTGTAAGTATTTTTTAAAACTGCTTTTAATGCTTTAATTATTAGATGGAAACACAAATGAATATACGTATAACGTTAAGGTTTGAGGAGTTTCCTCAATTCCTCATGAATCCGATTATATTATAAGAAATCGAAGCTTGACAAACTTTGACTTCAAAACATATGCTTAACAAACATAACTAAATAAATGTCACTGTTCTGAACTTAAATGCATGCTTTTCTTACAAAAATACCAAAGTCACTATGAGTGTGCCGTTCAGGTTTGAGGAGTTTGGTTCTGGCCATCATCAGCAGTTCCACTGCACCAAATGTCACTGTTCTGGACGAAAGTGCATGCTGTTCTTATAAAAATACCAAAGTCACTATAAGTATGCCGTTCAGATTTGAGGAGTTCGGTTCTGACCATCATCAGAAATTCCACTGCACCAAATGTCACTGTTCTGGATGAAAGTGCATGCTGTTCTTATAAAAATGGCAAATTCACTATAAGCGTGCCGTTCAGATTTGAGGAGTTTGGTTCTGGCCATCATCAGCAGTTCCACTGCACCAAATGTCACTGTTCTGAACGAAAGTGCATGATGTTCTTATAAAAATACCAAAGTCACTATAAGCGTGCCGTTCAGATTTGAGGAGTTCGGTTCTGACCATCATCAGAAATTCCACTGCACCAAATGTCACTGTTCTGTACGAAAGTGCATGCTGTTCGTATAAAAATACCCAAGTCACTATAAGCGTGCCGTTCAGATTTGAAGAGTTCCGTTCTGGCCATCATCAGCAGTTCCACTGCACCAAATGTCACTGTTCCGTACCTAAATGCATGCTGTTCCTTTATTAACACAAAAATCACCATATGTATGCCTTTCAGATTTGAGGAGTTCCCTCGATTTCTCCAGGATCCCATCATCAGAACTGGGTTCTGAGAAAAATGGGACCAATCTGTATGTATATACATTCAATCAAAAAAAAAATTTTCAAAATCGGTCCAGGAACGACGGAGATATCGAGGAACAAACATAAAAAATAAAAAAAAAAAAAACATACAGACGACTTGATAACCTCTCTTGAGATATGAGGCGACGGTTAACAATTTCAGTTTCAATACGATTATCAAGACATTTGGTATACTGGAACTGGACCTCCTTGCCAGTGCTTTAAACAAAAAATGTCTTGCATACATAGTAAAATTTTCTTTTACGATGATTCTAAAAACGATAAGAAATCATAAGAGACGCATGCGCGGATCCAGGGGGGGGGGATCATGGAGGTCGAAGTTCGTAAGTTTCTTTGATTTTGGTAGTCTGTGAGGCACAAAGCACAGCGCTGGTAGCCTAGCGGTAAGAACGTGCGACTTTCGTTGCGGAGGTCGCGGGTTAACCCCGGCTCGCACCAATGAGTTTTTCAGAACTTATGTGCGAAATGTCATTTGATATTTGCCAGTCGCTTTCCGGTGAAGGAAAACATCGTGAGGAAACCGGACTAATTCCAATAAGGTCTAGTTACCCTTCGGGTTGGTAGGTCAGGTGGCAGTCGCTTTCGTAAAACTAGAGCCTACGCCAAATCTTGGGATTAGTTGTCAAAGCGGACCCCAGGCTCCCATGAGCCGTGGCAAATGCCGGGATAACGCCAGGAGGATGAGTCTGTGAGGCACAAGAGGCAATAGCTCAGAGCAGGTGCTATGAGTTGCATAGATTGCTGCGTAGGGCACATTCGTGATCTCGGTTGTCGGAGTGTGTTTCTTCTCGCGTAGTCACTGCCATTTGTAGGATTAAAAGTGACGGTAAGTTTAAAATGGCTAGCGATTTAAAGTGGAGTTACGCAGAAACCGTTTGCAGTACTGTGACATTGCTTGAGCTACGCATGGAAGTTCCTGGACAGATCCGTAAGAAGCTTCAATTTCTCCGTATGACCATGTACCTATAACCACGGCTAAGTAAAGGCTTGTACGGAGCAGTTAAGTTTATCAACATTGATAAAGGCTGCCGATCGCCTCCGTATGTGGGTCGCCACTTGTGTTTGCCCGTCGCTTTGTGGGACCAAGTCGGTATTTTTGTGTAGTTACTAGATTTCAAAGTAATAAATAGGTACGGTCACATCCAATTCTTACAAACACGCTACTTGTATGACTCCTATAACAAACTTACCTTGTTAAATTCAATATTGTAATATTATAATCGATTCAATACCTAGCATAATTTAGATTTAAGACTTGCTGTACCCTGTCAGGGTCCATGTGAAACCAATATAAATATGTAACACCTGAATTATGAACTTCTCATTTTAGTACTGAAACCATATTATAATATTGGATCAACAAAATCAAATTGTCTGTGTCACGGCTAAATAAGCTGCATTGAGCTAAACTAAATACCAAGAAAAGTCCTTGGCACCTTTGGCTTAGGGCAGCATGTCATTTTTTACCCCACTGGCCCGGGAGAGCCAAGCCATATCCGATTCCCACGGACTAAACCTCCGTTAATCCCCAGCGCTTGCGGGCCCATCTCAATGTAGAGGCTGCTCTACTTCGCTAAGGACCTCGGAAACTCTTGAGGCGAGTGATGGAAATTTGATCCATCACCCGCAGGTTCCCATAAAAAGGCGAAAACTCTTCGCAGCCTGCCTGTATCATGTGTACCTATTTGAAGGGTACCTATTGATATAAGAGCCGCTATATAATTTTTTACAGGGCCTAGCGCGGCAATATTCCAAAACTGCCACTGAATAAAGTGCGCACAAAATGTAATTTTTGAAGCTATTTTTTGTTTCAAATACATTGTGCAACAATGACTGAAACTCTTAACACTATTACAGGTAGCTGAAACATGTTATATGCCCTTGTCTTACTCAATCCACGCACCGGAAAGAATGCGATTCGCCAGCCGTTTGCGATAAAGCCTCAGTGCCGATACGACCGCCGCATTACAAAAGTAATAGTTAGAAAACTCCTTCACAATTGTTTCTGAAAACAGTTGCGCAAACACAATTTTCTAGCAGTATTCCGTCGGTGCGTGAGGTGCGCGCGCGCTGGTCCCGAGGTGGCTCGGACGACCCGAGCGGTATGAGCAAACTATGGTTGAAAGACTAGTTTGTTCGCCCCGGCTCGTGTCGTTGCACGCCACGATATCCACGTGTTTAGTGCCGATTTTTACGCTCCAGATCTTTATCGGAAATGAACTGGTGAGTTTTTTTCAGTTCGATTTTAGTGTGGGCAACTGGGCAGTGGTCGTTAGGCGGGTTTCAGTCTTTGACGCTTTGGAGTACAGATTCAGACCACGCTGTGTGTTCACCGTCACCAATGCATGGTTGTGACAATGTATGGTCACGCCATGCTTCGCAGTAGATTTGCGTTTACACCTTAAGGGTTAAAGTTATGTTTCTAATAAGAGCCACTTGGTGGCGCTAAACTGAAATGCGGCCAACTATTTAAACTTTGTCGACCACAAGTAGGATTTACATCAATAATTATTTATGCAAACCGTTTCTCTACATGTTTCTCATTAGATATTGTTTTCTTAGTGAGATGATGATACTTACTGTATATCTCATCTTATGAGTTAACCTCTCGTTTCTATAAATTTAATAAACTTTCTTTGTTCAAGGACCCAAGTATACCTAGTATCAATTGTGTGCAGTGTTTTATTAAAGTGTCTCCATTAAATGTATAGCTACTTTGCCGTATCATCATCAATAAATCAAATATCATACGTAGGTATATAATATGCACGCTGAAATCACTGTTCAGCAAAGAATGTAAGTACTAATAGTTATTTGTTATACAAGGGGGCAAAGTTGTATTTTAACGCCGGGTGTGGAATAGAAAAACGAGCCAGTTAAAGGATTCTATAGTTGAACCACGAAAGCGATTCTAGAATCTGAACTCGAGTTTTTTTAACATACGAGAAGTAAAATACATTTGCACCCGAGTGTAAGAAAAGGATTCTTCTTCTTCGTCGTATCCTCATGGTTGAGGGACGTGACGACTGTTACTTCACCAGTGCTCTCCACGCCACTCGATCCTGGGCCCGGAGCATGCTCTGCAATGTGGTCACTGTCACAGACGTAAGGAAAGGTGGCCACATTGACACCCGACGTTTTTGACGGGATTTTATAAATTAATGATATTTAGGCATTATTTATTGTAATTTTAAGTAAAACTTCTTTAAAAAAAACCGGCCAGGAGCGTGTCGGGCCACGCTCAGTGTAGGGCTCCGTAGTTTCCCGTATTTTTTCCAAAAACTGTTCAACCTATCAAGTTCAAAATATTTATTTTTTATTTTGCGAACCGCCAAGGAGTGGAATGCCGTGCCTGAGTCTGTGTTTCCACAAGAGTACAATACAGGTCTCTTTAAAGCAAGAGTAAATAGGTATCTCATAGGTAAGCGTGCTCCACCGTAGACCGCATCATCACTTACCATCAGGTGTGATCGTGGTCAAACGTCTACCTATTCATACTGAAAAAAAAAAGTCTTTATAAAGTTCTACTTTTGTGATTTTTTTCAGCTTATATTAATATTATATTAATTCTACACTTGCCCGGGGCATCGTCCCTAGTATTTTTCATATTTTTCAACTTATGGTTCAAAACTTGGGGGGGGGGGGGGGCATATTCTTTTTTTAAGTTTTGGAGGAATTATTTCCTGAAAATATCAACAATATCAAAAAAATATTTTCGTAAACCCCTATTCATTTTTAAATACCTATCCAACAATATATCACACGTTAGAGTTGAAATTTAAAAAAATCACTCTCCACTTTACGTGGGGATACCCTAATAAAACATCTTTTTTTCCACTTTTTATTTTACCACTTGGTCGGCGCGATTGATATACATATTCGTACCAAATTTCAGCTTTCTAGTGCTAACGGTCACTGAAATTATCCGCGGACGGGCGGACAGACAGACATGGCGAAACTATAAGGCCGTTTTCACATTATCCGATCCGATATCGGATGTCGGAAGGATTTCAATGGAAATAATCTAAGATGGCGCCTGTAATATATGGGATTTCAAGAACTTTTATAAACTTTATCATTAGCGCAATATCTCCATCAGTCCATCTGATCCTGAAGTGCCCAAGATTTTTCCGATATCATCATCCCCAAGATTTTTCCGATATCATCATCCCAAAGACTGAAACATGGTACCTATTCTTCTTTTACCCGAATATTTTGGTTCATCATGCATTAGGTACTTTGCTTGACAACATGTCTCGCCTAATTCAATTTAAGCGTGGTAATTTCAATTTCAATTAAGAGCCATGCATCGATAAATAAAGGGTTTTTAATCGTTGGAGTGCTAAGCGCCGGAAACCTACAAATGTGATTTTCATATAATATATCTTGACTAAGTACGTGATGACTTGACTATTGAGGAACCGACGCCGACGTCACGCACATAAAGAACCTTGGTGTGGCATTGGATCTTCTCGTTTCTCGCTCAGTCTTAAAAGCTTAAACCGTCTCTCTTGCGGTTTCCTCAGCTCTTTTAAAAAGAGCTTATTTTTAATTGCTACCATCTCTTTCAGTCTGTCTAACAAGTTCTCTATGGGTACCTATATCACAGAATATATAATAGTACAAGTACAGAAGCCCCACTGCTTTGATGTTCACGAAATGCCGCCTTTTTAAATGCCTACAAAATGCTAACAAAGAAACGAGCCGCACGTGCGCCGCGACCGGCTATAGGGTTGCCTATGGATTAAAACGAATTAATACTCAGAAAAAATGTTATACTATTATATTCAAATCTTGGGTACTTTCTAGGTATAAATAGAGTATTTATATATTTTTATTTAAGCTCCAACATCACAAGCCTTATTCCACTTTTCCGTGGGACTTAATCAATAGTAGATCTGTGTAAGAATGTTCTATATGGTTTTTATTTTATTCAACTAATTATCATTAGACATTCCACACGCGAACATCGCATATGAACCTTAAAAAAATATCGCGACATAAAGTACCAATAGAAAATGCGAACGTGCGTTTCGTGAGAACGCGCGCCACCCCTGAGTAGGCCGCGAACTCGCGGCCGCCAGCATGTACTTGTAGCGCGGCGATAGAATCGCGGAGTGAGCCGCCCCTGCCTATATGTCAAAATTGGTTTGTATGTAATGTAGCATTGCTAAAGTGTGCAAAATATTACCGCCATGGACGCCATAGGGTTTTCATGCACCTTACCCATTACCTTACCATACACCGTGTTTTTTTTTGTTTTCCGTAAAATTCGAAGCGCCTATTCATTTTGTTTCATGACTTAATGTGAGAGAACCCTAGCACTTATTGTCCCAGATTTGTAAGAACCTCTTTTTGACACATGACAGCGACCACAAAATGTAAACTCGCGCAACCTAATGAAATTTTAAATAAAATCCTGTAATAATATTTAAAAAAATCAAGTACTTAAAAACAATATTTCCCTTACTTTAAACATAATCTAACACATGTTACATTTTTGCGGATCTTCGATAGTATTTTACGATATTAATTTATCACCCAGGATTTACTTATTATGTCATTTATCATTCATTTTTATTTTTAAACTAGTGCTGTGACAGAGTCTGTCATTTTTTGATTCAAATGACATTTCACTAAGTTGATAGAAATCGTATATTTGTTTAAGCGCCTCCTTGTACATAGGGCCTAGTCGATTCAACCAATTCGAAATTAATCGTTAGATTTGGCAAACGATACGTCTTAGCCACATCGCAACATACTTCAAAACAAATGTGTCAAAAATGTCAACTTAAAAATCTGGGACAATAGTGCTAAGTATCCGACGGCAGATGTCAAAATAATAACTACCTAATAAGTATTAGGATAAATAAAGGTCGTGGTAAAGGTGGTAATGGTCTTGTTGACCCATTTTTTGAAATAATTCAATAACATTAAGTCCTAAAGGAAACTAATTACCTATTGTAAATTGAACGATAGATCGGATATCCGTCATCCAATTTCTTACATAATTCTTCGGATCTAGTGCGTAAATTACCATAAAAATAGTCCTACGGTTGGTACCAACCATATTTTGACAGGTTCGGGCGTAGTGCGAAACAGCTCTTTCAGTTAACAGAAATCAATAAAAACAGGTTGTATAAAACTACTATAAAACCTTTGAAAAGAGGTTTGTTAAACAAATGCGGTCACCTCAAGCCGTTAATAATTAATATGATTAATGTAACATTTAACTGCCTGTAGCGAGGCGCTATCGCTGCTATGCTGAATATTCAGCACACATTCCTGTAGCAAGCGAGTTAGAGCCTTGGAAAACCATTGTAAATGTGTGATGTATGACAAAACGCTATACATATTTATATACTTGCTAAAAACAGAGAAAAGTGAACCTTCTACGGAACAGTAAGATATGTAGGTATGTAAGTGACAGCGTAGCTACCCATGAGCCTCATCAGCAGACACGTGGAGATGGTCGACAAGGTTCTGAATAGCTGAAGGATCTTAGGATCGTAGGAGGTAATTGCACAAAAGATCCCGATGGGTCGAAGTGTACGGGCCCCCGCAGATTTAAGATAAGATAAGACAACACAGCGTAGCCTTTTGGTTAGGCCGGCAGGTCATGTTTTTTTGTGGTGGCTGCGTGCAGTATCGTGAGCAAGGACCCCGCTAAAGATAAGGACGAGACTTGCTCATGTGCATTTCTGCTGCCGTCAGCTTTCCCTTAGTGCGTTTTCACATTATCCGATCCGATATCGGATGTAGGACCGATATCCTATACATTTAAGCGCCATCTTTGATTTTTGCCTTGAAATCCTACCGACATCCGATATCGGATCGGATAATGTGAAAACGGACTTAGTCGCCTGAAGTCCGGCGTCCACTAGGCTCACGGAGTCGAGTTTCATTAATTCGTTCTCTGCATTTCTTACGAAACTGCGTCCATTAGCGACGCATCGAATCGCATTCAAATGTATGGGGACTCTATTCGACGCTTCTCGATTTCGCCTAAACGGACGCCACCAGGCTTTATACCTACAGGACGGGACGAGATGGGTGGTTCTATTCTTTTCTGATGCCACAAAGCACGAAGTGTCAAGTTATGGTGGTCGGGGTTACTCTGTACAAGCAAGCAATGGATACTTACGGTCAGAACAATGTGACTGTAAACCGTAAGTAGGGCTTGCACCTGAACAATGTAATTGCGGGGAATAAACTTTATTGCTGAGCGATAAAGAGCTTTTTAGGATGTTTACATTGGTTTCATTTGAAAAGGGCCCTCGTTTTCAGGCTCAGGTTTATGTAACTTTATATTGATTTAGACTAACACGATTTGCACTCATAATTTTAGAACAAAACGGGACTTAATCGCGTAAACACTTACATTTATATTAGGCCCGACGTTTCGAACATCACATTATGTTCGTGGTCACGGGTAGACTGGCGAGGAATTGCATCAACATCTTCTAGCCGCGCGAGTTTCTCGAACTACCCGCACTTGTTCTTGATTATTCACTTTTGCGCTAGGGTTGTCACTTTGCCTACACACAACACTCACGACATCAGCCGGTGTGTCCCTCGGTGTTTTTTCACGCTTACATTTGCTAATCACTGGATTCCACGAAGAACGTCGGGCCTAATATAAATGTAAGTGTTTACGCGATTAAGTCCCGTTTTGTTCTAAAATTATATGTAACTTTACTTGCACCTTTATTGCGTATTCACATTATCCGATCCGATAACGGATGTCGGAAGGATTTCAAAGGCAAAAATCAAAGATCGCGGCTTAAATGTATGGGATATCGGTCCTACAACCGATATCGGATCGGATAATGTGAAAGCGCACGCATGGTGAACCTTAAGTATCTGGGTGCTAATTGCTTAATTTACAACACACTACCAACAGCTGGTTAAACGAAATAATATTTTGGGTTTTATTTTATATCAAGTGTGCAGGCCAGCACGGTCGCATGATAAACTATATAAAAACGTCAGGACGCACCGATGCGATTAAGTCTATCCCACTAGTGTGCTACACCAGCAGGTCTAACATGTGGCAAATATGCTTGGTACCCGTATTGTCGATGCCGCCTACCCTACTGTAGTCGTAGTGCAAGCGACGCTTGCAACTTGATGTTTGGTTGGGGATAAGTGTATTGTTTAACCTCTAACATGATGTATTTCTTAGCGAAAGACTGAATGTTATTTCAGTAGGTGAAAATTCAAAAGTCCCTGGCTGTAACTCTTATGCGAGGGGTAGATGTTTTCGGTTTTATCTCAGAAACTATGTCTCCTAGCGACTACCTAATCATTGTTTAAAATGTAGGCTGATTATTGCTACATATTTTACTCTACATATCCGTTCTTACTTAAATTGGGAAACCATCGGGACCTCAAGAGATTGTTCTTGGGTCGACAGGCTGGTGGCCGTCCGGCGGATCGACCCAGGTATCGCTGGGAGGACAGTGTGACGGCGGATCTGCGTCAGCTTCCAGTCAGTGACTGGCAAGAAGTTGCGCAGGATCGGGACAGGTGGCGATCTCTCCTTTCGGAGGCCAAGACTCACTTTGAGCCAAAATAGTTAGTTAGGGTCTTAGTTACTTTATCTGTTCTTGAAAGTCTGTAATCTGGTCCCTTTGCGATTACTGGAGTCCTTTGGTTCGCTTACTACATTTTAGAGACCCAAGAAAAGACCTGAAAATCGTTTAAAAACGTGTCTAAAATCTCGTTGCATAACGATTCATTATACACCGCACGCAAAGCGTAAAATTGTCAGCATTCCTTATCAAAATCGTAAAGATATCGTGGCAATAACTCCGGCCCGACGAGTAATCGAATCCCGCGCAGATTGCGATGAAATGAGCTCTGTTATCGATTTATGGGTCCTTGGTTATTATTTGCACGGATTGTGTAAGTCTCTCGATGTTTTAGTGTGGTATTCGGAAATTGTGCGTATGATACTGATAACCGAAACATAGTTGCGTATTAACCAAAGGGGCCGACTGATGATCCGTCTGCCGGACGGCAACGGATTGTCAGTTCTTCGGCTCTGTCACTTTTTAGTTCTGACAAGCCGTGGTCGTCCGGCAGCGGTTGGCGTGCCTTTTCACTAGAGATTTGCTATGCTACTTACGTTGATAATAATATGAATGCGTTTAATATCTACCAATCAGCTTCGTCGAACCCGTTCCCACTAGCGCTAATGCTTTGTGGAACAATGAACGTGATTGATGGATATCAGATACATCCACGTAGAGCATCTCTGGTGGAAAGACAGTGGTCTATTTCTCAAAGGTACAAGTAATACATTACAAGTGGTAATCGCTGCCTAATATGACAAGTTGAGAAGAGACTTGTAACTTTTAGCTTTGTGAAATAGGTAACCGACCGTCAGTGGTTCCCTTAATTTGTGAGGACGCTAAGGGTACACACTAGCGTTTTCTGAGTACCGACGTCTAGTCAGTGCTATGGACAATGGCATGATCAGCAACCTAGTTGCCTACTGCCTAGACCCCAAAGATGGCAGTGTGGACTGACTCTAAGTACGAGCAATTTCGTTCATTTTCCTGCTCTCTAGTCTCTATGGAAAATTATAGCTCTTCATTATATACCGTCAACTTGGCATGAACCCCCTGTTACTGCGATATAGTAATAAATAATAAATAAATATTGGGGACCCCTTACACAGATCAATTTAGCCCCAAACTAAGCAAAGCTTGTGCTATGGGTGCTAAGCGACGATACACATAAATAGATAAACACATAGAAAACATCCATGACTCGATCAGGAACAAATATCTGTGCTCATCACACAAATAGATGCCCTTACCGGGATTCGAACCCAGGACCGCGACTCAGCAGGCAGGGTCACTACCGACTGAGCAAGACAGGTCGTCAAAAAAAAATGAACCCTTTTCAGTCTCAAGTTCCGTTTCTGCCTACATCTTAAAAGTTCAGATACAAAGCATCCTTTTTGTAATGATGTATCATAAAAAGTCACCCTTCAGTAATTCCGGTATGGAAATGCAATCAACCTCCACTGCCCACAAATTAAACTGATTAATTGCGAAATAATTGATTTCAACACCCGCAACTCAACAGCATTTAAAATTGAACTGTTACATAGGATATTAAAGCACTATTTTCAATTATATTACGTGTAGTAACATTCGGCCTTCGCTTTTATAGCCTGGCGAAAAAGAGTAATGTTTTTTTATCATAGCAACACTGACTGTTCTCATGAAAAAAGTGACTGGTTTACATTGACGGTGGCGCCCCTATTAATTTCAACACTTTTTTGCCAGGGTGTACAACAGCAGCGGCTGGTCCATACAAGCCGATTCCCACCGGCATGCCTAAAATTGATTACTATTACTAGTGAAGAAGTATGAACCTGAGATGAATGTTAAGGTAGGTTTTTGCTAAAGTCTCAGTGTAGTTAAAAAGCCACTATTTTGTTCAAATTTATTAAACAGTTTGTATGCAGGTAACTTTTTTTCAAGAACAAAACGTGTTCTCCGAAGGGCTTTTTATGGATTTGACCAGCCGCTATGGTGTACAATATAGGAAAACTCATACTATATCTTAATGTTAAGGTAGGTTTCTTTTTGCTCAGTGTTGCCTAACATGAATTATCACCAGCCGCCACTGGTGTACCAATATAGGTGTTACCGGGTTGAATTTAAACTATTTTTATTACTTCTAGATATTTATTAAACTTCATGGCTATTTACAAATGTTATATACTTATATTGTATATATAAAATATTGGCAATTCGATATCTTTGAATGTACATCCTCAAATATTGAGATACTCTCCTTACGCCATACGTAATCTTTCAGTTTTGCCTACAATTTTCATTTTATATTTTAAATGTTTTGGGGTGTTTAAAAAGGTTTAACCAAAAGTCCTAGAGAATTTAAGAATTCAAAGCATTTTTAAATATATTACAATACTTTTTAGTGTTATTCTCCATTTATTAAATCAAATATTTAACTTTAATTTAACCATAATGTAGGCAAAACTGACTAAGCGTTGCTAGGTTGAAAATCATTTCATTGTTCTTAAAGTTGCCTATTTAATATCAGTTATTAAAGCAATAATGACAACCATTTTTACCACCTCACAACGCTTTGGATAAAACAGAATATAGAAAACACAGTACGACTGTCGACTTCTTAACAATTCTAGACCGTATCGAAAAGACGTAAGGTCCAGCCAAGTTTGACCAGTGGACACTCCTGATCCGCTTACATTGCTACGTAGCAATTATTCTTAGGGGTGGTACAACTTGACGTCCCTTTGATACAGATAATTACCCGATTTTTGACAACTTTAAATAGTCGAAAGGTATAATGACATGCTATAGAAAGGGACAACACGATTCGACCTTGTACTGCTGTCAAACTTAAGATTTTCTAGGAAGTGTTCTTTGATTCTTTCTGTACGTTAGTACCAAGAACGATTTAATACGGGACTGACAAAGCCCATCCAAAAAAGCGTACCCTGAAGCGTGCCCATACCGGCCTTTTAGGCTTAAAACTAGATGGCGCTGTTTCGAAGCCTGAAAGTCGCCAAAATCATATTTTCTCCAAATACTTTGCGTGTTTTTATTTTTTACAAGAACAAATGACACATTTCTTTACTTCAAAATCATGATATCACGTCAATACACATTTTGGAGTAGGTAGATGTAGTTCTCCATTCTGTTTTATCCGCGCACACCGTACACGATGTTTGTACCCCGTTTTCTTATACATAATGAAACTGAGCTATATAATATAAAGCCTGACTAGAAATATATGACTATTGTCAAGAGGGCGCTGTTGTTCTGATGTATGAGGTGACAGTTCAGTATAATATGAAGAAAATTGTTCTAATGTAATTCCGCTACGTGGCGCGTAGTCATATATTCCTGGTCAGACTTAAGTATTCATTGTCTATTTTATTTTTTCTACTTAAATAGTTTTTAAAATTCAAATTTAGAAGCTACCAACGGCCATTATCAATTGGCACAGATAATATCACTCTTTATTTGTTTTTTTCTTTTGTAATACAATCTGATATTGTTTTAAAAATATTCTTTTCTTAAATTTTATCTATGGAACATATTTTCGTGTATTGCAAAATAAACTTATAGACTATAAATTAAGCTAATTTAAAATAGTTTATTGATTTAATAAGATCTAAAATTGAATTAAGTTAGATTGAGCTCCACCTCCAAGATCTGTTTAATAATGATAATTACATAAATTCATATTTCTATATCGTATATACCTTTGTAAAGAAATTCTCAATTAATTCCCTAAAAATGTGGCCATCCAACTTAAAAGGGTTCTAATACTTAAGACACAGACATACGTCATATACAATCCTCCATATCATACCATATGTCCTCCATGTTATATGTCGAGACCTCAGGCCCCCTCCCCTCCCCCTACTAGACGATGTGTTCAAATTACTGCACCTATGCAATGAAAACTGCACTGCGCTTGGCGAGGAACAGACGCCTATGGAGGGACCTAGTCTTCAACAGAATGACATGAGATCACTATCCTCAGCAATTTATTTATTTATTTATTTCAAAAATAGTGATACAGCATGACAGTATTAAATACTAAATCACTGCAAAACTAAAAAAAAACAAGTACAAAACATTTTTTATACATGATAAACTGTTGAAAGACGTACATCCATCCTCAATCGCAATGAAGGAATGACTGGCAACAGACTAGCCGAAGGCGCCTACGATGAAGTGAGCTCACCCAGAAGATGCCTGTTCACTCTTGATTTGAAGGTTGGGTTATATGAGCTCGGAAATATAGCCGCCGGCAAGGAATCCCACTTGTTGGCGCATAAAAAAAGAAGAAGCAAAGCGCTTGGTGCGAATTCGCGGAATATCTACCAAGTAAGGATGGAGACCGGCCGTGCGTCTAAGAGTCCGATGGTAGAATGGGGGCGGTGGAATAAGCTCGTGTAGCTCTTGAGCACACTCCCCGAAGTGCAACCTGTAAGAGCATTTCTTTTTTTTTTGCCACTTTTATGAAGTGTTGTGATATTTTTGAAAAAAAAAAATGCTATTTCTACTCAGAATTACTAGCCTTTTCAATCCTAGTAGTTAAAAAAATTGTCCCATACGATTTTTTCTTATTTTGTTACCATTTTCCGTACATTTTGTATGGGGTAACAAAAGAGGAAAGTAACAAAAATGTATGGAAATTCTGGGACACTTTTTGTCTCCCAGTGAGATTGAAAGTACTCGTAATTCTGAGTACAATTGACCTAAAATTCTCTAAAACAATTAAAAAAAATATTGGCAAAAAAAAAAGAAATGCTCGTAAAACACCGACAGTTTCCGCCGATGGGCCAAAGATAAAGGATATTTGTATCTTTTCTTGTAATTCAGATGGAAAGAACTCAAAGAACCCCGTATTGATATTTCATGTATAAAAACGCTTCTATGCTAGAGAGCCACAAAAAATCATCTATCTTAAATATCTACTTTACGTCACTTGATACTAGTTTCAACATTTACAAATATGATAAATGACGAAACTACGGTTCCTATCGCAGGTTTACAAGTTTTCGCATAAAACACAATCGCGCATTTCTTTAACGATATAAGCGTTTGATAAGGCTCGGATCTCTGCCCACTGAAAATGCGAATATATGCCTTGTAAGTTTTGCAATGAGAATCATTCTTGGATACACTTTTAGAGAGGTCGAAAATACATATTTTCACGCGTATGTGACATTAAATTCTAATTGGATAATGTAATAACAACCTTTTAAACACACTTGCTCGTAATATGGATCTTGCAGTTTTTAGGCTTATTAAGTCAAGAAATTACACGCGTGCCTTTTTATTTTATAATCGCACGTGTGCGGAAATAGAAAATGCGATCGAGTTGAGATTGATGCTAGTCACTAATATTTTTCAGTACAGATGTGTTTTTTTTACGCACTAGTGCGAGAAGTGGTTCATTATATCCCAAGTTGAAACTTCGGAGAGCCATCTGTACTGAAAAACGTCGTACGATACACGTGCGAAAAGGAAATTCGTAACTTATCGCCACGATGTTTTAATTTATCGCCCCTCGTTTCGAACTTCCTTTTTTACGCACTTGTATCGTAATGTACTATTATAGTGACCTTATTCGACAATCAGGAAAACGAGTAAATACTTACATTGGGTTATTGCACCACAGTGACATTGACACATGACACTGACAGTTCGTGCCTATTTCTGAGTTGATTTGTTGAATATTACTTATTTTTACTCAACGACAATATTTCCTTGTTGACCAGGCAATGAACGGCGAAGCTGCCGTGTGACAATAGGCTTGCTTCCTGTACTTAAAATAAAATATTTTATGCCGTGCACGAAATAAAGCACCACATAATCAGAAGAAAAATATGAACAGTACTTATTTTTAAACATAATTTCTATTTAATAAGTGAAAGTGTAAGATATAAAGTACATGAATTGATCGTGACGTCACTCCTCAGTATTTCATAGTCATTCCATATTAACAAATCGTTTTGACAGTTCATAAAAAGAAGCTGATTTGATTAGTAGGAAACTAGCCTATTGTCACTATAGTGAAATAGGCCACGGGGCGTATAATACAATTAATACAGTACGTATACTGAGGGGGCTACCGCGAACAGTGAAGTTCTCAAACAAGACAATATATGCCTGTCATTCTCTGTCTAAGGTACAGCGGGACAAATCTCGACTGTGGGGAAATTGTAACTAATACATTTTCACCATTATTACACTATAATGTTGAGTTCTACACGTATCTACTGAACACGCCTACCATATAATAGCCGGTGGACACTCTATTTAATAATGCAAACATTGTAAAACATGGAAAAAATGGACCACCAGTCGAGATTTGCCCTGCTGTACCTTACAACATAATTTTTATACTTATTTGATATATTTTTATTTAAATTCTAGTATTATAGTTGAATAGACTTTTTTACTGAAACAGCCAAACTTATTTTGACCGGCTCAATTGAAATAGTGTTAGTAATACTTAAAGTTTAAGTAGTCATATAGGTTTGTGTTTTATATCAATTCCATATTTCAATATTTTGTAGAGTAACTCATTATATTTTAGAACATTATGCTAAAAGGACTTTAAGTAGTCACTAAAATCCCTTAGATCAACCACCATTGCTTATTCTAAAATTGTATCTAGCTACAACCTAAAATACTACATTTTTCACTACTCTAATCATATGTATTTATTATTGTACAATGCACACAATATGCTGTCAAATTGTGCGGAACCCATACAAATTTGTATGGTATGTAGTCAAGAAAATTCATGA